>NC_063199.1:1108764-1456264 GCF_017589495.1 Alosa alosa
TGATAGTAGGTGGTGCATAATTCACAGGGCAGGCTATTGACTCATTTGAAGCTTTTGCTGATTACTCTCAAAGCCCTACATGGTCTGGCACCAGATTATATATCAGAGATTGTATCATATATTAAACACCTATACTCTTAAAATGTGTGTTTCCCCAATCCCCATGTTTATTTTATTGGTCGCCCTGGTTACTTATAGGAGAAAAAAATCGTTAATTTTAAAAATAAGATTAAACTTTTGTACATACGTGTCCATAATATTTTGTATTATTTACTTTTTTTTGTTGTTGTTGTATTGTAATTAATTGTGCTATGATATTCTATAGTCATACACATTATTCCTAGTCAAAAAGGTGCTATATTAATAGTTATTAAAATGACTATAATATGAACATATCCATCTATATTATGAACATATCCATAGTGCTGTGGTCATAACAGCTTTTTTTTTTACTCAACAGATACCAGCAGCGTTGAAAAGGCTGAGACAAACAGCCAAATACTGTCTGTTTCTAAAATGATTGCTACTTTGGAGATGAAGGAGCTGAATGAGAGGCAGAGGGCTGAGCACGCCCAAAGAATGTATGAGCACCTTCGTAATTCTTTAAGACAAGTGGAACAACGTAATTTTGACCTTGAGAAGAAATTCCTGGAGGTAAATTTGTCTTTCAGGTTCAGGGTATTTGTGCATTTTTTTTTCAAAGTCAAATGTTATAGAAAAAATCAATAGCAAGACACTCGCGTCTAGTGAATCATGCGTCTTTTATTTATATTTCCCCCAGTGAAGCTTCAATGACCCAAATAACCACCAGGTGGCACTTGTGAGCAGGGTTAGGAACGCCGGCTTTTGCCACTTTGAGTCTATGCGCGCCTGTATGCTACAGTATGGACCATATGGGGCGTGCCATGACTAAATTAATCTTGTGTTCCGGAAATCCATTTCGAGATATAGCGATTTGAATGCAGCGAGGGTCAAAAATGACAAAATTATGCATTTTCTAATTTCACCACTAACACATTCCTTTATCTCTTACCTATCACTCATAGACGTATCTTACTGTAAAACGACCTAGAAATTTGATTTTGAAGGCCAAATGTGTAGGCTGCGCATGAAAACTTTGGATAAAAAGTTGACGTTTAAGCATTAGGCTATTTTTGTCCTTGTCGTCTTCAGAAGTTGATCGAACATTATAGGCTAGCCTACCTCACAAATTATACGAATGCCTCACAAGTTTTACCGCCTGCGTAAAGGGAGCATTTAGAAGCCTGTGGATTATGAATATCTAATAAATCCATTTTTTTATTGCGTCAAACTAGACTCATTTCGTCATGGCCCCATATACCCAACATTTTTTCAGTTGTTTCCACAATATTACCACCTGATGAGCTTTCATTTCGATGGCTGATAAACTTACAGTATGTCTCCTGCGACAGTCCCAACATTTAGCACTATAATCAAACAATCCAAAAGTGAGTTGAATCCCAAAGCAAACTGAAAATCTTCTGCTTTTAATATAGCCTACCGATACGCTGCTCCGAACGACACGCAGTCTCACAATAAAACGTGTTATTGTTTATGAAGGTGTTTTTGTTATTTTATGAAGAGGCATCTGGCTGTTTTGTTTATGGCTGTTTTGCTTTCATTAATGGTTTAGCTCATGAGGTCACATGGCCAGTGGCTACCCCACTTTTTGGGAAAAAATTAACAATAAAATGTCTCATTTAACAACGCACCACAAAACATCTTCGTGTGGGGCTTTCTATAGGTTTCAGAGATACGGGCTGTATCGTGAGACAAACAGCAATAACAAAATAGGTTGATCTATTTCACTTAACGCGCTTTCTAAACTCCCTGCGTGCAGATACTTACATCGGGCAGATACCTAACATTTCATTCGTTGCCTACATCTTTTTTGGTCTTATTTGAAACAATTCTTGTAGGTATCCATTACTCTGCTACAGTGGGCAGTGCTTCGACTTGGCCACCTTCCCTCACGGCAGAGGTCTCAAGTGAGCAGGGTGTCTCGTAAAAAGAAATGGAGCTGGAAAACCCTACACAGACTTCGCTACAGACTTTAGCAGACTGGTTTAGAAATAATTTAATAGCCAGAAATATGCCTGCCCTGCCCTAATAAAGAAATATTTGGTTAACAGCCAGTGAATCCCGTTTGTAGCCCGAGAAGAAACGCGAGGACAAATTAAACATTCTGGTTTTCTCCCGAAAGTGCAACGATGATAGACAGACATCATTTGGACAAAATATAGAGCATATTAACCTCCGTTGCTCAGCCAAATGCCTTCCTGTTCGTCCCTTTTTTATCCGGAGTTACAGGCGATAAACGATTTTTGATGGTCACTTCAAGTTTACTTCATTAGCGTTTATTTTTTGATTATTAAAGAGTGTTTTTCATTTAAAGGCTTGACTTCGTGCTTATTCAGAAGAGCATTTAGTGCTCTCCCCAATCCCAGATGTTCACATTGCATGTTTGTTTGTAATGGATGCAACTGCGAGATACGCTTGTCATAGGCGCCGATACGTGGGTGCTCCGGCCTCGGCACCCACTGAAAACATCGAGCACCCACGTGCCAGCCACGGTCCCGGCTAAATTTACATTAATTTAAAATCAAACATCGCAGTTTATGTTAAATTCAGCATCTCTCATAATGTGATTGGATATGTTGCTGTCAATTCCCTACTCCATATACTAACCACCAATGAGAGCGTCTCTCGTGATGAAAATTCCTGACACTTCCCACCTGAAGAATTAACGAAGGCTTTGTCGGTCTTCAGCCCGAATGTTTAAAATGTATAGAGCCCTGAATATCATTTTAAAAGTAGTCTGACAAAGCTTATCGATTTTTGTGACACAGCTAAACACTGGTACCTCATAGAACGCCTATAACATAGCCTAGGTGGTCGCGAACTCACAAAAGTAAAGCAGATAGAAAGAACTCACGCGAAATCTAGCCTACAACACGCAGAGACAGCTTCATGCGCAGGGAGAGAGCGCGCGACGCGACAGGTGCTTTATGATTGTTGGCTTCTGATGGTATCTTGCTAATTCACTGAACTGCATTAGGTGACACAAATGGTATTGCACTTGTTGTTGTCTAGCTATGTGGCATTAGCCTATCGCTCGTTTCAATTTGGGACCTTGCAGTCGGAATTGTCGTTTGTTTAGTCAAAGTCTAAAGTAGCCTGGGCTATTCGAAGTTTATTGCACATACTTTTATTTTGTGTGCTCACTACATACCCGTGTTTGGCGTGTTGTTGCAAAATCCGCGTAATCATTTTATGCAAGCAAACTGCATACAGGGAGTCTTTATTGTTGAGGTCAGACATGATAATCATCTTGCATCTTAACCCACAATCGGTTCCCGTAATCCGTTTTATAAATTGCGACTGACTATCATCAAAGTGAGACCTGTCAGTACACGATCCATGGGGTGGAGCTCCCCTGAAACTGGTCCCTTTGGAAACAGTGCAGTGCAGCGATAAACGTCCTATGTAAATAAGCATATTTTGAAATATGCATTCAAAAATTTTCAAAATCGAGAGTGCACACCTTTGTGCCACGCGCGAGCCACATACGAAATCTTAGGTCAGTCTGACAAACGGTCAGCGAGATATGCATGCCACAGACACACAGATGCTTCTTGCTTTATAGATAGATTATCTTGAACTGAATAAGCCTAGTGCGAAGATCACGTCTTTAAGTTGCGAATTATATTGGTCCATTCTTCCTCTGTTAGTGTAGTTTCAAGGTCTCTGTCCCATACTTTCTTTAATGAGGCCATGGTGCCGTGTCTCTGCAGCAGCATTGAGTAATAAAGAGGTGCCTCATGACCCTTTCCATATGTTTTTTTATAATGAGGGAAGGAGTCTCTGGGAGGGAGCTGTGGGAGGTTGAAATTTATTCTTTAAAAGACTATGGGCCCTATCATGACATTCTAAAGTGCATCGTCACTCGTCAAAAGTTTATTCAAATTTAGTAGGATGTCCAGTTCACATTGGGAGGGGTTTAAGCTATCAAAAGTGGAGATATGCAACAAGGTGTTCCAAGGTCTTTTAATCAGTCATATGGGTGTGTTTGGGGCGTAACATCATTTTAAACCAATGAGAATGACATCTGTCATTCCTTTAACGGGCTTAACGCGATATGTCAAATAAATGCATCGGTATTTTGGCATTCAAAGGCGCATTTGAAGGAGGCTGCTTGTGAGACCGTATAGAATAGTCATTCTTAAACCATGCTTTACTAAAACCTAGCGTAGCCTTCACTCATTTGCACTCGTCTATTTGAACTCATTGGCAAAGTGAAACTAACTTCACCAAGGAGTCAGTCAACGACAAGACAGTAATATGCAGTTACTTTCACTATTGACTGACAATGGGTTACCACCGAAAACATAGGCTGGAAAAAGCAACACTTACCCTAATATTGCTCAAATGACTGAATAAAACAACATTTATCCTGCAGAGAAGTTGCTTATATCTCGTGACAGTCGTCTTCAGCTGTGCTCCATAACGTGTCTCGCCTCTCCCCTAATCACTTTTTAACCGTCATTACCAATTTGCAAATGATGGTGAATAACTACTCATTATGAGATGTACAGTATTTCGTAATATCTTTGTTCTAATTATGTTTCCCATTGTAATCGTGCAATTTGTAATGCTTTGCATGGACGTGCGCTGGTGTGTGTTCATGAATGATAGAAGGATGGTGCGTGCACCTGCCAATATGACTGGTGACATGTGCTCTTAAAATAGCATATGAACAACTCGCCATTGACTTCTGACCAGGTTTAGGTGGTGTATGATAGCGATTTTTTAGACAAGCAGCTAGGCCCCTCCCCTAGGTTGTTATTTGCCACACCCTGGGCAATGCTTAAAAAATAAACATGCAAAATACGAATTCAACTTTTTGGCGCGGGTGAATAACGAGTATTACGCCATGCGCTAGTGACCCAAAATACAGCCCTATGTATGTATCGCCAGTAATTGTTGATTATTTTGCTGTCACTTCGTCTATTTTATAACCCAGAAGGATGTACTTGGTATCAAATGATAGCTCTGTGTATCCTCATTCATCTGACATGCGTGGCATATCTATCCAATCATGGAAATAATTCAAACGAGAGTAATGGGTGTGCAGCGTTGGTTTTTGTACAAGACGTTATTATTTTGCAGTCACTTCGTCTGTTTTTATAAGTTAGAAGCCTTTCCGGTTGCACTGTATATCAGCATTAAGACAGATTTTTAACTTCTATTTCTATTTTCAGAGTCCCGTTGCTTTTTTTTTTCATAAAATAATTTCACAATGAAGTTAAGTTAGTTACGCTTACCAAAGCATCAGGCAACAGGCTAGGTAACTAATTAATTTTCATCTGATGTCAGCATTTCTTCCCCATACATGGTGTGTACTGACAGTTAAAAAGTTCAGTTTTGCTCTCATCTGACCAGACTACATTCTCCCAGTATTCCATAGGCTTGTCTTTTGAGAATTAAAATAAAATTCTCTACTAAAGTATCACACAAAGAGGGTAGATAAGAACATGAGGTCTACAAATGCTACGGTAGAGTCATTGATAAGATTTTGACAGTTATTGGTCTTACTAGTTTTTCACATAGATCTCTGTTTCTTGAAGTCACCAAATATTGTTGATACAAAAAAGAAGAAAAATCTGTGATCTGCGATCTGTGCTACCTAACTCGAGTTGCTGCAGCCACTGCTATAGCAGCCAGGCAGCTACAGTACTCGGTGACCGCAAGAAATAGAGATCTATGTGAAAAATCGGAGTTTGTATTATCTAACTTATGTTGTAGACTTTCTCTCAATATTTTGAAGGGTCAGCACCCGAGTGCCCTCCATTGATGAACCGCCACTGCACAGCAGTAGTGGAAAGTCACTAACATAACTAGATCAGACATTAGGATAAAAATAGTGCATTTTATGTTTAAGAAAGAATGTGTCAAAAAATGGTTTTGCATGGCTCTGGGCTATTTGGACATATTTGTTTTTTAATAGTTTTGGGAAATTATTATAAAAATATATAAATTCCATGATTAATTGCATTGTAACATTTTTCAAACATATTTTTAACAATATATTTCAGCCATCTGGCTGGCTAAGATTTTCCTGAAATATTTAAAACAAATATCTTATAGTCAGTGGTCAATGTTCCTAAATTATGTGATAAATAAATATATAAATGTTATTGTAGTGCATTTAGACATATGTTTGTCAAGTTACTTGCTAAATTCTCATTAATTAACTTATCCTGCTCTGATTTATGTCTTACCAGGTGTCGAAGCAAAACTTGGATGCCCAGAGAGTAGAGCAGGAGCTGCGTGATGAGCTGGCTAACAGTGTTAGTAATGCTGTGAATGATAGCAACCAGAAGTATATTGCTGATCTTGAGAAGATACACACTGAAATGAAGATGGAGATATCCAAGTGAGGATGTGTTAAAAGTGCTAAATAATGTAACTGAACCATCATAAAACTTTTAGAACTAGTTTGAAATTGTCTTTTCATTTTATATAGCTTGCAGGAGGTGGCCAATGTGGCAAAAATGCAGGTTTCTGCACTGGAGGCCAGACAGCAATCTAGAGAAAAGGAAATTGAGGCTCTAAGGAGACAGACCTTAGATTATCAGGTGAGAGTACTACCCCTACCTACAGACTGTGCAGACCAATGCAGTTTGGATACAAGAGTGTTAGCAAAGTTCTGAACCGGTTTTCATGTTGGACAGATTAAGAAAAATTCCAACAAACAGTTCAACCCATGAAACGGAAAATGGAGACAGACCTACATTTAAGAGATTAAAAATGTTGACCAAATGATTTCCATATGGTTTTCACTCCTTCTAGGGTTATGGATCTTGCGTTTTCACAAATCTCATGCTAATTCAAGGATTTTCCATAATTGCAATATCTCTTCACATAACCATAACCATGCAAAATATTTCAGCAAAAAATCATAGAATCTCTGCATTATTTGTGATTACTCGTAAAACTTCAAATAATAGCCGAGTCCCAAATAGACGCCTGTCTCTTCCAAACACCTGGCGTGGCTACAGGTTTGGGTTAAAGGCCGGTCACCAATAGAAGCCTGGTCTGTTTTTTAGTTTCGGGTTGTATTTAATCTTCTAAAACCCGTCAGATCGTCTGTTTAAAGCCCAATTCACACCAAAGATTCACAACGACACGAAACCATTGCAGAAAGGAGTTGCAGCAGTGTGAATTAGGTGTTGCATGCGTTGCAAGCTGTCGCAAAGCATTCACCATGTCTAGTCACAGTTGCAAGGTTTTAGAATGTTGCATCAAGTTGCTGGTTAATAGAATGTTGCAGCTCATCTCGTCGCAAATCTTTGGTGTGATTTGGGCTTAAGTATGATGCAGACTGCGCACGCTAACGTCATGATTAGATGGCATTAAAAGACCGTGGTGGGGAAAAGCTAGAGTTCCAAATTCTAGCCTATAACTTTTTTCAATATGAACTATGCCTGTATGTCCGACTTCGTCATCGTTCAATTCATCCCTTGTCTTTAAAATTTGCGGATAGGCCGATGGTAAGCTTGTTTTTATGCTGGCAACAAAACAAAAGGGTTCGCAAACGTTATTCTTTATTCTAAATGTGTACCGCCATGGCGATAAAGAGAAAGAAGTAGACTATGATTTGAAATGTAAGCTGACTGTTGTCAAATTTGCCAAATAAAATCCGGGAGAAACATAGTCTCGCACCAAGCCAGTACCAACCCTCACTCTCCCCAATGCAGAATGAGGCACCTCCTAAATAGGCAAAAGTATTACCAATCACCCAATCAGGGTTAATTTGACCATAACAACAGCTAGGGAAATTAATTTTCGCTTAAGGCCACAGATAAGGTATTAATCAACATAGAAAATAACATGGCATGAAAACAAAATATTATCATTGTACCCAAAACCAAGTTATATCATATTAACTAGATAGATAGATAGATAGATAGATAGATAGATAGATAGATAGATCGATACTTTATTGATCCCCAGGGGAAATTCAAGGTCTCAGTAGCATACAGACAACACATTCACTAACAGCAGAAAAAGTAATAAATTATATAATATAAAAACACAACTAAGCAATAAGGACAGTAGAAGATAAAGAATATACTAAATATACTAAAATACAAATTATACTAACTAACACTTAATCTAAATCAATTCTAAAAAACAGTATCCACATAGTGGTGATTAATCAATCAAGAGGCACTTGTAATGACTGAGGCAGGGACTGAGCCTGTGATTCTCTGTGCATGGTAAGGTAAGGTGCTCTGTGTGAGTGAGTGTCATGGGGATAGTGCAATGGTGATAGTGGTCATGGTGATAGTGCAAATGAGTAAGTCCAACAGTGCAACAATGCAGAAATAAAGTCTATATATCTATATAACTATTTTAAGAAAAGGTATAAGTGTGGCCACAGTTCGGCTGTGGCATGGAGGGAGGGGTTATGCATATGTGCTAATATAGCACGCAAACAGTGAGGCAGAAAGACAGTGGTAAAAGTGGCTAGTGGTAAAAAGTGGCTAGTGGACAGACAGTATACAAACATGGGGGTGAAGAGGCAGACAGACTATGCAGAGAAGTCTATCTCTCCTCTTCCCTTAAGTGAAGCACTGAACAGTTCAATGGCCCTGGGGACAAATGACTTTCTCAGTCTGTCTGTTGTGCAAGGCAGTGAGCGAAGTCTCCAGCTGATCAGGCTCTTCTGCTTAACAATAGTGCTGTGGAGTGGGTGACACTCATTGTCCAAGATGTTGATCAGTTTGTTCAGGGTCCTTTTGTCAGATAGTGAAGTGATGCACTCCAGTTCAGCTCCCACTACAGAGCCAGCTTTCCTTACCAGCCTGTCAATTAAGCCCCATCCTTTTTTCCTTGTGCTTCCTCCCCAGCATACTACTGCATAGAAGAGGACGCTGGCAACAACAGACTGGTAGAACATCCTGAGGAGCTTGCTGCACACATTGAAGGACCGCAGGAAGTACAGCCTGCTCTGCCCTTTCTTGTAGAGTGCATCAGTGTTGGCTGACCAGTCCAGTTTATTGTCCAGGTGGAGACCCAGGTACTTGTAGGTGCTTACTACCTCCACATTGACCCCATCAATGTGGAATGGTAGCAGAGTGGGCTTAGACCTGCGGAAATCCACCACCATCTCCTTGGGTTTTGAAGTGTTGAGTTGAAGATGATTGAGTTTGCACCATTGCACAAAGTCCTCCACCAGGCTCCTGTACTCCTGCCCGTTCCTGATACACCCCACAATTGCAGTATCGTCAGAAAACTTCTGCATGTGGCATGACTCGGTGTTGTAACAGAAGTCAGATGTGTACAGGGTGAACAGGACTGGAAAGAGCACAGTTCCCTGTGGCGCTCCGGTGCTGCTGATCACAGTGTCAGAGAGACAGTTCTTCAGCCTGACGAACTGTGGTCGCTCGGTCAGGTAATCTGTACCAGGTGAGCGTCCACACCCATCTGCAAGAGCTTGTCTCCCAGTCTGAGGGGTTGGATGGTGTTAAAAGCACTTGAGAAATCAAAGAACATGATTCTCACAGCACTTTTCCCCTTGTCTAGGTGAGAATGTGTCCTGTGTAGAAGATAAGTGATGGCATCGTCCACGCCCACTTTCTCCTGGTATGCAAACTGTAACGGGTCTAGTGCATGGCGTACCTGGGGTCTGAGCATGCCTAAGACCAGCCGCTCCATTGTTTTCATCACATGTGATGTAAGAGCGACAGGTCTGTAGTCGTTAGGCTCACTAGGGTATGGCTTCTTAGGGACAGGGGTGAGACATGATGTCTTTCACATTGTTGGAACTTGTCCAAGGCGTAGGCTCAAATTGAAGATGTGCTTCAGTGGCTCCCCTAGTTCAGCAGCACAGGCCTTGAGTAGCCTTGGACACAGTCTGTCAGGCCGCGCTGCTTTATTGCTGCGCAGTGTCTTTAATTGGGCTCTCACTTGATCTGTTGTGATGATGGGGGGTGTAAGGGGAGGGGAGGGGGAGGGGTGCATCTGGGATCTGTGTGTCTGATGGCTGTTGACTGAGGTCGTTGTCACCTCATTGTTCGTGATCGCCATGTGGGGGAGGGGTGCAATATCCAGTGATGGTGGGGGTACGATAGCCTGTGATGATTGAGGTGAGTGTTGCACTGGTATTGAGGGGGTGTGGGGCTGTGGGGGCTGGGGGATGGTGGACAGACCACCGCCATTGGAGCTGGAGCAGGGCAGTCAAACCTGTTGTAGAAGTGGTTCAACTGGTTCGCCCTGTCCAGGTCCCCCTCCACAGAGCTGCTGCTCTTCTTCAGGCCAGTGATAATCCTCATGCAGTCCCATGTCTCCTTCATTTTGTTTTCCTGCAACTTCTGTTCCACCTTCCTTCTGCAGTCCTCCTTAGCCTCCTTCAGCTTGACTTTGAGTTCCCCTTGCACGTGCCTCAGCTCTGCCATGTCCCCCTCTCTGAACGCCATCTTTTTCCTGTTAAGAAGGGTCTTGACATTGCTGGTTATCCAAGGCTTGTTGTTGGGAAAGCAGTAGATAATGGTGGTGCTCTGCTCAGTCATCAGTATTAGTTTTACTTGACTTATCTCCAGCCTGACACTAGTAACCATGAAATTTTCCTCTCTACATTGTCTGAGCTGGAAATTTCTGGGAAACCTCTTAACTGGTTTCCCAGAATACCTTACCTTAAAGGACAGGTATCAAAGTCTCAGTGATCAGTATTAGGGCCCCATCTTTCCTTTATTTACACAACTTCCTTGGGTGAGATTATTCACTCCCATGGATTCGCCTATCACTGCTATGCGGATGATACTCAACTTTACCTGTCTTTCCAACCTGAGGACTACCGTTATATTAGGATATCTGACGTCATCATACTCAATTCTAGTCAGAATTTGAATCTGATACTGCTCCATTGTGACATGATTATGAGGCGTCTGCTGTCAATATCTTGTACAACAGATGTGATGGTGAAATCAAGCAAAATCAACCGAAGTGTGCTCAGGTTACGTAATAGACAAGACCTGTTGCTGGCTTTTCTATTTGCACATTTCTATTTGCAAATAAAAGCAAATTATGAGCCTCGTAGCTACCAACCAAGATTGTTTCCAAAGAAATGGCACAACGAGATGAGATAAATTAGGTTATACAAATATTGATTATTTTCACATCAGCTGAATGGTTAGGATAATAAACGTTCCACAGTAGTGAACTTACCCTGCTCAACGTCTCCTCTAACACTGTGGTAAAGTTAGCCTGACATTAGACATTCGCCTGAAATTCAAAACAAGCTAGGCTAGACCTCTCTTGAATATTAGATGAATGTCTAAATCTAGGCTAACTTTACCGCGGGTTTTTCAACACGTCCTTGGTCAGTGTGTGTCATGCAAGTAAAAGTTCACTACTGTCTGGAGCTGAAGCAGTATTGGTTAAAGGTGCTCTAAGCGATGCTGGGTAATGTCACTTTTGTTGACGTTCACACAAAACAGAGAGCTAGCTCGCTACTCCCTCCCCCTTCCTCCTAAACTCGCATTTCGTCTGCGGTTGGCCCAGGTTGTTTTTGGAGCCTGGCATAAAACGACATAAAACAGGTATAGGACAGGCGTATGTTCATTTCCATGCAATGCATGGCATTTATCAATTTGAACGTGAGCGTTGGCTACGCTCGAATCTTACGTCAAGTCTCAACTCTTGTAGGCAAGTTTTTGAGGCGGCATAGCACGGTACAGTACTAAATCGGTGGAAGATTGGTAAGTTGAAGAGTTGAAGACTTTTCCTGCACATTTGTAGCCTACTTGCCTTATGTAGCCTGTTATGTTGACCCATTTCATGGATTAAGATAGCCATAGGCTATGTGGAGAGAATTACTTTGTCTTTGGAAAGTGCAACAGTCATAAATTATTTTGTATTATTTTGTATTATTTTCAAAAGGGCAAATGGCAGTATGTTTTTTTTACTGAATATATAGTTGAAGTATGCTGCGTTCTCTCTGCAAAAATAAAATCTGTTGCACTTAAATAGCCATAGGCTTACTTAATGACACTTTTCTAGCTGTCAAAATTAACAAGGTTCAGCTGGACTTGCAACATCACTGTGGCTCACAGGGTCACAAATGTTTCTCTTTTGGACGTATAATGCATCTCCATGTTGTAAATTCTAGGGGTGAGGCCTTTAAAACGAGCATATAGGCCGTGATATTTAAATTACGCTTGTTTCCACATGCAACATTTATCAACACAAGGCTAGGTGTATTGGTGTATTTTTTTTTCAATAACAAAAAATAAATATTTTTTACTTTAGACACTACAACGTGTTCCAAATTATTATGCACGTTGGATTTAAGTGTCATAAACATTATTTTTTTTGTTTTTCAATTAAACTCTGGATAACTAGTTTGCCAGGTGAGCCCAATAAAAGGAAAACTACTTAAGAAGGATGTTCAACATTATTAAGCGTGCCTCAGATTTCAAGCAATATGGGAAAGAAAAAGGATCTCTGCTGAAAAGCGTGAAATTGTGCACTACCTTGGACAAGGTATAAAAACATTGGATATTTCCCGAAAACTTATATAAACTATGCGTGATCATCGTACTATGAAGAAATTTGTCGCTGATTCAGAGTACAGGCGGGTTTGTGCAGACAAAGGCATAATAAGGAAGGTTTCTTCCAGACAAATTCATAGGATTACGAGAGCAGCTGCTAAAATGCCATTGCAAAGCAGCAAACAGGTATTTGAAGCCGCTGGTGCCTCTGGAGTCCCGCGAACCTCAAGGTGTAGGATGCTCAAGAAGTTTCCAAGTGTGCATAAACCTACTATTAGGCCACCCCTAAACATGCTCACAAACAGAAACGGTTGCAGTGGGCTCAGGAATACATGAAGACCAACAGTTTTGTTTACGGATGAGTGCCATGCAACCGTAGATGGTCCAGATGGATGGAGTAATGGATAGTTGGTGAATGGCCACAATGTCCCAACAAGGCTGAGCAACGAGGTGGAGTCGTGTTTTGGGCAGGAATCAAGGGGAGAGAGCTGGTAAGCCCCTTTAGGGTCCCTGACGGTGTGAAAATGACCTCTGCAAAGCAGGGCTCTACGCTGACATTTTCCAGGAGCACTTGTGCGCCCAAGTTAAAAAAATTAGGAGCACAGACAAAAATGTGGGCGCACAGTCAGTTCTGTACTTAACTTAAACATAATCTAACATTACACTGCAGCTAACACTTAAACATGCCAGTGCACCAATTGCGAATATTAAGAATGACTGACAACATTTAGGCTACAGGAAATAGGATTTTAAAGATCAGTGCCTACTTTATTTTCAATGTGTTCTATTTTACTACATTTTGTTAATGTAAAATAGTATAATACATTGCCATATTTGCATTTAGCCTGTATATCAAGTATCCTGCCAAATGTGGGTTAATTTATTTATTTGTGAATCCATCTGTAGCTAATCCAAATATGCCCATGGTGACCTATCTGACTGCATACTGCCTAATACTACTACTAAAACAGTCCATTTTCTCTTCCACAAAACCCAACATAGGCTAATCAAGGATATATATATATTTTATACTTTTACTTTTTATTTGAAATATCTGCATTGATGGGGCCAGTAGGCAAACGTTAGGCCTACTTTTTTTTTGCACTTCAGCTTGTATTCGGTGTAAACAAACAAGCATGAGTGTAAGCCTGGAGTTGTCAGTAGCGTTCTACCTTTGAATAAAATGGGAGTATTACGGGAAGCTACTTTTGTGCCTGTTCGCTACAGCTATATTTTGCATATTGCAGCCAATACGTCAACTGGGCTAAAAGGCATGTTAGGTTACCTTTCCTTCTCTCACTGCATTCTCAGAATCTCATCCTGTTCCTCCGATATCCGATGAATTCGGTGGATAGAAGAACTAATTTCTTCAATCTTTGCATCTTGGCTGGCTAGTCTAACTTTCCACTTTTTCTGCGTGCTCTTGGATTTGATAGAAGCGACTACTAGCGAGTCACAACGCGAAACTGCTAACGTTGATGGGAGGTGTAGTTTTTATGCTGCATTCGCGACGTGATTCTATGGTTTGCACCAGTAATGTTTCTTGATGTTGCGGTGTATTTTGTAGACAAACACTGACATGGTTAGAAGTCATTCGCACCAGTGCGCCTAAATATTTTTTTGCACTCGCATCCCATCATTTTTACTCGCATGTGCGAGTGAAATGGGCGCACTGTAGAGCCCTGCTGCAAAGTATGTAGAGTTTCTGACTGACCACTTTCTTACGTGGTACAAAAAGAAGAACCGTGCCTTCCGTAGCAAAATCATCTTTATGCATGACAATGCACCATCTCATGCTGCAAAGAATACCTCTGGGTTATTGGCTGCTATGGGCATAAAAGGAGAGAAACTCATGGTGTGGCCCCCATCTTCCCCTGACCTCAACCCTATCGAGAACCTTTGGAGCATCATAAAGCAAAAGATCTATGAGGGTGGGAGGCGGTTCATATCCAAGCAGCAGCTCTGCATGGGAGGCTATTCTGACATTCTGGCAGCTCTGGGAGGCTATTCTGCAAAGACATTAAAGCAGAAACTCCAAGAACTCACATGTTCAATGGATGCAAGAATTGTGAAGGTGATATCAATGAAGGGGTCCTATGTTAACATGTAACTTTTCCCTGTTATGATGTTTTTGATTGAAATTACTTGATTTCATTTATATCAACTCCTAATGCTGCAAATTCAACAAATGACCATTTTTAGTTCTTTACAACCTATAAAATGTCTTGAAACTCTCTTGTGCATAATAATTTGGAACAGTGCATTTTGAGGTTTTTTTTATTTAAAAAAAAATACTGTTCTCAATGGGAGGTTTGTTCAATAAAATTTGAATTTTACTCTAACGGTTGATGACTTGAATATTATGCCGACTGTCATTTGCATCGACTATTTAGGAAAATCGGAAAAATGTAATTTGCATAATAATTTGGAATGCAGTGTAGTTGGCTAACATAAAATCATTCTTCTCTTTCCACCCAGGCCCAGTCAGATGAAAAGGCCCTCATTGCCAAGCTCTATCAGCACATTGTTGCCTTGCAGTTAAGTGAAACAACTGCTCTGTGTAAGCTGGAGACCACCACTAGCCAGCTCTGTAAAGTAGAGGCTCAGTTGTTGCGTGCTGAACAGCAGTTGGATGAAAAGGAAAAAACACTGTGGCACGTTCGACAGTATGCTCACGGTCAAGCCAAACACCTTAGACAGACAATACAGTCATTGCGGAGGCAATTTTCTGGTGCCCTGCCCCTGGCTCAGCAGGAGAAATTTTTCCAGATCATGGTGCACCTCAAGGAGGATCACAATCAGGTGCGACATGAGGCTCTTCAGGCGAGAGAGCAGAGAAGGAACTTCGAAAGCAAGGCAAAAGAACTGGAGCTCAAAGTCAAAGGACTAGATGACCTCATGACCACTCTTAAGGATACCAAAGGGGCTCAGAAGGTTTGTGTCACTTATATATAGACTAGATGTACCACAGAGCGGTACAAAATATGACCGCCGCCCAGTCCAGCACATTTTTTCCACAAAAATAAATCACGCTGAAAAGCCTATATAATTCTAACTGTCTCACTAAATTGCATTATCCACACTCAATTCTCAGACAAACATTCTGCTAGACAACAAGTACCAAAACATGATTCGTTCATAGATTTCACATGTAAAATTAATTTTATACAACCCCACCCCCCATCTTGTTCATAATTCTGAGAAATTCTTGAATTGTGTGCATGTGTGCATGTACACGTTTATGTTTATGTGTGTGGGTGTGTGTGTGTGTGTGTGCGTGCTTGTGTGTTTGCCTGCGTATGTGCATGTGCATGCATGCGTGCATATGTCTACTGTGTGAGTATGTCATACGTATGATTACTGTGAATGTATGTGTGTGCGTATGTATCTGTTTATGCACATGTGTGCACATGGAATGGGTTAACATGACCCCTGGAGGCAAACATACGGAAAAAAGTGGTTATCCTAGGCCCTACGGTTCTCAAGATATTCACAGAAAACTGTCTGCCCCTCTCCTTCGGGGGTCCAGTACAGAGCGGGGGCTACAGATCAAAACAAAAAACGATGGTTCCATGCTATCCATGTGGGGTTACATGCCCACCAAGTTTCGTGTACCCCAGTCTTTCAGTGTCCCGGGAATCCTTGTTGGTGTACGGTCACTAAATGTACACATAAATTATTTTATTGTAAGGCCCCCATGAACTAAAAAGTTCACAAAACTTGGCATGCATTCGAGGGTGTCATAATGATCCTACACTTTCAATTTCGTGCAGTTTTGACCATGTCAGCCAGAGATATTGTGATGAAAACACCACATTTTTGCTTTTTAATTTTTTAACTAGGTGGCGCTATACATGAAATAAGTGGTAATGGGATGGGTTGACATGCCCCCTTAAGACCAACATACAAAAAAAAGGTGGACCTCCTAGGCCCTACGGTTCTCGAGATATTCACAGAAAACTGTCTCCGGCCACCTACAGGCCAGTTGGTGTATAGTAACATAAACTAGAAAATGCAATTCCAGGGAATTACTAGTGCATGAAAATGCAAAACACATGGTGTGAAATATATTGTTAAAACAGATGATGTGCTAATTGGCAACCAACATGATGAGGTTTAATATAGTTGGAATTACTGAACTAGGTAGATGAGGTTTAATATAGTTGGAATGACTGAACTAGGTAGATGAGGTTTAATATAGTTGGAATGACTGAACAGTTAAATA
The DNA here is from genome assembly GCF_017589495.1 of Alosa alosa. Taxonomy (NCBI): domain Eukaryota; kingdom Metazoa; phylum Chordata; class Actinopteri; order Clupeiformes; family Clupeidae; genus Alosa; species Alosa alosa. The sequence goes on from NC_063199.1 coordinate 1,125,568, forward strand.
AGTGGATGGTTTAACAGGTTAAATTATTTGCTAGGTAGATGAGGTTTAATGTAGTTGGAATGACTGAACTAGGTAGATGAGGTTTAATATTGTTGGAATGACTGAACAGTTAAATAGGTGGATAGTTTAAAAGGTTAAATTATTTGCTAGGCAGATGAGGTTTAATATAGTTGGATTGACTGAGCTAGGTAGCCTAGATGAGGTTTAATATATTTGGAATGACTGGGCAGTTAAACAGGTGGATAGTTTAAATGGTTAAATTATTTGCTAGGTAGATGAGGTTTAATATAGTTGGAATGACTGAACAGTTTAATAGGTGGATAGTTTAAATGGTTAAATTATTTAATAGGGAATTATTGTAGCTGGAGGGACTTTTATTTTGAAACAGTTGTGGAGAGAGGAAACAGTTGAACAGAATGTGTAGTCTTAATAGAATGATTATGAAACAGTTGAAGGCAGAGGATACAGTTGATGGGAGTCATAGTTGACTGACAGTTACAACAGTTGAACAGTTGATAACAGTTGAACAGTTTAAAAGTTGGATAGTTTAAAGGGACTTTTAATTTGAAACAGTTGTGGGCACAGGAAGCAGTTGAACAGGATCTGCGGTCTTAATACAGCCATATTGTATGCTTAAAGCCTGAGACAGTGGCTCCAAGTGGCCTGAACACCTGGCATAGGATTCTAATTGCTATTGTGATGTCATAATCTAATGTTAAGTCAATGGGGAAATTTTAGTAGTTTTTAATTAATAGTTTAAAAAGTATAACATTTACAAAGTTGAAAAATACATAGCTGAAGTCACATAAGTAAGACCTACATAACGCCAGTTTGAAATGAAGTTTCAAGTTAAACGGTTGAAACTGTATTAAACGACAAAAAAGCGTTAGAAGAAGAAGAATAACTAGAAAAGCATTTCCTGAAGGAAATACAGTGCATGAAAATGCAAAAATATGATGTAAAAATATCATACAGAATAAAAAACAAACTATATTGGTTGCTAGGTAGATGAGGTTTAATATAGTTGGAATGACTGAACAGTTAAATAAGTGGATAGTTTAAATGGTTAAATTATTTAGGTAGATAGTTGACGATAACGGACACTTGGAATGGCTCTAATGTTTGCTAGCAGTTATGCTAACTATGTTAACAAAGATAATAATGTTAACCAAGTTACTATGCTAACTAGCATGCTAACAATGTTAAAATATTAAGTATGCTAACCATGTGACTTAGCTAACTTAGCTAATCATTTTTAGCAGTTTTGCTAAAAATGCTAACATGCTAACTATGTTAACCGTGTGACTTAGCTAACTTAGCTAATCATTTTAAGCAGTTTTGCTTAAAATGTTAACTAGCATGCTAACATGCTAGCATGCTAACTATGTTAACCATGTGACTTAGCTAACTTAGCTAATCATTTTAAGCAGTTTTGCTAAAATGCTAACTAGCATGTTAGCATGCTAACTATGCTAACCATGTGACTTAGCTAACTTAGCTAATCATTTTTAGCAGTTTTGCTAAAAATGCTAACTAGCATGTTAACTATGCTAACCATGTTACTTAGCTAACTTAGCTAACTAGCTACAGTGGGTAGGAGTCATAGTTGATGACAAGTAACAGTTACAATGGCTGAACAGTTAAAAAGTTCAGTAGTTTAAAGGGTTAAATTGTTTAACAGTAAAATATTATAGTGAGGACTTTTATTTTGAAACAGTTTTTGGCAGAGGAAGCAGTTGAACAGGATGTGTAGTCTTAATAGGGCCAGTTTGTATGCTTAAAGCCTGAGACTGGCAGTTGGTCCAGGTGGCCTGAACACCTGCCATAGGATTCTAATTGCTTAACGGCCATATTGTGATGTCATAATCATAATGTTAAGTCAATGGGGAAATTTTGATTAGTTTTTAATTAATAGTTTAAAAAGTATAAAAGTTACAAAGCTGAAAAATACATAGCACACATGTCCTAAGTAAGACCTACGTAACATAGTTTGAATGAAGTTTCTACGTTAAACGGTTGAAGCTGCATTAACTGCGTTAGAAGAAGAACTAGAAAAGCATTTCCTGAAGGAAATACAGTGCATGAAAATGCAAAAAATATGATGTAAAATATCATACAGAGTAAAAACAAGCTATATTGGTTGCTAGGTAGATGAGGTTTAATATAGTTGGAATGATTGAACGGTTAAATAGGTGGATAATTTAAATGGTTAAATTATTTAGGGAGATAATTGACGATAACTGACAGTTGGAATGGCTCTAATGTTTGCTAGCAGTTATGCTAACTATGTTATCAAAGATAATAATGTTAATCAAGTTACTTAGCTAATGTTTTCATTTTTAGTAGTTATGCTAACTATGCGAACTAGCATGCTAACATGTTAAGTATGCTAACCATGTGACTTAGCTAACTTAGCTAATCATTTTTAACAGTTTTGCTAAAAATGCTAACTAGCAAGCTAGCATGCTAACTATGCTAACCATGTTACTTAGCTAACTTAGCTAATCATTTTTAGCAGTTTTGTTAAAAAATGCTAACAATGTTAACAATGCTAACTATGCTAACCATGCTAACTAGCTACAGTGATTAGGAATCATAGTTGATGACAAGTAACAGTTACAATGGCTGAACAGTTAAAAAGTTCAGTAGTTTAAAGGGTTAAATTGTTTAACAGTGAAATATTGTAGTGAGGACTTTTATTTTGAAACAGTTTTTGGCAGAGGAAGCAGTTGAACAGGATGTGTAGTCTTAATAGGGCCAGTTTGTATGCTTAAAGCCTGAGACTGCAGGTGGCCTGAACACCTGCCATAGGATTCTAATTGCTTAACGTCAGATTGTGATGTCATAATCATAATGTTAAGTCAATGGGGAAATTTTGATTAGTTTTTAATTAATAGTTTAAAAAGTATAAAAGTTACAAAGCTGAAAAATACAAAGCACACATGTCCTAAGTAAGACCTATGTAACATAGTTTGAATGAAGTTTCTACGTTAAACGGTTGAAGCTGCATTAAGTGCGTTAGAAGAAGAAAAATAATAAGAATAAGAAGAAGAAGCCTAGGAAGAACAGTACAGTGCATTTTCATGCACTGTAATAAGAAGAAGCCTAGGAAGAACAGTACAGTGCATTTTCATGCACTGTAATAATAAAATGCCTTGGAATAACAGTACAGTGCATTTTCATGCACTGTAATAATAATAAAATGCCTTGGAATAACAGTACAGTGCATTTTCATGCACTGTAATAAGAAGAATAACTAGAAAAGCATTTCCTGAAGGAAATACAGTGCATGAAAATGCAAAAATATGATGAGTTCATATTGTTAAATGATTTGCTTGGTAGATAAGGTTTAATATAGTTGGAATGATTGAACAGTTAAATAGGTGGATCATTTAAATGGTTAAATTATTTAGGTAGATAATTGACGATAACTGACAGTTGGAATGGCTCTAATGTTTGCTAGCTGTTATGCTAACTATGTTATCAAAGATAATAATGTTAACCAAGTTACTTAACTTAGTTAACTTAGCTAATGTTTTATTTTTAGCAGTTATGCTAATTATGCTAACTAGCATGTTAACTATGTTAACCATGTTACTTAGCTAACTTAGCTAATCATTTTTAGTAGGTATGCTAACTATATTAACTAGCATGCTAACATGTTAAGTCTGCTTACCATGTGACTTAGCTAACTTAGCTAATCATTTTTAGTAGGTATGCTACTAACTAACTATTCTAACTAGCATGCTAACATGTTAACTATGTTAACCATGTTACTTAGCTAACCTAGCTAATCATTTTTAAAAGTCATGTTAACTATGTTAACCATGTTACTTAGCTAACTTAGCTAACTGAGCTAATCATTTTAGTAGTTTTGCTAAAAATGTTAACTAGCATGTTAGCATGCTAACTATGCTAACCATGTTACTTAGCTAATCATTTTTAGCAGTTATGTTTAAAATGCTAACAATGTTAGCAATGATAACATGCTAACCATGCTAACTAGCTACAGTGGGTAGGAGTCATAGTTGATGATGAGTAACAGTTACAATGGCTGAACAGTTAAAAGGTTCAGTAGTTTAAAGGGTTAAATTGTTTAACAGTGAAATATTGTAGTGAGGACTTTTATTTTGAAACAGTTTTTGGCAGAGGAAGCAGTTGAACAGGATGTGTAGTCTTAATAGGGCCAAAATTTCTTATTCTTATTTTTCTTCTTCTAACGCGTTTAATGCAGCTTCAACCGTTAAACGTAGAAACTTCATTCAAACTTTGTTACGTAGGTCTTACTTAGGACATTTGGGCTATGTATTTTTCAACTTTGTAACTTTTATACTTTTTAAACTATTAATTAAAAACTATCAAAATTTCCCCATAGACTTAACATTATGATTATGACATCACAATACGGCCGTTAAGCAATTAGAATCCTATGGCAGGTGTTCCGGCCACCTGGATCAACTGCCATTTTTTTTTAACATAGTTAGCATGCTAGCATGTTAGCATGCTAGTAAGCATTTTTTGTAAAACTGCTAAAAATGATTAGCTAAGTTAGCTAAGTAACATGGTTAGCATAGTTAGCATGCTAGTTACCTTTTTAGCAAAACTGCTAAAAATGATTAGCTAAGTAACATGGTTAGCATAGTTAGCATGCTAGTTAGAATAGTTAGCATGACTACTAAAAATGATTAGCTAGGTTAGCTAAAATCACATGGTTAGCATAGTTAGCATTTTAACATTTTTAGCATGCTAGTTAGCATAGTAACTTGGTTAACATTATTATCTTTGTTAACATAGTTAGCATAACTGCTAGCAAACATTAGAGCCATTCCAACTGTCAGTTATCGTCAAATATCTACCTAAATAATTTAACCATTTAAACTATCCACTTATTTAACTGTTCAGTCATTCCAACAATATTAAACCTCATCTACTTAGCAACCAATATAGTTTGTTTTTACTCTGTATGATATTTAACGTCATATTTTTGCATTTTCATGCACTGTATTTCCTTCAGGAAATGCTTTTCTAGTTTATTGTGTGGCCCCCCATGAACGGAATTCCACGAAACTTGGCGTGCATTCAGAGGGTGTCATAATGATCCTACACTTCCAATTTTGTGCAGTTTTGACTATGTTAGGTCACAGATACCTGCGATTACAACACCTCATTTTTACTTTTTTGTGTTTAACTAGGTGGCGCTATACATGAAATGAGTGGTTATGGAGTGGGTTGACATGGCCCCTTGAGATCAACATACAAAAAAAATGGTCCTCCTAAACCTTACGGTTCTCGAGATATTCACAGAAAACTGTGTCTGCCCTACCCTCCTTTCGGGGTGCAGTCCAGCAGGGGGGGCTACAGATCAAAAAAAACGATGGTTCCATGCTATCCATATGGGGTTACATGCCCACCAAGTTTCGTCTACCCCGGTCTTTCAGTGTCCCGGGAAAAAAAAAAAAGAAGTGAAATTATGATATTGAAATCGCACCACCACTTAGTCAAAATATTGAAATATGCAGGTGACACCACCATCATCGGCCACATAGTGTAAAGGATAAGTCTCAATACCCCAAAGAGGGGAACTGGGCTTTTCCACTGCATGGTATCTGCTCAACTCGCCTCTGAGCTTTTTTTGGTTTTCCATTAGCAAAAACTGGTACCTGGTTCCATTTTTAAAACATCCCTCAGCCATACTGTGCTAGCACAAGCAGTTCATTTTAACAATTTGCATAAGTAGACTAGCCTAGAAATCTAGACGCACCCTAGCAGCAGCAAAAAAGCTGCCCAGGCTAGTCTAGCAACTCTCCATTGGCTTGCGAGCTGGAAAAATTAAACTTCGATAGGGCCAATCACATTGTGTATAGAGTCGTTAGGCGGGCTTAACATAATCATTGATGGCAGAGTTGAAACGGTTCGACGTGAATTCCCTGCTACTTGAAAACAAAGAAGGTGGATATTGCTGTTGGCGAACAGCGTGACACAAGCTTTTTTTAAGTTGGCAAAAGTTTGAACTAGCCAACTAGCTCCGCTGGTGGGAAAACGCATGGGACTCATGAGTTGTAGCGCTTATTCCGTCCCTCAGACTGAGCACTGCGAATGGTGAGTCCCCAGACCCTACATTTTAAAGGAAAATTCCGGTGTGATATTGACCTAAAGTGTATTGAAACATGATACCGAGTGTGAACGTATGTCTCATAGCCCATCTCGGCTTGTCCCCTGCACTCCAAAATCTGGCGCTAGTTAGCCGATGCTACCAACAGCTTTTTCAATAGTGGTGCTTCGGGCATCGGGCTAGCCATGCAAATAAATCACTGTTTTACACCCATTTACGAGGCTCAATGTATCTCCACACTTCATTGGTAGACTTCCAAAAATAATTCAGTGGAAATGCATGGATTCCAGTTTCTTCCAGTAGCAGCAACTGGAATCCATGCATTTCCACTGAATTATTTTTGGAATCTGATCCCTTATCATACCTGTTCATTCTTACTCGTTGCTCGACTTATCGTCACTAAATTCAAGATGGCTGCAAACGCTAAACTTTGTGAAGATACTGTCTGTATAAATTGTCTTGTAAGTAAACTACCAGTGCTTTTTCAAAGTTCTCAATGTCTCGTTTTAAATGTCAGGGCCCTCGGAAGTCTACCAATGAAGTGTGGAGATACATTGAGCCTCGTAAATGGGTGTAAAACAGTGATTTATTTGCATGGCTAGCCCGATGCCGAAGCACCACTATTGAAAAAGCTGTTGGTAGCATCGGCTAACTAGCGCCAGATTTTGGAGTGCAGGGGACAAGCCGAGATGGGCTATGAGACATACGTTCACACTCGGTATCATGTTTCAATACACTTTAGGTCAATATCACACCGGAATTCTCCTTTAATCGTCAGGCTATAACTAGACTGCATTATATATAGACCACTTTGCTCTCAGTCACAACAATGCAATGGGGAACTTGCAGTTGCCTTCCAATAACCGCAAGGAGTTCCCAGTACCATGTTTTGCCCCATCTTCCTGTATTGCTTGTATTTGCCCGATGGCCACTTTTCTGTATTTTGCTGTGGTCAGACAAATTCTTATCAGAATTTTAGTCTGGTAACACATTATGGGTTTGTGTTTCAACCTAGCTTGGAGACCACCCTGAATTTACATCACCAACAACATTTGAGAAAGTGAAATGTTTTCTGTTTGTCTGTTAAAGATATTGCGCTGTCAATATCTTGTATAACAGATGCAAAAGAGGAATCTAAATATCTTGCTTCTCCAGCAGCAGCGATTTTGTTGTAAACAAAATCACCTCAAGCACGCCCAGGTGACGTGGGTGACTTCTTCACTGATGCTCATTTGCCCATTATTGTATACAGCCAAACAATTTGATTAGCCCGAACACATCTTGATCAGGCATGTAAATTTGTCAATGGAGTGACTCCATACCGAATTTCCTGCCCTCTAATTTTGTGGATGGGGTAAATTCAGGCTAGCTTCCATGCTAATTTTTCTGTTCTCACACAAACAAAATTCTACTGTCCCTGTCATTCGCCAGCAACGAGTTAGCCTCAACTCTCTTGTTCTCAAGCAAACCTGCCAGTGAAAGTAAAGAAACTGTATAATGTGAGTGTTTGGCGTTGTCCCATTACAAAGTTGCCCCAGTGTAGATGCTTAGCCAGCTAACTTGCTGAGTCAATAATGAACAGTCATTATTGACTCAGCAAGTTAGCTGGCTAAGCATCTACACTGGGGGCAACTTTGTATGGGGACAACGTCAAACACTGTTGTTTTTGTGTCCTTCAATAGGGCTCAAGTTGAAAAATGCCAGAATTCTCCTTTAATTCTTTATTTTTTCTGTTGCTGTTTGCTGTTTCAACTATTAACCTTTCCATACATATTGCTTGTATGTATGTATGTAATGTCTTATCTTTAGGTTATTGAGTGGCACAGAAAATTGGAAGAGGCCCGACTGCTGGAGTTGAAAAGTAATAGAGAAGTTAGTATTCAGAGGGAGGAAATCAAATACTTGAAAACTGTGATAGAGGAACAAGAACGGTCCATCAGTGCTTTGGAGGATGATCACATTAAGGACAGCAAGGTAAACCTGTTCAAATACAATTGATTAAATGTATAGGCCTAGTCCATGCTCAGTTAGATAGTGAGCATCTCCCAGGATAACTTTGTAAACATATCAGCAAACCATTACTGTAGTTCTTCCTCTACTTCTGCCAGATCTACACTTACAAACATGCACACACAACATTAAGAGCAAATTTATTGAGACTTGCTCCTGAATAAGTAAGCTCCAGAATTAACTTTTGGGACAAAAAAACAGCATAAATGCCGACTGGCAAAAACAGAATGTCATAACATAAAAATCTCATAAGCCCATATTTAGCTGCAAAAAGGACATAGACAATATATCAAATATTGAAAGTAAATTTGATGCTAGCAACGTGTCTCAAAAATGTTGGAATGGGGGAAACAAAAGGTGGAAGAAGTTTTGTAATGATAAAGACAACATAAGGAGGAATATTTCACAACAAATTAGATTCACTGGCACCATAATCATTTAAGAGATGCAGTCTTTCAGAAGTAAAGATGTAGCCTGACATTACACTCACATTCTAGTCAGGATTAGAGTCTGATACTGCTCTATTGGGATGTGATTATGGTGTGTGAACAGGGGTTTTTCTTCTCCACAAATGCCGCCTTCTTCTCCACAAATTCTTTAACATTGTTTTCTGGTCATTGCAGTGTCGATATCTTGTACAACAGACGTGATCGGGAAATCTAAATGACCTTTTAGCAACAGCGTTTTAGGAAGAACCGGGAAGAATGACACACTTTTTATTTAAATGTCACTTACAAAGACATCATACCATACTGAAAGCTAATATTTTGTCACTAGCAACCCACATCTGTCCTCTGTCAAACACAGCTGCATTTTCAGCTCTCAACAAAATCGTTCAGGAGTTCTGGTCCGAACCGTGGTTTGGGCATAGTTGCTCCACAACGTACAAGTCCAGACCTTGCCACAAATTTGCGGCAACCTGAAATTTCAAGGGCATTCACAAATGCTGGTTAAAACTCCATGCAAAACTCCATACTATGCAAAAAAAGAAACCATATTTACATATGATACAGAAATGTTGCCGACTTATCTTGGCCGAGCTCAATTAAGATTGACTGAGACAAAGAGGAAAACTATCCTGTGGTTAGACCAATCCAAAATATTCCAAAAGGCAGCCAAGCCTCAACGAACAGGAAGAGTTCAGAGAGTAAACGCATGTTGTATCATAGGAGATGTTTGCAGTGGGACAATAAAGAAAGCCAAGAGTAAATAAACTGTATTCGCCAGCAGTATTATTTGATTATTTAAACCACCGGACAACTTTGAAAAGCCGGATGAATGGCCTGCGTGGAGACAGAGGTTCACACGATTCAGGTCGGCGGTGATGTTCAGGTTAGCACACTCATTTACGCTATGGGCAACGAAGCCGAAAATATATTCAAAACATTCGTCTTTATGGAGGAGGACGACAAGAACCATTATTAAAACGGTGCTCGCGAAATTTGACGAATACTTCGTACCGAAGAGAAACACAATAAGAGACAACAGAGACCAGGCGAAATGGCAGAGATGTTCATACTGCATGAATTAAATGAAAACTGTGACTGGTGAAAAGAAAAACAAACACATTAGAGACAGACTGATTGTGGGAATTTGTGATAAAGAACTGTCCAGACTACTGCAATTAATGTCTGACCTCACTCTAGAGAAAGCAGTGACAATGGTGAGACAAGCGGAAAAAGTAGCATAACAGATAACCCAACAAGAGCAGCAAGCACAGCTCACCGTACAAGAAGTGAAACACAGACGCCTAACACAGAAAGGATGGAAACCGCAGGCGAAAGAGGGAAACGATGGACAGCACTACTCGGGAGATTTCAAGTGCCGTCGATGCGGGAAAGAGAAACACAAAATTCCAACCAAATGCCCAGCATTAGAGTCGGAATGCAGAAAATGTGGGAAAAGTGGCCATTGGGAGATACATAGTTTTTTGAGTTAGTGAGGGAAGTTACTCAGAACAAAGAAGAAGAGGAAATCTTCTACCTAGGGGCAGTAAGTAAAACAAAGTAGTGTTGAACAGTGGACTGAACAGATTCACATAGGACACACTCCAGTCAGATTTAGAATCGATATAGGAGCAGATGTCACTGTAATGAACGTGAAAAACATTTAGAGCTCTTAGGCCTGAAAGAAAGCTTGAGGCGCCCAGCAGATCATTAGAAAACCCGGGCGGGACACTTGATATAATGGGCCAGTTCACTGCTAGTGCACTGCATAAAAACAAGAAATATATCTTCAACATATGCGTAACAAGAGGGCCTACAGTTAGCAACCTGGGAGACAGCGGTAGAGATGGGGATGGTGAAGAGAATACAGCAGGTTAGGACAGCAGTGGGACCCCAGGGGGTGCTCAAAACCGACTCAGTGAAGATACACCTAAGAGAGGGAGCTGTCCCATATGCTGGACACACCGCCATTAGAGTCCCTCTGCCGCTTCTTCCCAAAGTCCAAGCAGAGCTACAGCGAATGGAGGAACAGGGTGTGATCATAAGTGACCCAACCAACAGACTGGTGTGGCCGCCTACCAATTTGGCGGCCATGTTGACTTATTCCTGCTAATAGAGCTCAATGGACTCAACGACATCTACATATCTATGATATTGACTCTTTGATGAACCGTTTCTTGTCCTCAAACTGCCGCAGACACTTCCTAGCAAAGATTCTAGAGCGCTCTAAGCTTCCTAGTAGGCATCTGTCTAGTTCTCCTGTAGTCATAGAGATAATAAACACTAACACAGTTCTGAACTCCCAGTCGGCTGAATGGCGTTTTAAAGGGATGTGGACACCGGCGTCATTGTGAGTGCGGTGCACTCTGCTTTCAACATTCAATTACTTTACATTAGATTCCATTGTTCTCAATACAACTCCGCACTACAGCATCACACTTTGCCTCCGCCGCCGTGTAAATCACGATTCCGTTCGATTTTGTTGGCGCAGCTCCATAAAATTAATTGTTCATACGTACACTGGTGCCGACTCATGTGTACGTAGTCCTTCAGTCGACATAGAATTAAAATATCACCGAAGCACTTCAAGTTTAAGTTTTAATCTAGCCTACGACATAAACATTGTTTACACTTCTACACTGTTACACGCAAACTGAACATAGTTAATGGAGATAAGGACTAGGCTATTTCTGTTTGTTATGCACTTCATTGAAATGTGCTGTAGGCCTAGCCTACATTTTGCACACTTCCTTTTGCACACTTCCATGTTCCTTATTGTCAATCCTTATTTTGTTTGTTATGCCTTTTATAATGTGTATACATTTTGTGCATGTACCTCTGCTGTAGCATTTATGTAAGGGATAATGTATTGTCCGTCGGTAATTATCGGAAAATAAGTCCCAACAGGGCGAACAGAACCCCAACGCACATTGGAGGTGTTTTGCTTCGACCTGAAGGAACTGATAATTACCAGCGGACAATACATTATCCCGCTTATTATATGGTTACTTGCCATAACAAGAAAAGGAACTTAACACCAGGGGTCTTTAAAAATGATTTTGCTACCGTTTAGTGGCTTCCACTGACAAAATAAATAGTTCGCCACACAGATAGGACTTCACAGTTTCAGGTGTTGCGTGGCAACATCTTACTAGCTGACTTTCACTTTTAATGAAATTTCATTGCAATAAGCGAACAAACTTCTTGTGTAATGATATGAAAGACGTGAATCAAAAGCACAAACCCGTTGCCATTGACAGCGGTCATTATATACTTTGCAGCGGTAATTATATAGATTAACATGCATCCGAACGTTGGGAAGGCCCATTCATGTGAAAGGAACTTTCTGCAGCACTCTGAAGAGCCATGTAATAACTTGGTGTATCAGCTATATTTCTGAATAATACATTGTGTTGCCTCTTGCCTCAGGCCTGCTGCACATCTTTTGAATTTTTATTTGAAATAATCAAATACGTCTTAAAGTTAAGTTCATTAAGTAGCTTTCTTTACTTTCGTTTGATTCCCAATCAAGACACTGGTAAGAATTGCTTTACATTATTTATAGGGACTTCTGGAAAGTTCAGAAATGCAAATCATGTGATAATACATGCATATGATAATGTTATAATAAATATGCATATGAATATTTCAAAAGCAGGCTCTCCAAGGCTTCTTGGGGTGTTACAGTATTTGTATGACTAGGGCAAAAACTCAAGTCTTTTAAGGTTTAATGTAGGAGACATATAGGACTATAGGAACCAAGAGCTTTGTAATACTGAGCTTAAAGTCCAATCACCTTTGTAGCCTTTGGTTTCATTCCTTGATTAATTCACCTCTGTGCTGTCAATTAAAGTCTGTTGAATTCTGCGTTCTTTGAAATCAGTGTTAAGACACATTTAGACACGTATTCCACAGGAGTTCTATGATCTTGATGACAATTCACAGATTCATGAGGAGCATCAGTTGCTTTGGGAAGAAAGGGAGGTGGAATTGGAGCGCCAGCTGGAGCACTATGAGAAACAACAGAATCAAGTTGACAATGCTACTCAAAAGGTATCATACAAAAGTTATCAAAATAATCAAATTATAATTGTAATATGTAATGATTCATTGTTGTTCACTCCGACTGTGGTTTTCAGATAAGTGGTGTTCTCCCGGATCCAACTCTGACTGTCTCTCAGCAGCTGAATCATTCCCTGAGGAAAATTAAAGAGCTCATTCACACTGTTGCAGAGAAGCAAGCGACTTGCAATTTGCTGGAACAGGTGTATATTTTTGGTGACCCTAGAGCTCCCCCTAGAATCGCAAAATATTTATATTTTACCTTGTCGTCGTAAATACTTCTCACGGCTCTAACCAGGGGCGTAGATTTGCGTGGGGACCGAAGGACGTGTCCACACCAATGTCAAATTACGACTGAAATGTCCCCACCAATATTCAGGTTGAAATGGGGGGGAAAGTGGTCACATGCGCTACACAAAGAGTTAAAACATTTCTCACTTCAGTGCTGCAGATCATCTCATACAGATCTTGTAATGTGCAGTAGCCTATAAGGGTAAATCGCGCTGATTTGAAGTTACCTATAATAACTACCAGTGAGCCGCAGTCTCCTGCGCAGCATGGCGCAGCGCTTCAGCTTCACTTCATTACAAGGCATATGAAGTACGTCCAAATTCACCCATTCTTCTCTGTTGAACTCCTCGAGAAGTAGGCTACTCATCACACATGTCACATGAAAGAGCCTTTTCTCAGCTTTTAAACGGTGCTAGCTAGCCACTATTTGATGTGACAAACAGTTCGCGAGAAAAATAACTTAAAGAGATTTAATAATTATTCTCTGCGCCCATCTCCACATCCATTCGTCTCGGTGGAATATTGTAGGCCTACACACTCTTCACGCAACACATGACAAACCATACATCAGAATAAACAGCAGACCTTACCGAACACAAAGGTGTAATGCATTCCCGTGTAGCCTATAGTTAGCTGTTCCAGAGTAATCCGATTTTGAAATAAATTGTAGCAAAATTCAACATGGTCTTTCAGCTTTAAGCATTTCTTAAAACTGAGCTGTGCTTACATCGCCTAGATATCTGTAAATATTAGAATCAGAGAATATACAGGCAGCTCACGGTTAAGAGTTTGTCAATGTAGCCTTAATGATTTATTTTCACAAAATGCTAAGCATGCCTGCATTTACGTTTTAAACATGCATTTAAATTTAACTGAGCTGTGCCTAAATGGGTCAATGCGTTGATTTCATAACAGACCAAATAGAAAATGAATGCTAAATGTTAAATATAGCCTACATATCTGTACATATTAAAATCAGATTATGTTGGCTACACAGTATAGTTGGTAGCACATTGGTAGCACATTTTCTACTTTTTCTATTTTATAGTGGCTGGTGAAAGAGTTGAGGGGTTTTTTTTCTTTGGGGGTTAGTAGGTAGTGTCCCCACCAAAGCTCAGACCAAACCTACGCCCTTGGCTCTAACCAGCTATGCTCTATAGCTATGCTAGGTGAATGATTCCCCATTTTTTCCCATTAAATTGGCTTTGAAGCTATTATATTACTCCGACCGTTTTCAACAACATAGCGGCCTGTTGTTTGAGGTCACAGATACATAGCTTGAGTTATTCTGCTGGTGGCTAGCTCAGGCAGGTAGCTACATAGCTACATAGTTATGCTATCGGGGCAGATTTTAGACTATGTTTGTGCTTCTTAAAAGGAACCCCGACTAGTACGACATGTTGACCTTACAAGAATAACGTTGTCAGCTATAAGAAGGTGGTATAAAAACACTCCAAACGTTTTAGTGTTTATTTTTTAAAAATTTAGAAAACCTGTTCCTCGTAGGCCGCCATGGTTATGTACGTCTCAATGCTTTCTGGGTAGTGATGTGACTTGGTTGAACCGGCTAGGTCTTGACAGTAAGCCTAGGCTACAGCGAGATGAGCACGTCTGCCGTTCAGCCTTTTCAGTTTGAACCCGAGCTCACCATAAATGCAAAAAATAAAATCTAACCAAGTGTTATTGATCCTATCAAGATCAAAAAATATATTTAGTATTGTTTTTAGTATGAATAGACTTACCTAGCGTTCTCTATTGGGGTAAGTGTTCCTTTTTCCAGGCTATGTTTTCGATGGTAACCAATTTGTCAGTCAATAGTGAAAGTAATTAACTGTGTATAACTGTTTTGTCATTGACTGACACCACGGTGAAGTTAGTTTCACTTTGCCAATGAGTTCAAATAATAGACAAGTGCAGATGCGTGTAGGCTATACTCTATCTATCTATCTATCTAGATAGATAGATAGATAGATAGATAGATAGATAGATAGATAGATAGATAGATAGATAGATAGATAGATAGATAGATAGATAGATAGATAGATAGATGGATGGATGGATGTAATGTAACCTAGTTGTAGGCCTAGGCCTAATGTTTATTGTGAAATAAAATAAGTAGCCTAGAAGGGAAAATTCAAAATGAGGAGAAATAAGGCAAGATAAGAGTAATTGGGAAGAAAAACAGAGTAGCCTTAGCTATTTTAGGATCTTAAAGTGAACTTAGATAATAGACCGCACCTTTTTAGCAGCAATCTGGGTTTTTAAGGCAGGAATGATTATTTGCCATCACTTTGGCCTTGTGCTCACTTTTTTGACTGATTGAGGTCTGGACTATGGCTGGGCCACTCTAAAATGTTGATATGGTTCTCTGTTAGCCATTACTTTTGGCATGTGACAGTGTCATTTTCAGTCAGAACAAACAACATATTGATAAAGAGAAAATCAGCATTAATTCAATATTTGCCAGGGGTATGAATTTTGTTCTTAACTGTGTGTGTGTGTGTGTATATATATATATACAGTTATATATATAGCCTATACAGGCATGTTAAACATTTTGATGCTCTGAAATTTTCAGTATGTGGACCTCGCTGAAGTTTAATTGAATACCCCTTATTTAGTGGAATAACTGTTCCGTACGGTCTCGCGTGCAAGCAGATTCCTTCAAATGCACCACTGACTATCAAAATACTGATGCACTGTTTGAAGTTGCGCTGCTTGCTGTTAAAAGGAATGTCCGATGTCATTATCATTGGTTTAAATGATGTTACGCCCAAAACACACCCATGACTGATTAAGAAACTTAGGAACGCCTTGTTGCGCCATCCTCCCGACGTTTGATAACGAAAACACTCCCAATGTGGACTCGACATCCCACTAAATTTAAATAAGCTTTTTGCCAGTGACCATGCATTTTAAACTTCGATAATAGGGCCCTTTGACTGATTTTAAGGAGTCTTATCAAGACAAGTTTACTCAACACACTGGCAAGACAAATTTGCTTGTTTATAGGACAAATTTGCTTCATGCATTGGCAGCCAAATTTTCTTGTTTTCAGGAAGAGATGTCTTAAAATAAGTCAAACTCTTCTGAAATTATTTTAAGAGAAAAAGCTAGGTAAGTCTCTTTATACTGAAAAGAATACCAACTAGATTGTTTGATCTTGATATAAGATCAATAACATTTGGTTAGATTTTATTAGATAAGCAGTTTTTGGAATGCGTCAGTGCTAACTATGCCTTTCCCTATACAGAAACTGAAAGAGAAGGAAGAAGCATTATGGAAAGCAGAGCAAAATGTTCTCACTCGAGACAAGGTCATTAATGAGTTGCGCCTTTGCTTGCCAAACATTGCTGAGAAGGAGAAGATCTTAGCAACCCTCAGCAGACAGGACAATCTTGAGAGCCAACCTGCTTTCAGAGTGGCTCAACAAACTATAAATAGCCTTCAGGGACGCCTGAACCAGAAAGAAGAAGTCTTGAAGAAGTACCAACATCTTCTGGCTAGAACAAGACAAGTACAGTACAGTCGCTGGTGTTCTATGACATTAGATTTCATCTATATTCTTAAGTCTCAATACATCACAAATACTTTAAAATATAGTTACAGTCTTCTCATTAACAGGAACAAGAAGACATTACAAAAAAACACAAAGAAGATATGCAAACTCTTCAACAGAAGCTTGAACTACTTACAGAAGCTTCATTAGGTCACCTGAAACAGACAGCTCTGGTAAGAACACTACAATATAATGAATGTAGCCAGTAGTACAAGGACAGTGGTATACAGTGAAAGATTGTACGATTATCATTGATATTTTTCAGGACTTAATGAAGAAACCCTTTATTACCATACCAACCACAAAACACCTAGCTCGTTTAGCTGAATTGGAGCAAACTGTGGCTGAGCAAGAAAACTCCCTCACCACCCTGATGGATAAGATCAAAGAGAAGACCGCAGAGTTGGACAAACAGAGACATATCATGGACATCCAGGCCAGAAAACATGTCATGGATAAAGACAAGTACATAATATTTTTAGTCACTACACCATCTTGGCTTTTTTTAGATTCAACTTTATTGTCCTTGTGCAGATTACAAGTACAGAGACAACAAAATGCAGTTTGTGTCTAACCAAAAACTCTGAAAAATGCAATGTGATATACAAAGTAGGTGGTGCATAGACAGAACAACAGATATAGTGCAGTGTAGACAGTAGTATACAGTTGTTTTCAGAAGGTGGTTTAGAGTAGTATAAATTAAATAAATATAAGTATGTGCAGTGTATTAGCAGTAACCTTATAAGAGCAGAATAAATATGGCTATGTATGAACAACATGTACAGATATGTGCAATGTAGTGGCAGTACCATTATAGTAGTAGTAAGAACAATATAGATATATGCAGTGTATTAACAGAATATATTACAGAAAAACTGAATAAAAATGGATATTTAGTATGAACCATACATATGTACAGTCTACATACAGCTATGTGCAGTGTGGTAACAGTACCATGGTAGTGCAGAAACTTAAAGGGAAACTTGGCAAGATTTCCCCCTGGATTTGTTTACAAGCTAGCAAAACGGTTAGCATAAGTCCGGCAGACAATTTGGATGTTACAAGGTAAGAAACACGATTTATGTAATTATATATATGTAATTACAGTATGTACATTTGTAAATAAATAGACACTATTGATGGAATAGGGTAGTACAGTTGTGGGGGGGCTGGGGGATGTCTGCCTCCTTGTTGTCCCTGTCAAGGCTGCCATGGTTGTGGACACCTCAACAGGCACAGGCAAGGAGGCATCAGGCGGGGATAGGGGGGTGATGAGTTTTTTGGATGTCACCAGAATGCAGAGCTAGAGTTTAGTAGGGTGACAGACGCAGGAAAGAAGCTTCCTCTGAACCTGCTGTTTCGGGTGTGGAGGGACCAGTGGCCGGTTGCACAAAGCACCTTAAGTTTTTTCCCTTAAGTATGACCCTTAACACTTAATTTCTCCTCAGGTAAGGGATTTACTTAAGGGTGTTGCACAGAATACCTTCAAATGTTTCCTTAGTTAAGGAGAAACGTCAAGGGATTTACTGCACTGAAAGGGATTTTCCGGCATGAAAATTCTATAGTTTCCACGGAGATTGTTCAACAGCTGTAGCCTAGCTAACTGCCTTTGCCGCGATGCTGTTAGTTAACCCACCGAACACAGTGCTTATATCTTATCATTCATCTTACCTTAATAATATTAGCGGAAATTATCCAGGTAGCAAGTAAAACATGTTATATACTTGAACTGAACAATACTAGTTGGCAAGTTAGAAATGATCCTGACTGTCATCAGTGCACCAACGTTTTGCCTAGCAAACCGAACCGAAGCTCATAGGCTAACAAGACATCCACATGAATTGTTAACGTTAGCCTACGTAAACCAAACAATAACAATACGGCATGTTTCTGATAGGCCTATCTATTTGACAGAGGAAGCATATTTTTATATTGTTTTGAATGGTCAAAAGTAGTTAATAAACTTCATTTATCAGCATCAATTCAGTTAATAATATGGTTAAGGTAAAGTCAGATGTCCCTTAGGATTTTCCCCTTAGTTAGACTACTAAGGTCTTTTGTGCAACAGTTTAAGGGATTTCTTACAAGATAAGGACAAACCCTTAAATACTAAGGGAAAATGTTAAGGAAGGAGAAAACTTAAGGGTGTTTGTGCAACCGTTTTTATTTTAAGGGACCCTTAAATCAGATTTTAAGGGAAAAACTTAACTTAAGGTGCTTTGTGCAACCGGCCACTGTCCTCTCCCCTGAGGGGAGTGGGGTGATCAGTCTGTGGTTGGGGTGAGAACAGTCTTTGATGATGAAGTGCGCCTTACGCAAGCATCGCTTGCCCTGGATGGAGTGAGGAACCGGAGATGCATTGGGCAGTTTTCACCACCCTCTGCAGTGCTTTCCAGTCATGGGTAGGGCAGTTGCCATACCAAACTGTGACACAGTTGGTGGGGATGCTCTCGATGGTGCAGCAGTAGAAGTTAACCAGGATCTGAGGAGACAGATGGACCTTCTTTAGTCCACGCTGAAAGAAGACGCTGGTGAGCCTTTTTGATCAGGTAGAGGTGTTGAGGTCAGAGATGTGGACACCCAGAAACTTGAAGCTGGTGACACGCTCCACCTCAGTCCCGTTGATGAGAATGGGTGTGTGTGTGCCAGCTTTAGACTTCCTGAAGTCCACGATGAGCTCTTTGGTCTTCTTGGTGTTGAGAGCCAGGTTGTTATCAGTGCACCACGATGTTAGGTGCTGGACCTCCTCCCTGTAGGCCGTCTCGTTATTGCTGATGAGACCAATCACCGTAGTGTCATCTGCAAACTTGACAATGATATTAGAGCCATGTACAGGTGTGCAGTAGGTGAAGAGGGAGTAGAGGAGACACATCCCTGTGGAACGCCAGTGTAACCCTAACCCTAACAGACTGAGGTCAGTTGGTTAGGAAGTCCAGACTCCAGTTACAGAGGGAGGTATTGATGCCCAGTTTGGTGATCAGTTTGGAGGGGATGATGGTGTTGAATGCTGAGCTGAAGTCAATGAACAGCATTCTTACATAGGTGTTGCTATTGTCAAGGTGGGATAGGGCAGAGTGAGGTGCCGTAGAGATGGCATCCTCTGTTCTCCTGTTCTGACGGTAGGCGAATTGGAAGGGGTCCAGTGAGGCTGGTAAACAGGTCTTGAGGTGGGCCAGGACCAGCCTCTCAAAGCACTTTATGATGATGGGGGTGAGTGCGAATGGACGGAAGTCATTAAGGCTTGTTGCAGTGGAGTGTTTTGGCACCGGCACGATGGAGGTGGTTTTAAAGCACGCGGGGACAGCTGCCTGGGCTAGTGACAGATTAAATATGTCAGTCCAAACCTCAGTCACCTGCACTGCACAGGCCCTGAGTACGGGTCCGGGGATACCTTCAGGACCAGCAGTGGTGGAGAGTGTGAGGGGCTGGTGATCTGCAGATACCACAGCCTTGATGGCCACCTCCTTGTTGTCCCTATAAAAGCGGCTATTGAAGTGGTTCAGCTCATCAGGCAGGGAGGTGTCGGTGACAGGGGGTTGGAGTTAGTAGTTTTGTAATCTGTGATGGCCTGGATGCCTTGCCACATGCGTCGGGAGTCAGAGTTATGAAATTATCCTCAATCTTTAGCTTGTGGATGTGCTTGGCCTTTTTGAGGCCCCTTTTCAGATCAGCCCTGGATGAGCTATAGGCTTGAGCATCACCAGATCTGAATGCGATGTCTCGTGCCTTCAGCAGGAGTCTGACCTCACTGTTCATCCTTGATACAGTTCAAAACGGAGGAGGCATATGAATCAATGTCCGTGTGGAGGTCATGGGTGGCCTGAGTTGCAAACAGCTCTTCAGTCAGTGTTTTCAAAACGCCAGTTCAGTGTTTTGAACACAATAAGGGTAATATACAATACACAATAAGTGTATAATAGCCTTATACACCAATATCTTCCTAAGATTTTCTTAAATCTAAAGTGCGTTCAAATTTGCAAGTGTTTTTGGCGAACGTTTGCAAACACTCGCAAACTATGAAGATAAACTATGGGGCACCTAACCCCTTCACTGTGTGCTAAGTGTGTTTCACTAATTCACGGATTGGGATAAAAAGGATCAAAAGAGTATATAGTTAGACATACTGTAAAAGGTGCAAAAGTCGCGGGCACATTTAACTGCAGATTTTGCATGCGCACACTAAGTCACAAATCTGTAACAGTAAATTTGAAGTCTATGGAATCAAAACAACGCCATAAACTACATGGGGGCTACGGGTTAACAAATCCTTGTAAGTATGTATAAGTATATATACTCTTTTGATCCCGTGAGGGAAATTTGGTCTCTGCATTTATCCCAATCTGTGAATTAGTGAAACACACACAGCACACAGTGTACACACAGTGAGGTGAAGCACACACTAACCCGGTACAGTGAGCTGCCTGCTACAGCGGCTCTCGGGGAGCAGTGAGGGGTTAGGTGCCTTGCTCCCTACACATAAAACGAAGCACCAACAACGTAGTTAGCGAACCCAGAGTTTATTACAGAAGACTAAAAGAACGCTTACCAACTGTCCCCCCTACCTGCTCCTCTCGAAGGAAAGTCCGTATAAGGCATTATCTTCCGGCAATAAACGTCATGCTCTGTGTGAGATCTCAGTCTTCTGTGAGATTAACAGTCTTCTGTAATAAACTCCGGGTTCGTTAACTACGTTGTTGGTGCTTCATTTTATGTGTAGGGACCTTGAGCAAGCTACTGACGAGGTTTGATGCTGTTTTGAATGCCGGCTGATTTGACAATACCAGACCAAGAAGCCATGGAATTTTCTTCGTACAGGTACAGGTCTTGTAAAACAGTCTTTTTAATAAACTCCCAGTACACTTATACTACTGCAGAAGTATGGTGCTATTTTGAGCATGATAAGTGGTTAAAAAAATGTTCCTTTTGGATATGTTTGGCAGCCTGCCCTAGGACTTCCACTGTTGATTGGAGGTTGGAGGTTGATTTTGCTTACAGCAAAAAACTTGTTGCTAGAGTAGCTTAACGTTTAGATGTCGCTATCACGTCTGTTGACAACAGAAATACAGAAAATAGCGATTAATGCATTCATCAAGTAGAAGGATGTTTTGGCCGTTATCCCTACAGGATTCACGGTAGGCTATCCAATTGTGTTCAGAATCTTTTTTTCCCTTGTATCGGTTGAAATATGCCCCATAATCATGTCTCAATGCTCCAGTTCCAGACTCAATTCTGATTAAAATTGAGTTGGCTACGTCAGGCTTGTGTACATGGGTTTTAAGAGCAAATTTCTTTGTAAGAACGATCGAAGAATGATACTCAATGACTTTTTCTGATGGAAAACTACCAGTCAGAGAAACACAGTTCCAATTGGAACTATCCAATTTAACTACCAGGGACTGAAAACAGAATGATTTTCATTTCGGTTCGTTCTAAAAAAACTTTATTTTTTCGTTCCCGTTCCAGTGTTACAAGGCCACTCCTCTAAATGGTAACCAATTAGAACGTTATAGAAGAATGGTTGATAATGTTCCTTTAAAAATGACATTGCCTTGTGATTTAGGCTGCATAATTGGAAAAGGCAGTAAGATGGTGTTGGATATGAAAATCCTTTTTTGATCAACTCATAATAGGCCTAGCATATTATACAGGGGAGATACTGATTCATAAAATCTGACTAAATTCATCCTTTGAGGGGTCTGGGGAACACTGTGTGGGCAGGTGACTTTCCAAGCCTATGACTTTTGAATAATATTTAAAGAAAATTAATCTGAACGATACGTACCGTTATTAACCGGTTATCTAAAATTGAAAATAGTGTTTTCACTCCGGAACAAATGAAGTTTGTTTTGTTCCCGTTTTTGGTTACGTTCATCCAAAAATTTAGTTTGATTCCGGTTTTCGTTCTTTGAACTGTTTCTAATCCCTGTTACAGTACAATTCACTTGGTTTGATACGGTTTTGTGGGCATTCTTTTGCTGTTATCAAAATGATTATTTGAAAATCAAATTTATGCATGTGTCTTTTTAGCATACTAGTACAATATTCTAATGAAATTCGCATTACAGGCTGGAAGAGAGCTACAAAGCTCAGAAAAAAGTTGTACAACAGGAAGCTGAGGAACTCGGAACACAGGTTGCTCAGATGGAGAAACAACTGCATTGCCTTCAGACAGAGTTGGATTCTCAGAAAGAGGCTAATCTTCGCTCACCAAGCCAAACCATGAAGAATCTTGTGGAGAGCCTTAAAGCTCAGCTTTGCCTTAAGGAAAAGCAACAGAGGGTTGTCAATGTTACAGTAATTGATTAATGAAACAAATCAGATACTTAAAACTTAAAAACTCAGAATTATCTGTACGTAACATTTGTTTTATTTCTACCAGTTGAGTATATTTTGCAATGAAAACTATGTTTCTGACAGGCATTGAGCAAGGTACTACTAGAACTGCGTGCTGAGATGACCTCCCATGCAGAGCATCAAACAATTATCAGTGTCACACAGAGAGAAGAGGAGTTAAATATTCAGCAGATTGTTGACAAACACACCAAGGAGTTGCAGGTTAATTTACATGCCTTAAGTTGGATGTAGAGGTCCATTTGTTTCTCTCTGAGCTGAGCTGAATTTTTCTTTATGAAACAGGGCCGTATACAGGAGTTAAATGAGGAACTCTTAAATGCAAAAGAAAGTGTAAGTGTGGCCCAGAGCAAGGAGAGTTCCATGAGGGAGTCCCATGAGGGCCTGGTTGTAGAACTTCAGAAGAGTCGCAGAGCTCAGAGTAAACTGCAGGCTGAGAAGACTGGCTTGGAAGACAAAGTTACTAATCTGAAACTGCGAGTAAAAGGGCTCACCAGCAATTTGCAGGTCAGTATCTCAGATTCCATGCTGCCAAGTAAATTTGCCGATGTGCTTTAATAATTCCTGAATTCTTAAAAATGTGTACTTGGTTGTCTGTGTCATTTCCCTGTTGAGAAAATCTAGAGTCAAAACAACCTGGGTCCTATTTGTGGTTGATACGGGTTTAAACTTTTGTTTGAGAGCAAAATTATGTTAATCTGAGGAGTTTTGAGCTAGACCATTGTTTGCATTAGCGAACATTAATTTGCATTAATGTGAACCAATTCTTATCAGTGCATCTTCATCGGTAATCAAATAATTGCAAAGCAAATCACTCGGTACCGAACACTGTACCTTTACCGGTACCGACCGAATTAGGAAGAACAGTACAGTGCATTTTCATGCACTGTAACTAGAAAACGGAATTCCAGGGAATTACCAGTGCATGAAAATTACGCTAGGACAGACATGGTGGTTGCATAGATTAATAAAAGTTGATAGTTTAAAAGTAGACAGTTTAAAAGTTGAATGTAGATAGTTTAAAAGTTGTTAATAGACAGAGTTTAATGGATGTTGATACACATAGTTTAATGAATGTTGAAAGTTTAAAAGTTAAATGTAGACAGTTTAAAAGTTATTGATAGACTGATAGTTTAATGCGTGTTGATAGACAAATAGTTTAAAGGCTCTATATAGGAAGATAGTTGACAATAACTGACAGTTGGAATGGCCCTAATGTTTTTATTATTTTAACAAAGCTAATAATTAGCTTTACTAATTTACTATTTTAACAAAGCTAATAATGTTAACCAAGTTACTTAGCTAACTTAGCTAATGTTTTCTAGCAGTTTTTTTTTTTTAAATGTTAATAATGGTAATGCTGTTAACTATGCTAACAATGCTAACCATGTGACTCAGCTAACTTAGCTAATCATTTTTAGCAGTTATGCTAAGTTGCTAATTATGTTAATGATGTTAACCATGCTAATGATGCTAACTAGCTAGTGAGGACTTATTTTGAAACAGTTGAAGGCAGAGGATACAGTTGATGGGAGTCATAGTTGACTGACAGTTACAACAGTTGAACAGTTGACAATAGTTGAACAGTTGAAAAGTTGGATAAAGGGACTTTTATTTTGAAACAGTTGTGGACAGAGGAAGCAGTTGAACAGGATCTGTAATCTTAATAGAGCCATATTGTATGCTTAAAGCCTGAGACAGAGTATATAGTTTAAAAGTTAAATGTAGATAGTGTAATGGATGTTGATAGACAGAAAGTTGAATGGATGTTGATAGGCAGGTTGTTTAACTCATTGAGTGCCAAAACTATTAAGAGAATGAGACTGCATGCTTAAAGCCTGAGAAACTGACAGTTGATGCAGGTGGCCGGAACACCTGGCCTAGGATTCTAATTGCTTAAGTGCTCTATTATGATGTCATCAGCCCATGTTAAGTCTATGGGGAAATTTTGAATAGTTTTTAATTAATAGTTTAAAAAGTATAACAGTTACAAAGATGAAAAATACAAAGCCCCCATGTCCTAAGTAAGACCTACGTAACATAGTTTGAATGAAGTTTCTACGTTAAACGGTTGAAGTTGCATTAATTGCGTTAGCGGAAGAATAAGAATAAGAAGCCTAGGAAGAACAGTACAGTCCATTTTCATGCACTGTAAAAAGCCTTGGAAGAACAGTACAGTGCATTTTCATGCACTGTAACTAGAAATGCAATTCCGTGGAATTACACGAGGGGATGCAGTCTGCTGGTTAGGGTGTTGGTGGGGCTGTTGAGCTTGCTGCTAGCTGGTTGGTAGGGTAATTGTGATACCAGCAAAGGTGCTTTTGGAGTAACCAAATTTGAATCTTGTGTGACATGTCATTCTTGAGATATCATACTCAAGGTGTTTTTGACCTTGACATTTGACCTTCAACCTCCAACTTCAACTCACTTCATCTTTGAGTCCATAAAAACACTCGTACCAAATTTGAAGCATGTACGTCAAGCCGTTCTGGAGATATAATGCTGAATGCATGAGATATGGCTGGGACTTTTATTTTGACACACAGGAAACACTTTAACAGGATGTGTAGTTCAGGTAGAGGTAGAGATTGTATGCTTAGAAGCTGAGACAGTTGAATTCCTCACAGGTGACACCTGTGCCAGTGTTCTGATTAGCCTGGGAACTGCTCTGAGAACTACTTAACGAGCGCAGCTGGCTCTATTATGACATCACAGCCCCCATTCAAGTCTATGGGGGAAAAATACACTTGTAATTACAAATATCTCAAAAAGTATAAACTTCTCAAAAATGAAAAACGGACAGGACAGTAAAGCCTTGGAAGATCTAAGGACGATAACTTCAACCAAATTTGTACGTTAAGCGGTTTGGGCTGAATAGCACGCACAAAAAGGTAAAAAGAAAAATAATAATAATAATAAGAAGAAGTCTCCGGATTTCAATAGAGGGGATGCATCCCCTCTAACTAGAGAATGTAATTCCAGGGAATTACGAGTGCATGAAAATGAAGCTAGGACAGACAGCATAGCTTAATAAAAGTTGATAGTTTAGAAGTAGACAGTATAAAAGTTGAATGTAGATAGTTTAAAAGTTGTTAATAGACATATAGTTTAATGGATGTTGATTCACATAGTTTCATGAATGTTGAAAGTCTAAAAATGAAATGTAGATAGGTTAAACGTTGTTGATAGACTTATAGTTTAATGCATATTGATAGACAAATAGTTTAAAGGCTCTATATAGGTAGATAGTTGAGGATAACTGACAGTTGGAATGGCTCTAATGTTTGCTAGCAGTTATGCTAACTATGTTAACAACGTTAATTATGCTAACAAAGTTACTTAGCTAACTTAGCTCATGTTTTCTAGCAGTTTTGCAAAAAATGCTAACATGCTAACTATGTTAACCATGTGACTTAGCTAACTTATATAATCATTTTTAGCAGTTATGCTAAAATGTTAACTATGTTAACCATGTGACTCAGCTAATCATTTTTAGCAGTTATGTTAAAATGCTAATTATGCTAATTGGCTAACTAATTAGTGAGCACTTTTATTTTGAAATAGTTGAAGGCAGAGGATACAGTTGATGGGAGTCATAGTTGACTGACAGTTACAACAGTTGACAGTAGTTGAACAGTTAAAAAGTTGGATAGTTTAAAGGGACTTTTATTTTGAAACAGTTGTGGGCACAGGAAGCAGTTGAACAGGATCTGTAGTCTTAATACAGCCATATTGTATGCTTAAGGCGAGACACGGCAGGTGAAAACATCGTTTTTTCATGCACTGGTCAATTTCGAGATTTTGAGCTAGTATGTTACCTTAGCATGTATTCTATCACACTACTACAACAAAAAAGTCCGATTTACACATTTAGGTGTTTATTTCATTATATTGTGTCTACTAAAGCCTGTATATTTCTCCTAAATTCAGCAAAAGTTAGCATTCTAACCTTGCATGCACTCCAGCGACCGTGGTCCAAAACATAACATGTGTACTACCGTTGGAAAGCTCTGTTTTCCTGTATCACGCTATGTGATCCATATATGGACACTTCCTTTGTATCAGTAACCAATCTTGAAAGTTCAAAGGCGAGTCTAGGCTGAGAGCGGAATCTCATTGGCTGTCTTTCAAGGCTGTTTTTCTCAAAATGAGTTTCCGCTCACACTCTGAGCTCAAAAACTCCACTTCAGAAGCACATTACATACACCAAACTTTCTAGACTTATGCCTAACTATATGTCGAAGATTTCTACAGAGGGGTTTGTTGATATATTATTCCTAGCCTGACTTACATGACATTTTATGCCTAAAACATGGAAAAAAGCGATTTTTTAGGGCTAGTGACATAATTTTCTGATTTACAGGATAACAAAAGTAGATATTCATAAATCCCTCTGTAAATGTTTTCCCATCTAATATCTGAACATAATGAAAACATAATTTTGAACTTGGCTGTATCCAATGCTCAGGTTTCGTGCCTTAAAATGTATGCAAAATAGCGCATATTTAATTAGATAATGCCTAATTTGCATATGTAAACATTAAATTACAGCAAACTTGTAATACATTTTTTTCTCATATTAATGTAAGTAATCAACTGGGGAAGTTTCATAGTGATATCTGCTTGTTAAAATTTTTACCCTATTCACCTGTAGTGTCTCGCCTTAAAGACTGAGACAGCCTGAGACAGTGGCTGCAGGTGGCATAGGATTCTAATTGCTATTGTGATGTCATAATCCAATGTTAAGTCTATGGGGAAATTTTAGTAGTTTTTAATTAATAGTTTAGTTACAAAGTTGAAAAATACATAGCTGAAGTCACATAAGTAAGATCTACGCAACACAGTTTGAATGAAGTTTCTATGTTAAACAGTTGAAGCTGTATTAAACGCACAAAAAGCGTTAGAAGAAGAAGAAATCGGATAACAATAGAGTGCATTTTCATGCACTCTAATAATATTAATATTAAGAATAATTCGGATAACAGTAGAGTGCATTTTCATGCACTCTAATAATTCGGATAACAGTAGAGTGCATTTTCATGCACTCTAAAAAGCCTTAGAAGAACAGTACAGTGCATTTTCATGCACTGTAATAATAATAATAATTTATTATTAATATTATTATTATTATTATTATTATTGTTGTTGTTATTATTAATATTATATAAATTAATATAACTTAATAGTATACTCATGTCCATAAAATAAGGAATGCGTCCATTGAACAATATGTCAATTGAAAAAGGTTTGTGTCATTGCCGCACTTGAATGTGCCTTATTTTTCTGTTACCCGAACACTGTGTCTTCCATTGTCCCTTAGGATATCCTACATAATATACTCTTAAGATCAATATAACAGATGGAATTCCATTATATCATTGATTTATTACTTTTGTGGGAAGTTAATGTAATACATTTTTTTAACCTTCTCACCAACATGATAACTTCCTGCAACATATTAATTACATTGTTGGGAAATTATTACGTAGGCGGGAGTTACAGGCGCCCATAGGCATGACTCTACAGGTTAGTAGAGTCAAAAAAGTGGACTGAAGTGGGTAACCTAAATTATGATGATCTGAATTATTAGTTTAGTGTGTTACAATGTGCCTCTTTGGCCATTATGTCCTTTTATTTTGCAGTATCAGAATGAAAGCGAAAAGAAAGGGTCTTCAGTAGAAGGGTTACAGCAAAGCAAATTAGAGACATCAGAGCCTTCAGATGTTATGGTTGGAAGAAAGGATAAAGACAAGGTAAGTCACCATCCACTATGTCCTCATCTAAGAACTCAGACCATGACTTTCACCATTACATTCTATGTTGTAATTACTTTCAGTTGACTTTTGTTACATTACATTCTTAACATGACCATCAAATTGGCCTTTTTACATTACTTCTTTCTAGGGCTGTCATACGATTATTTTTTTTTTATTGTGATTAATCATAGAATTTCTCTAGTTAATCGCAATTAAATCACATATTTTATTACATGATTAAAATTCTATTACTCATCTGCAGATTTGCATTTCTGAACTTTCCAGAAGTTCATATTAACAATGTAAAGCAATTCTCACCAGTATATCTTGATTGGGAATCTAATGAAGGCAAAGAAAATTACTTTATGAACTTAAAGACGTATTTGATTATTTCAAATCAAATTTCAAACGATGTGCAGCGGGCCTGTGGAGTTGTATTGAGAATAATGAAATCTAATGTAACTGAATGTCGAAAGTGGAGTGCACTGCACTCATGTCGGCACCGGTGTCCGCAGTGCTTTAAGCACCATTCAGCCGATTGGGAGTTCAGAACTGCCTTGGTGTTTATTATCTCCATGACTACATGACTACTGATTAGGCAGAAGCCTACTAGGAAGTGTCTGTGGCAGTTTGAGGACAAGAAACAATGCATCAAAGGGTCAAAATAGTAGCAGTCAAAGAGGATCGTTGATAACAGAAGAAGCGATTGATAACAGCAGATCACACGCGCTTAATGCGATTAAAAAAAATGAAAGTGTTATGCTTGGTCCTTAAAGGAATTATCCGGAGTAAAATGCACTTTAGATCAATTTACGGATGATTGGGAGTACATACGTTGAGTTGACATCAAAATCATGTCATTCGGATGTGTTTTGAGAAAGTTCAATTTTACCGTTTTTAGTCAAAACTCGTTAGCCTGGAAGTGACCAGGGCATGTCATTTCGCCGCTACAAAACACTCCAGAGCGTGTTACTCCACACTCGGCAATCGACTCCTACGGACTTTCCCCTAAAGATGCCAGCTGCAGCAGCAACATTTCCGGAAAGGTACTGGCTTGATGAAATTCATTCTGGACCCTCTATCCGACCACATAAAGACCTCGGGATACTTCGGTTTGGCTTTAGGGACCCTCTACTCACTACCACGTAAGTGTAATGTTGTTTGGAACTGTAGAAGAGGTATAAAAATAGCATTTTGTAGTGGCGAAATGACAGGCCTGCGTCACTTCCAGGCTAACGAGTTTTGACTAAAAACGGTAAAATCGAACTTTCTCAAAACACATCCGAATGACATGATTTTGATGTCAACTCAACGTATGTACTCCCAATCATCCGAAAATTGATCTAAAGTGCATTTTACTCCGGATAATTCCTTTAATCGCATTGCAATTAACGGGTTAATGCTGATATCCCTACTTTTTAATTAATGCAGTTATTTTGTAAGGTGCAAATGCCCATCAAACCCTGTTATGTGAACCCTGTCACCTACTTGCAGACTGACCAATGAATCTGCCACGGTCTCTGACCCTAGTAGCCACTGCCATGCTTTGCCACTGCTGTTTTTTTGTTTTGTTATTAATTACAGATGATAAAGACGTAAGATTATTGTCATTTCGTCAGATAAGAGCACTTCTACCACGCATTCGCTGGAAATAAACTTTTTTTAATTTGATCATTTCAATTATTCAGTATTGGAGCAGGTTTGAGTACAGATGGATCCACAAATGAGTTTTCATTCTTGTTAATATTGCGGGATAGGCCATTTTGTCTTTGTGGATGTCTGCACTCTCGAGTGGCCTTCTAGTTAGCATATTAAAATGAGTATGATTGAGGGAGGGTGGAGTGTAATGCTTGTGCATGTGCGCTTAATTACACGTTAATTGGGATGTAGTTAGTATTAGTTTTGGGTCGTTTAAGAGGGGTCTAAAGACATTCCTATTCAACATATACTTAGTTGTTTAAGCGCTTATGTGTTATGGTTTGTATAATGTTGTTTTATTTCAATTGGGCTGTTAATTAATTTGACATGATTGTTTATTATTGATATTCTCCTTAATGTAGTCTTAGCATGTCATTGTTTTTATATTATTGATTGAATGGACATTATTGTTATATTGCCTTTCCCCTTTTTTTCCATTGTTTTTTATTAGGCTATTGATTGAATTGATATTATTGTGTATTATAACTATTCTCCTTATTATATGTGACCTACATTCTAATCTTTTCCCTGTTCAATTTTAAATATTATTATGTTGTTTGTATTTATGTGTCGCTTTGGACAAAGGCGTCTGCTAAATCCATAACCATAACCATGTACAAGGAAAAGCTGCGTGGAATGCTGTGTACGCACAGTTTCATGCATCAGATTTTTTTTGTGCGTACGCTACTTTCCAGGTTTGCATGTACGCAAGTATGCAGAGTTGTATTGAGAACAATGGAATCTAATGTAACTTAATGTCGACAGTGGAGTGCGCTGCACTCATGTCGGCGCCGTTGTCTGCAGCGCTTTAAGCGCCATTCAGCCGATCATGAGTTCAGAAGTGCGTTGGTGTTTATTATCTCCATGACTAGTATGAATTAGTATGAATTCCAAGCAAGTTTTTGTACATAAGGCCCCTGTTCAATGCCACAAAAGTGTAATGATGAAATATCATGCTTGAAATCAATGAAGTGTACAGCTACGGGATATTATGGTCATTTCTATGTATAGTGCTTTTGTGTTCACTGATCCATTGTTTAACTGCCTTGTAGTTATAGCATATTTATGGAAAATTTGTTAGAGTAGACAAAAACTGTGATGGAAAACATTAGTAGTTACATTTTACAACCTTGTCAGTTACTTGGTTTGTTGCATATCTGACCTATTTTCTCTGCTAAATAAGTTCAACCAGGTCAGCCATATTTCTGAACTCGTGTTTGACGGAAACTTGGAATATATTTTTAAATACCAGCTATTTCCTTTAAAATTATGATAATTCTCAGATTTCTTCAACCTCACTATTGTAACATACTACAGAATGTTCTAGTGTGGTCCAGTTTTGTGAACATCATGTGTTGAAGTGGCACCAAATGTGTTTTTTGTTTTTTTTTGCAATGCAGTCTAGTCATTAACATACAGTTATCCAACACAATTGCATATTTTGCGGTACACATGTATGTCATATGCATATGAAACTACCCTTATCTAGATGTATAATGTTTTTAAAAATGTTTAATGTCATGAACTGTTTTACAGATGTCAAAAGAAGAGATTACAAGGTGGGAGGAAGCTAAAAAGTGGCAAGCCAAAGTGGAAAAAATACGAAAAATACTGAAAGAGAAGGAAAGAGAGGTGGAAACTTTGTCAAAACAGTTGAATACAACCAAAGATCTCTACACCAGGTTTGATACATTTGTTCATTTTCCTTTGACGGTACTCATCGTAGCATAGTTTGTTAATTGGCATTGACACTTAAAACATACT
This sequence comes from Alosa alosa, assembly GCF_017589495.1. NCBI lineage: Eukaryota > Metazoa > Chordata > Actinopteri > Clupeiformes > Clupeidae > Alosa > Alosa alosa. The sequence continues at coordinate 1,157,617 of NC_063199.1, forward strand.
GCCAGCTCTTCATGTGAGTAGGAGCACAACACAAGTTACCATAAAGGTAATCGCCACGTGGTTTACATGGCTCTTGGTCATTACAAAAATATGTTGAGCCAGTCAAGCAAATTGCCAGTTTAATCAGTTAGAGATGAAGCGCCCAAAGCGGTGACATCACATGCAATTGTAATTCATTATCACCATATTACAAAACAACTCTGGTCCTAAAATAAAGTATGACCACTAGAAGCAATAGAGGTGACCCCAATGCATATCAGATGGAAGCCATTCATTTAAAGGAGAATTCCGGTGTGATATTGACCTAAAGTGTATTGAAACATGATACCGAGTGTGAACGTATGTCTCATAGCCCATCTCGGCTTGTCCCCTGCACCAAAAAAATCTGGCGCTAGTTAGCGATGCTACCAACAGCTTTTTCAATAGTGGTGCTTCGCATCGGGCTAGCCATGCAAATAAATCACTGTTTTACACCCATTTACGAGGCTCAATGTATCTCCACACTTCATTGGTAGACTTCGAGGGCCCTGACATTTAAAAGCGAGACATTGAGAACTTTGAAAAAAAGTACTGGTAGTTTGCTTACAAGGCGATTTATACAGACAGTACCTTCCTAAGTTTAGCGTTTGCAGCCATCTTGAATTTAGTCGCTATATAAAAGCAAACGCAGTAAGAATGAACAGGTATGATAAGGGATCAGATTCCAAAAATAATTCAGTGGAAATGCATGGATTCCAGTTTCTTCCAGTAGCAGCAACTGGAATCCATGCATTTCCACTGAATTATTTTTGGAAACAGTGATTTATTTGCATGGCTAGCCCGGATGTCAAGCACCACTATTGAAAAAAGCTGTTGGTAGCATCGGCTAACTAGCCAGATTTTGGAGTGCAGGGGACAAGCCGAGATGGGCTATGAGACATACGTTCACACTCGGTATCATGTTTCAATACACTTTAGGTCAATATCACACCAGAATTCTCCTTTAATTTCCCGATGTGGACCGAGATATAATTTTTCTCTTAAAATGAGCTATGTAGAATCCCATCAACTCCGCTAAGCTCTAGGAACGCAACCAGTAAGGGGCAATGAGATTACTTTCCCTCCCTATAGTTAATTTTTCTTTTAGTTTTTTTAGACACTGGTTGTCTTCAGAGGCGGTCCTACCTTGTATGATGCCCTGGGCGACCACCCCCTCAGCCCCCAAATGTTGTTGTTCGACACCCCCCTCCTATACACCGCAAATTCTGGTGGATTTAAAACTACTGTTGTCCTATGTATAATCGCACAGCTAGAAACATAGCAAGAGGCTAACAACCATTTAATTAACGTTATCCTATTTCATGACATGTTTACTTAGGTTAGCATACAAAGTTAGCTAGCATGCTAGTGGGTTTCCCATTTACTGCCTATGGGTTAATAGCACACTAAGTTAACTGTTAGCGCTGTCTATTGTTCTCAAGCAGTTGGCAGACACTGAAAAAAAATACCAATGTGATGGTTACTGTACTCTCACTTATTGACTGCATTTTTCATGTTTTTCAATTACTAAGTCTACAGGCTTTCAGTGGTCTAACCTAGCAAATAAAAACATAGACATAGGAAGGCAGGACTTCCGGTAGCTGAGCTGCATGGGCTGGTGTATGTGAATTTTGGGGGCGAAACAAGAGTGCAGTCCCCACGTTTTAGGTAACAATGGGGCTTTGTTGAGATTGGTCTGCTTTAACAGTGGCCATTTCAAGTTGTGGGATTTGCATACGAAGAAGGTGACAATAGGCTTTGAGGTTCATTGTATGTCTATTTTACTAACCTACACCAGGGCAAACACAGTTTTACATCATATAACCCCTTTAATGGTGATTAGTACTCTGCAGGCTTTAAAAAGATTCATCATTGCATGTTCTTTTGGATCACACAGCTTCTGTCTGCCTCTGTTTCTGGAGAAAAAAAACATACTAGCATACTAGATGAGGACTTTTTCCAGACTTCAACAATCCGATTTGTTAACTTCACGTGGTTTCTTACCTTTGCAATATCATTGTGAAAGGTTGGAGGAGGAGAAAATTAATCTACAAAAGAAACTATCACGGAATCGTGGAGTGACTACAAATCAGGTCATGGAAGCACGGAGTCTGGCATCTGAAAAGGAGAATGAGGAATTAAGGAGGAGAAATGCTGAGCTGGAGCAACAGATACAAACTATAAAGTAAGTTAATATTGTGTTAGGTGTTTAAGGCTTAACAATTGGTTAGCAATTGGTTAGCATCTGAATCATTGTGTCAACACTCCACTTTGTGACCTTGAACAGACAACAACAGGCTTTGCCAAGAGATGTTGCAATAGAGGACCTGCACCTTAGGAACCGATATCTCGAAGACAAGATACTGTGTCTGGAGAGTGAACTTTCTAGGGAACCATCTGTAAGTCCCATTTATATATATATATATATATATATTACAACTAATATTGATGAAAAAAGTAGGTGTTTCCTGAAGAAAGGAAATGGACGAAGCATAAAAAACGCGAGAGATTGAAGATTCTTCAATCTCTCGCTTTTTATGCTTCATTCCATTTCCTTTCTTCAGGAAACACCTACTTTTTTCATCAATGTTAGTTGTAATCTAGTCTAGTTATAATTCATATTCCTATTGCTATTATCAGGACATGGTAATTGCCAGTTATCCCAAACTCATCATTTTAAAGTCACTTTATAGTATTACTATTAATGCATTTTTTTTTTTTTATGTTGTCTACTTTTCCTGCCTTATTTCCAGTTATTTTTTGGGGGGGCTTTTATTTTTAATTCATTTCTACAGCGAGCTACTAAAGGGAATGGTCCGTGTATGATTCATTCATTCGTTTTTCCATTTAAAACCGACAATCAAAAAATGAAAATGCACTTGTTTTTTGTATATCTAAAACCAAAATGAAAAACGTGTATAACAAGTTTTTTTTTTTTTTTTACATTTTCTGATTTTGTACTCAAAACAAGAATGGACAAATCAGATAAGTCACCGTTGTCCTCAAATAGAAAGCATAGCCTACAACGTTAATTTACCCAATTCTTCCGGAAGTCAGTTAATTGTTAAACAACATTGGATTAGTAAACTATGTCTACAGGTACGGGGGTTTAAAAACTGAGATTGTTCCTTTGTATTGCAATTCTATCCACACGGATAGGCTAACCAAAAACAGCTGTTGAAGGCTGAATACATCGAAGATATGACAATATTGCCCAATCAGAGGGCTGACAACATGTTAAAGAAAAGGGAAAACGTCACAATCTAAAAACTCTGCAACAGTTTTCGAAAATCTCCACTTTGGCCAGAGTTTATATATATATATATATATATATATATATATATATATATAGTGCCCGAAAACTGAGTTTTCGTGTGAATGAAAGGCCTAAACGCATTTAAAAATACTCGGCTACCTATAGACATGGCCCAGGTTATTATGTCAGAGACTTTTCTGGCCATAGACATATATAATATGAACTTTGATTATGTAAACTGAAGGTTTCAAGTGGTTTTCCACTTTTTATTTCCACTCCGTTGATTTCAGAGAAGCAGGAGGAGGTTTGAGTTAGGTTGATGTGTTTTTTTAGTGTCTGCAGCTTCAAGTTTGAGTAGATAATATTAATGCACAGCACTTCAACACGCGTGTGCACGTATTTTAATAAATAATAATAATACATTTTAGTTCTTACATAGTGCCTTACAAAGAACTCAAGGTCGCTTTTCAGAGTAAATACAGTGAAAATAACAGAGATAATAATAAACACAAATATTAAAAACAAATCAAAAAAAACAATAATAATTAGGGATGCACGATATATCGGCGGCCGATATATTATTGGCCGATGAAAAATGTAAAATTTCATCGTTCCGATAACAGAATTCCGGCCAATAATCTGTACCGATATTTTTTAAATCCCTAATTTCCTAAGGCCCGCCTGGCTACACTGAGCTACTTGAGCTTGGTTGGCTATACTTCCTCCTCAAAATAATGTCAGAGGTGTGGATATATTTCACCATTCTAACAAGATATGTGGATCTGCGCTGAATCTGTGCAGCCCAAAATCCTCTTGTGAATGATCCTCCGTTTAATCTAAGCAGAGCGGAGCTCAGCCTTCGTAGAGCCTTCTTGTGCTGGTGTGTTTGCATTTTACCGCGCTAGTCGGGGAAACAAATAAACAAACTCGATTGGACAAGAAGATAGTTGTATTTTGTGTTATATTTGCATTTTGTTTGCTTGGGTTTTGTATTATTACCGAGGTTAACCATTCCTGCCTTAGTTACAGACAGGTCATCATTATAAGTGATTAAAATCTTAAAAACCCCTTTCATTTCGGTTGCAGGAGGTTGTGCGCAACAGAGTAAACGGACACAAGAGACAGTCCGAGAAGTTGCAGCTTTATTCAGTTACCCGCAGTTGAAACTAAACATAACTTTCCCTCACAAACTCTGATTTGGTTGCTATAGCTTTTCCCCAGCTTATAGCAGTTCATCTGCATTGAGCGTTTACTCCATTGATATGAAAATGATTCACTGTTGCTGGCCACTCACTTGTTATGGTTATGGAGGGCTTTGAATGTCATCAACAGGATTTCAAAGTTGACCAATTGAGAGACAGGCTGTCAGTGTAGCTCTGGGCAACTAGACAGGCTAGTAAGGAAAGCTGGCTCTGTCGTGGGAGCCGAACTGGAGTGCATCACTTCAATATCAGATAAAAGGACCCTGAGCAAACTGATCAACATCTTGGACAATGAATGTCATCCACTCCACAGCACTATTATAAAGTAAAAGAGCTTGATCAGCTGGAGACTTCGCTCACTGCCATGCACAACTGAAAGGCTGAGGAAGTAATTTGTCCCCAGGGCCATTGAACTGTTCAATGCTTCACTAAAGGGAAGAGGAGAGATAGACTTCTCTGCATGTCTGTCTGCCTCTCCACCCTCTCCATGTTTGTGTACTGCCTGCCCACTACTGTTTTACTACTGTCCACAGCCTAATGTTTTACTACTGTTTTACTGCTACACTGTTTTTCATGATATATTAGCACACATGACCAATGGCTTCTGCTACAATACTGAATGGCACCCTAATTGTAGGGTGCCATTCACTATTACCTCAACCTATTCTTGCACTGACATAGTTTTTTATATTACCTTGTCTACATTATACATTACTCCCTTATTTGTCCATATTATTTATGCTGGTCTCTAGACCTTATTCTTGCACTGTTGGACTACTTTTTGACACTCTTGAGCACCTTACCATGCACACAGAATTACAGGCCCAGTCCCAGCCCTGTCACTGCAAGCGTCTCATGCTTGATCATCCTCAAGCACACTGTGGATTTTTTTAATTTAATTTATATAGTATATTTAGTATTTAGTTTTTTAGTTTTTCTTATCTTCTACTGTCTCTATTGTACATTGGAGTTTTGTTATATGTATATACTTATATTTACTCTTTCTGTTGTAAGTGCATGTTGTGTGTGATGTCTGTATGCTACTGAGACCTTGCATTTCCCCTTGGGGATCAATAAAGTATCTATCTATCTATCAGGAGAGGTGTAACATGTTGGGAGGACTTAATGCGGGTGATGATCCGTGCTGTAGAGTTTTGGATGAGTTGGAGGCGACGGATGAGTTTGTTTGGGATGCCTGCCAAGATTGCATTGCAGTAGTCGATGCAAGATGTTATAAGGGTGTTGACAAGCACTTTAGCGGAGCGTTGCGTGAGTGCAGGGTGCAATCTGGAGATGTTTCTGAGGTGAAAAAACACAGTCCGACAGACATTATTGATGTGTTTGGAAAATGAAAGGGTACTGTCAAGGATAACCCCAAGGCTCGTCACCTGTTTGGAGACGGGTATCGTGGTCTCACCAAAGGAGATTGAGGAGATACTGTTTTTTGCTAGCGTAGATATGGTGCCAATGAGTAACAGCTCAGTTTACCTACTTTAATTTCAGATTATTTCTTGTCATCCATGTCTGTATGTCATGGAGACAAGCAATGAGAGTACTGGGAGGGAGAGTGGTAGTGGGTTTGGTGGACACATAGAGTTGTGTGTCATCAGCATAGGAGTGAAAGTGGATGCCATAGTGTCTGAAGATGTTACTGAGGGGAAGGAGGTAGATGATGAAAAGAAGTAGATCCAGTACCTGTGGGTAGATGAACCCTGTGGGACTTCGTGGTGGAGGATGGAGCTTTCTGACCGGTGGTCCTGAATTTGGATACAATATGTTCATAGTTTGTGTTTTTTACCCTCTTGGGTTGCATGCTGGATGAGACATTGGGGATGTGATAGGGCTGCACGATTATGGCCAAAATGATAGTCACAATTATTTTGATCAATATTGAGATCACAATTATTCATTCATTTTAGTGACAAAAATATACATTTCCGGAAAGGTACTGGCTTGATGAAATTCATTCTGGACTCTCTATCCGACCACATAAAGACCTCGGGATACTTCGGTTTGGCTTTAGGGACCCTCTACTCACTACCACGTAAGTGTAATGTTGTTTGGAACTGTAGAAGAGGTATAAAAATAGCATTTTGTAGTGGCGAAATGACAGGCCTGCGTCACTTCCAGGCTAACGAAGTTTTGACTAAAAACGGTAACATCGAACTTTCTCAAAACACATCCGAATGACATGATTTTGTATGTACTCCCAATCATCCGTAAATTGATATAAGTGCATTTTACTCCGGATAATTCCTTTAAGGTGACACCTTTACTTGCTTTGTCAGTGCTGTCAGCCCCTCGTGCCCTTCCTACGCCCAGGAGCTCCCACTGTTCATCTCAAGCTGCAGACCATCCAGGGCCAAGAGTCTGATCTATAAGCATGCTCAGCATAAATGCAGCGCGCTCCGGTGACTCCGCTGTGGTCAGACTCTAGCACTGTCAATGTGTGCCTACCGTTGCCAATGAGGCACTGTGGAAGATGTGTTCCCAATGGTTAACGTCAAGTGAACTTCACTGAAAGTGAATGCATGTTCATGCATGTTCTCTGTATCTCTTCATCAAGCATCATCGCTTCAGAAGAATAAGTGAGGATAACTTTCTTGCGACGTGCACTTATAGGCACGGAACTACGAAAAATACGGGTTGTTGGTTCAGATCACTGATGTCACCTTAAAATGACTTCCTGGGGGGGCGCTGTGGCGCAACAGGCTACAGCGTCCATACCCTGTATGGGTCCAAGTGCTTACAGGGACCCAAGTTCGAATCCGACCTGCGGTCATTTCCCAATACCACCCCATCTCTCTCCCACTCACTTCCTGTCACTCTTCACTGTCCTGGTGGAATAAACTTAATTTACCTTCACAATTACTGAATAGCCTATGAAACCATTTGTGAAAAATGACAACTGATAAAGACATAGACTAGCATATTGTCTTAATCTAAACAATGCCAAATGAATTAATTTTATGACTGTCAGGATAATGCCATTGGTTTCCCAAGTAAGTAAGCCTCTGTCACTGCTAACATTCAAGAACTAGAACATAGACCTCCACAATGAACGTGGAACTCGACAATAAACTTTTTTTTTTACGGTCAGTAATCCATCTTGCGCAAAACCACTTTTTGGTCATGACACAATCATAAAAATAAACGTTGTTTTTGCAGTCACTGGTACAGCGTGCTGGGTCTCCATCACAGAAAAAGCACAAACTACAGGCAGAAAACCTCCGGCTCTCTGCAAAAAACCTGGAGCTCTGTCTCCAACTAGAGCAAGCAACCAAAGACGTCCCCAGATTAAAGGTATACTGTATAACCTAAAAGAGCATCTATTTACAGGTCACCAATCTACTCTTTGTTTCTCATATTTGACATATTCCTAACAGGATCAAGTGTCTGATCTCAAAGACATGTGCAATGTTCTCATAAAAGAGAAGGCTACATTGGAAACTAAATTTGAGCACATTGGCCAGGTAAATCACATATTGCTCTATGTTAATACACTTTGCCTTGTACATTATACAGCAATACAGTGACACAATTATACAGTGATTTTCTCCTTTTGTAGGCAGGTGGTAGTGGTAAAACAGTTCCTGAGCTGGAGAAGACCATTGGCCTGATGAAGAAGGTAGTGGAGAGAGTCCAGAGAGAAAATGAGGCTTTGAAGAAGGTCTCAGCTACAGGCATGCAGGAGCAGCTACGTACAATTGAGCAAGAGCATGAAAAACTAAAGGTGTGTAATATTTCCCTGTAACTAAATTAAAGGAAAACTGGTCTAACAACAACCTAGGGTCTATTTTTGTTTTGGACCAAAACGATGTCAACAACGTCTGTGCAGTTTTGAGTAACACCAGAATATGGATGTAAAACAGAATAGCATATAGGATAGCTTTTGGGGGCAACTTTGTTTGTTTACTTTGTCAAAGTAAATCACTCCCTGTAGGTGAGAGAACATGGAGAAACACTAAGTTACAGGTTCACCGTGCCATTCTAAAAGAAAAATAGCAAATTATAATAGACCTGTTCTGAGTGAGAGAAGGATCCACTTAGGTAATTGCTGAAAACAGTGGAAACTCTAGGATGTTGTTCTCCACCATTGACATGTTAGTACATCAACCATCCTTTGACACACTCAGTCAGGCATCTTCTCTAAGATGCAAAGAATTTGCAGACTTCTTCAAAAACAATGTAACTTCTATAAGGGATGCTATTGGTAACATTTAGTAGGTAATACGTTTGATAGTCAAACAATCTAGTTAATATTGTTTTCAGTATAAAGAGACTTGCCTGGCTCTTTCTTAGTTAGAAGAGGAGTTAGTGACTCCTTTTAAGACGTCTCATCCTGAAAACAAGCACATTTGTCTGCCAGTGCATTAAGTAAATTTGTCTTGATAAGACTCCTTGAAATAAGTCAAAATCTTCCTAAATTAAGTCAAAATTATCTTTCGAGAGTGCAAGGTAAGTCTCTTCATACTAAAAACAATCCCAAATAGATTGTTTGATCTTAATATAAGATTAATAACACTTGGTTAGATTTTATTTTTTGCAGTGTACTGACAAAGTCTCAATCCTTATTCTTCTAGATTTGAGTGCAGCATTCAACACCATTGATCATAACATTCTAATTCACCGCCTTGTGAAGTGGGTTGGTCTCTCTGATAATGTTCTAAACTGGCAGAGATTTTTATGTTAGTCTAGGAGGTCATGTGTCTGTAAAACATGACTTGCTTTTCGGTGTGGCCCAGGGGAGCTGTCTTGGTCCTCTGCTCTTTTCCCTATATATGCTTCCGTTAGGAAACATTATAAGTCAGCATAATGTAAACTTCTACAGCTATGCAGATGATACCCAATTATATATTTCTGTAGAGCCAACTAACCCAAATGCCCTTTGCTCCCTTATCACATAAAGCTAGATGATGACAAAACAGAGGTACTATTGGTTGGAGCAAAATCAAATCGAGCTTTTAGTGTTGCGTGGTCTGCCCGAAATTTAGCGGTCGCCCGCGGTTGTGAGTCATACATTTTTTTTTTTTTATGAAATTCGGGTCATTTGTGGGCGGGTCAGTTAAAATTACATTTTTTTTTTTTTTAAATACTTCAAGTATCACGAAAAGGCTAGCATCAATATTTAACTCATAATTGCTTTTCAAAGATATCTGTTGAAGCATACAGTGGGCAGTGCTTCGACTTGGCCAGCTTCCCTCGCGGTCCGCGCGCGGGGATCACGCGACTTTAATTTGTATTTTTCCAGTGACGCTGCAACGGCGCTGCAACAGCCGGCAGAGGTCTCAAGTGAGCAGGGTGTATCGTAAAAAGAAATGGAGCTGGAAAACCCTACACAGACTTCACTACAGACTTTAGCAGATTGGTTTAGAAATAATTTAATAGCCAGAAATATGCCTGCCCTGCCCTAATAAAGAAATATTTGGTTAACGGCGAATCCCGTTTGCAGCTGTAGAAGAAACGCAGGACAAATTAAACATTCTGTTTTTCTCCAAGTGCAACGATGATAGACAGACATCATTTGGACAAAATATAGAGCATATTAACCTCCGTTGCTCAGCCAAATGCCTTCCTGTTACGTCCTGTTATCATGGATATCACGGATCACTTCATTAGCGTTTATTTCTTTGATTATTAAAGAGTGTTTTTCATTTAAAGGCTTGACTTCGTGCTTATTCAGAAGAGCATTTAGTGCTCTCCCCAATCCCAGACGTTCACATTGCATGTTTGTTTGTAATGGATGCAACCGCGAGATACGCTTGTCATAGGCGCCGATACCGTGGGTGCTCCGTCTCTCGGGCACCCACTGAAAACATCGAGCACAATTGTTGCTGTCAATTCCCTACTTCATATACTAACCACCAATGAGAGCGTCTCTCGTATGAAAATTCCTGACACTTCCCACCTGAAGAATTAACGCAAGGCTGTCGAGTCTTCAGCCCCGAATGTTTAAAATGTATATAGCCCTGAATATCATTTTAAAAGTAGTCTGACAAAGCTTATTGTTTTGTGACATAGCTAAACACTGGTACCTCATAGAATGTCTATAACATAGCCTAGGTGGTCGCAACTCACAAAAGTAAAGCAGATAGAAAGAACTCACGCAAATCTAGCCTACAACACGCAGACAGCTTTATGCGCGGGGGAGAGAGAGCGACGCCACAAGACTGTGCTTTATGATTGTTGCCTTCTGATGGTATCTTGCTAATTCACTGAACTGCATTAGGTGACACAAATGGTATTGCCTTTATCTTATAACTCCTTGTCTGAGCGCCTACCAGGCCTATGGTTTTTAAAAGTCAGATGTTCCCTGACAAAGACATTCGAAAATTAAGAATATTTATTGACTTGAAATATACACTAATTTTTGCAAACTCCCTTCATTCAACCCTTGAAGACATCGCGGTCTGGTGCGCTATGTAGATCGTTTCTCGTACCATTTAATTTCTCAGAATTTAGGCCTACAATAACGTCAACACCAAATACATCTTTTATTTTTAGTTGATCAACCACAAAGAGTAGCATAGGCCTACTGTGCACAGTGCACTGACGACTGTAGCAGCCCAAGGTAACCAGTTGTTATAGATGAGAGGCAACCCCTTTCAGATAGCCTGGACAACATGTTACCTGTTGCCTACGTTATTAATTAATGGTAGCCTACAATAGTTAATTGATTCACGTAACATATTAGTTGGCTCAAAGAGTAGGGAATCAGGATGGAGAGAGTCACGCGTGTGTTGCTTTTGCGGGATCGAACCCAGTTTAATGCTAGTTTTCAAAACATATATTTTTTACATGTCTTTTGTCCGAGTGGCTGTAATGTAGCCGAGCGCTCATGGTGTATGAAAAGCGACTTCAAACCGCCTAAAACAACTTGTTTGTGAATGTCTGACAACTGCTGCAACGCATGCATGCAAGAAAACCAGTAGGTGGAGAAACCAGAAGGCACACAACACCGGAACGATTTTAAGGCTATTTCGCATAGGCTACTCAATGGTGCTATTTCACACGCATTATAGCGACCCCCACTCACCGGGGTTAGGTGGAAGGTGTTAATAGACGATTGGCGTAGCCAATGGGCTGTCAAAATTGCTCAAAAATGACGTTCGAATATCCCCTCTAAAATAAACACATGTATTCGAATATATTGGAATATCTAGGCTATATTATTTTATGATTATGTCAGTGACGCAGCGATCATGTCATCTGTTTTTAACTTTTTGTATGGTTATTGCTTCACAGGGGGGATCCCAAGCATCTTTCAGCCATAAGGCATTTCCTAATTCACCCGACACTGATATTCAAAATGTTGAAACTATTTCGACATAGCCTATAAGCAGTTTAATTAAATGTAATGTTAGTTGTAAACAAACGGGCATCAGACATTTGTTCCCAAGGGTCTATGAATAGTTAATCCGGCCCTGCCCCCAACGAACGCGACTTTCCACCTCTGAGACAGCTGAAAAGAAGTCTAGAGGACTCCTTTAGCAAACCACAGGCCTTTTTTTGGGCAAGCCTGCATTCGAGGCAGGCCTTCTGTTGAAGAATTTTATATAAATCCTGCGCTAACAGTAATCCTCTTACCCCCCGCTACCACAGCTGTGGATAGTGTGGAATGCTCACGCCTTTATGTCTCCTTCTTGCAAACTAGGCCTATAGCCCAACCATTTACGCCTGCAAAAAATAACAACTTGCCAGATATTCCTTCATATCTTTGGGCTTTTTTCAGCATTTTGTTCTTCCACTGGAAATGACTCTTCTACATTTGCTGCCTGCTGCATCCTTTCTGTTTGTATTGTTTAGAAAATGTTTGACATCTTGAGTTAATGCATTAAACATTGTTTGCTGGTAACCAGCCACAAATAGCCTACAGATTCTTTAGCGTCGTACATTCTCTATTCTCTCCAAAATGTGCCCGTTCTATAGGCTGGCCAAGTGTGTAATTCTCAAGTGCATAAAGCAGATGTATTTGTTTATTGTACAGAAAAATAAAATAACCTGTCAAGCAGTCAATTGACTACATTGCAGTCAATAAGTAGGGCAAATTACTTAAACCAAAGCGTGGGTCATAGTTGTCTAAGCCTCTGCTGTGAGGCCAAACCCATGAACAAAGACGCATTGATATCTGCAATAGTTTTTTTTTTTTGGCGAAACAAGCTCACAGCCGAACGAGTCATAGCACTGAAGGGAGAGGCAACTGGCATGTGATCTCCCACGGCCCAATGGATGTACAAGTTTTCTCCTGTGCCTACGATATTTAATCCAGTGTTTTGTCAAGTTGCAAAATGCTATTCGTTTTAACAAATTTTTATGATAGTATGAATTACTTTTTGTATAGGGTACTATCTTAATTGATTTATACTCAATACTTGACCAATGGCTATTGCATCTGTCTATTGAAAGTGAGAATGTGGCATGTGATCTACTGTATAGGCTTCATAAAATAAAATAAACAGATTGCTAATGGCCTACAAGTTGATCTGGGAGTGTTTTCCCGTACAATAACCACGGAGGTTAGCTTTTACTAACAGGATGCATCGTTCAATCAACCAACATGTAAGTTACGACTGTTTCCCAAAACTGTCGTACTTACATAGTACTGTAAGTTTGGACCATGATAGCTTCCAAACTTAAGTAGTCTGGACTAAGGTGGTTAATGATGTTTAGTAGCACGTGAACGGGCACCTCACCTGCACATACTTCTGTGGCGCATTGCGTTAAGGCCGGCAGATGACAGCCGCCGTTGCACAGCAGTTACCAGTCCCCTGTCCAAGAGTTCGAATCTGGGTTAAGATTTTGACAACAATATTGACATCGTTGTTTACCTAAGTTTATCTTTTGTGTAGATCATATTATCAAAATCAGAATCAGCCTTCTTGGCTTGGTTTGCGTAAACTAACAAGGACCCCGCCTTATTATTATCTGCAGGTGTGTGACTTTTACTTACGTGCACATGGCTGCAAATTGACTTTTAATTTATGTATTTTCTACCTTGGGCATTTTAAAATATGAATGTATGGTGGTTAGAAGTGTAAATATCAATTAGAAACCTAAATATATTTAAAATTATTAATTTGCAAACAAATAACTGGCGTCAGTGACGTCTTTGACATGAAGATCCCTGGAACTATGCTTCTACTAGCATTCTACCACAGGTCGAGAGGTGTAGTTGTAACTACACAACTTTACGATAGTGGTTGCGAACGTTCGTTGCTACTATGGTTTTGGGAAACACTAACGTAGTGTAACGATGCATTGGACTATGTAAGTTCCAAATATGAATGTAATTCTGCGGCATAAAGCAGATGTATTTGTTTATTGTACAGAAAAATAAAAATGACATGTCAAGCAGTCAATTGACTACATTGCAGTCAAGAAGTAGGGCAAATTAATTCTGAAACCAAAGCGTGGGTCATAGTTGTCTAAGCCTCTATAGCGTAGCCTGTTAAAAACGTCGCAGAAGCCTACCCAAGGCTACAGATTAATTCTGAACAGTTATTTCTTTACTGGCTCAATTATCACACCACTGTTTTGATTTGCGTAGTTCCGTTAACCCAACACTGACAATAATGTAGACAGCAAATTTCGATTTCCGTTACCACCGTGTAGTCAAGCCTTAAGCCATACCCAAGTAACCTAAATCGAGGTAAATCAAGCTTTTTCAGAAGGGGCAGCAGGCAGAGCGATGTACAGTGGCAGAGCAACGCACAGTGGCTGAAAGTGGTACTAAAGCTTCACGCAGCTTCACGCCTCGTAATGCGCGACTGTGGCCATTTGAAAGCGATGCCCACTGAACTTGCCACAGGGTGGAGACGGGAGAGATGGAGACAGTAAAGAAGCTGAAGACGCGAGAAGTTAAAATAATAAAGACACCCCTCCAGGAAAAGCAATATGGGAAATATTTGGAAAGATGACAGTAGTACACTTCTTGCGAAGCCATTTAAAAGTATGACAGCCACAAAACAGGCACGACCAACATACAGTAACTCGTCACAAACAGAGCACCGGTAGATTAAACCCTCCCAGCCAAACCGAGTATGTGCAATTCCCAGACCTTAGACTAGGCACAAGACCTAATGACAAGTCGTTCAGTAAAATAATATTGATACTTTGCCACCTGCCCATGTTAAACTTTTAGCCTACAGCCGTGAGCAGGCGCTCCTAACTAGCTCCTATTTAGCTAACTTGATCCCCATCAACGAACTTGGGCTACTATGGCCAATATCTTTGAAATTTAATGGTCTTGGTTTTATTAGGAATACATGAATTCTTGGTGGATTTGGGCCGCCTCAGACTCGTGGTGTGAGCGGTATCGGAGCGGAACAGTCTGACAGCCTGCATGAAGATAAGCATTAATGGTCCAATAGTAAAAGAGTGCAATTACCAAAGGGCCCTTGAAATGTTCTTTTTAAAGCCAAGGAGGATGGCTTGTAGCGTTGCTAGTTGTCAGCTCTGCCATAAGTAGTGACTGATCACATTTGCACATTTTGTTGTTTTGCACTTTCTTTTGCACTTGTTCTATAGTTTGTAAATAGTCTTTGTTAAAATTGTGCAAATTACACATATTTTTTTAAATATTTGTATACTGTTGTAAAGTTTGTTATTACTTTATTAACTGTTATTTTGAGAAGCTGGTTATTTAGTTAATATGTAGTGTTTAATAACTAATTGTTAAATGTACAGAGTCTGTAGTGTATCGCACAAACAAGATGCCAGCACCCACACCCCCCCACCCCCGTCGGACGGCAACCGATACCATTGATTCAACTTAATTTAGACATAGTAAGATTAATCTGACAATGTAATGCACTATACAGATATGTACATGAAAAAGGTCGTCATATATGGATTCCCAAGAGTCCAAGCTTTAAAATGGTGTATAATATTACTATGCTATATGCAATATAGCAATAGCAATATGGTGCATACAATTGATGTAGAATGTTGGGGGGAGGTGGGGTAGGTGTGCCATGAAAGGCACACTGTTCCATACCAGGCCCCCACACACACACACACCAAACCCCCCCCACCCCCATACACACACCATTTCATCACCCCACACACACACACACACACACACACACACACACACACACACCCCAACAACCCCTCCACCCCCACACACACACACACCTTTTTATCATCCTATACTGAAGTTCAAGACGACACCCAATTCATTACAACCTCATTTTCTTTTTCTTTTTTTTTTTGGGGGTATATATATATTTTTCACAACAGTTATAGTCTACTGGTTGGGAGTGTTTGGAAGTTACGCTTTGTGCCTAGGCTGAAGTGCCAGAAGAGAAAACATGCAAAAGAACAATACAGACTGTCAGAAACATTTACTTCCAGTCTTTTAGGGACTGATTCCTTCTCTAATTCTGGCTCAATCATGCACGACCCCATTCCTTTTTTTTTTTTTATATATATTTTTTTTTTTTTTTTTTTGGCCTTTTATGGCTTTTTTAAAGAAAGGACAGTGGAGAATGACAGGAAGCGAGCGGGAGAGAGAGTTGGGGGTGGGATCCGGAAAGGACCACAGGGCGGGGATCGAACCCGGGTCGCCGGCGTATGGTGCAGGTGCCCCAGCCAGTCGCGCCACGGCTGGGGCCACAAGACTCCATTTCTATTGAGCTATTGCTACAGTAGGCTAAACTGGCTTTGGATCATAACGTAAGCAGATCTTAAAGTGAAAGATCAGATTGCGTCGTTCATTTGTAGAGTGTTGCAAAGTGAGTAGTCATTGACTGCAAGGTAATTCATTTGTCATGTGGATGTCCAGAAAACCATGAGTGGGCGCTAAATCTGCCAAAACGAACTGTTTTTTTCTCCAGCCTATTTATAGGGTTGGAACAGGGCTTGTGAAATAACATTGGAGCATTTTTTTGAACTGACCTAAGTTGCATACCTTCTGTGTTAAAATCACACAACAAGGTAAAATGCTCCATTCCATTCTATCACCCCTTTAACTAAGTTCAAAAAAACATTACACATTGCTACTATGGAAAGGCGCTCTGCAGATAAGCTGAAGAATTTTTTACTTTTTGTAAGTCTAAAGAAAGGTTATTTAAAAGACTGTTTATGCAGTCAGGGCACTACCTTCCTCTGCACAGTAGCATAGAAGATTAATTATTTTTTTACCACTAATAAGTGTCCTGATATACTATAGTATTTCTTTTCTCTAGGGGATAATCAGTTGTAAATGCAATTCTGGTTTTACTCAAACTGCACCGATTAATGTTGTTTTAGCCTGAAACAAAAATGTACACTAATTATTATACAAAAATAGATGTTTCCTTATAAAGTGGTATAAAAAAAGGAAAGAATACTCTTTTTTAATATTATTTCTCATTATTTATATCCTAGTTTGTGTGTAGAGCGATGTCATGATATCTGTGGCTCAAGTAACAGCTTTACAGCTAATGAATTTGCAATGTCACATTTTACAAATGCATTACACATGGGAGCCATGGATATCATACCATCATAAACAGGGTAAATAATAAATGATGGGGAAAAAAGAAACATTTTGGATAGGCTTTCCCATTTTGTAAATGTTTTGAAACTGCATTATCTTTTATGTAATTGTATCATTGCCATCTCCCTCTCATAGTCGGAGTATGATAAACTCAAAGGAAAAATGCAAATGGAGTCAAGAAAAATGGGGCTGGAGAAAATTGTGATGGAAAATGACCAGTTAAGGAGAGACATTAAAAAGGTAAGGATTGTGCATCTTAACTTTTAAGATTTAGCTAAACTAATTTACCTATTTGCAATAGGTAAACTGCTTTCATACCAAGCATACAGCTTAATTATAATTTCTAATTACAGGAGGCAGAGGCAGCAGAGAAACTGAAACTGGAAAAGGCCTGTTTAGAAGTGACCAGTCAGAAGCTTCAGTTAGATCTGGATGAAGCTAATCAAAGGCTTTCTCTAGCAGAGTCTACTTCAGTAGGCGCTTTACAATCTAAGATTGTAACGAGAAACATTAAGTAATTTATAATTCACACTGAGACTTCTTTGTGAGTGTTTGATACTCAAATAACATACTATCCTTGCCAACACTAAATGCATATTAAGATTTGTCTTCATGGTATTAATAAAAGAGACCTCAGATTCAGTGTCATTTGCCGTCTTTAAACAGCCATGACACAACCATCTCCAATATATTAGAATGGCAGGCCAGTGTTAACTTCAGCCATAGAGACAGAGCATATTTACACTGCACAAATTTGAATTTCCCCTTATTGTTTAGTTGCGGATCCCCATTAGTTGACGCAGAAGCGGCAGACTAGTCTTCCTGGGGTCCAATTAAAAATCAGAACATACAAATAATAAATTATCAATCACATATTGTACATTCAAATACAGTAAGAGACTTTGCCTACAGCATTTCCTTAACAGTAATGTTAACAAAATGATAGCATTCATATGACAAAGGAAAATGAATTCGGTCACTCAAGGCTGTGCCACAGCAACCAGTGTACAGTCCTACCCAATACTCGATGCAGCTAGCGTTGTCTGACGGTCGAGTGGGTTAATGCACGTATTTCCAGAACAGGTCTGCAACTTTCGGGCAGTCCTGAGTTCAAATCCACGCAGGAGTAATGATGCAACGTTTTTCTTTAGAAATCTTTTTATTGAATCTAAGTTGTAGCTTACTACAGACAGTCGATGAGGTGTTCTGAAGTAGGCTTAGGCTGGGTGTAGGCTACTTTGAAACTTTTGCGGGGTAATGGGAGCATTTGGGACATAAGCAATGTTAAGCATAAGCTACATTAAGCTTTTTCATGTTAAGGATTTTATGTCCTTAATTTATTTATATATTTAGGCTACTTGCGCAAACCCTGTATACTTTTATTGCCATACAACAATATTGGTGGTATTTGTTGTTACATTAGCTTCAGAAAGCACCGCTTCAGAAAGCTGCACTGCTTGTGAAAGAAGGGGGTGGGGGAGGGGGGCTTGCAGCCAAGTGTCGGGAAAATGCATGCGAGCACAAACCGAGAGAACAGTGAAGGAGTGGCCGATCCCGGAGCTCCGTACAGAAAAAAGAGAGCACAAATCTGGCACAAACCGACAAAACAGCGAAGGAATTGTCAATCCAATCCAATTGCCAATCGTTTTTTGCCTTTTTTTATTCATGCCCATTACAACTATAGACTATATTACTACGAGATAGCCTATAATAGAATAGAGAAATGTAAAGTCAGGAAAGTGCTTCAGAGAATTTTGCCATGTTATCCATTGGAAAAAAAAAAGGCTACACAGTTCAAAGAGGGCTTCAACTACTAAGTTTTTCGTTTAACTATTGCTGTTACACCGTTGGAAACAGTTCAACTTAGTCAAATCAGTTCAGCATTTCATTAAAACAGAAGAGAAATTATCAGCCATCAACAACAAGCGGGACTTCATATGGATCAGATGCCAACTCAGTCAATAAGAAGGACAAAAATAAATTAATGTAATGTAAATGTAAACTAAGTGGAGGTTAGGGGAGAAGATAATGGGTTTTTTTTTTTTTGCTACAGCACATGGAAAAGAGGGCTGCTCCTCCCTATCTCACTGTCACTTTTACACCTCAGTGGCCTAGTAGCATAACAGGCAAGTACGACGCAGGCGACCAAAGTTCGATTCTTGATTGAAGCGTGAATGCATTCTGCTGATAACGTTATTTTTCGTGCAAAAGGCACATTAGGAGAAAGTCGCAAAAATTAAATAAAAAAAATGTCAATGTAAAATAGAAGCAGGAGCAGGGAGAGTTTGTACCTCCAAAATGACTCTATTGCAGAGATCAGTTCGTCTCTGCTCTTGGGTTTGGCCTTGCAGCGAATGTAACGTTTCATCGAAGCCCAGACTAGAGGAACAATATAAAGCCTGGAGCAAAACCACCAACTGGGATGGATCGAAGGGAAAGCGAGCACAGCCGCAGAATGTGAAAAACTTTATGGTCTCAACACTGCAACGAAAGTTTCCTGCTATGGGAAGGACTGCATCAATAAGATCAACGAATTCCTCCACACAACACAAAGATCTTCCCAGGGATTCAACGTGCTTTAAATGAAGAACGTAGAATGTAGAATGTTCATTATTTCAATAAACACGTTTTCTCTGAAGCACTTTCCCGACTTCACCTTTCTATAAGCATATTATGGACATAGGGGTAGAAAATGGGATTTAACTAAACAAATATAACTAAGTAAACTGATTGTGTACTCTACAGTAGGCTATGTTCTCCCTCTCAGGCTGTACAGTAGGCCTATTGAAAGTAGGCTAATGAGCTTAGACACAGAATAGACACATTAGCGCTTTCAGCCTAATGACTTTCACACATGATTTGAATGATTTACAGTAGACACATTAGCACTCCACATGTAGAGACTGCAGAATACAATGTGTAAATGGTGTTCAATGATTTGCCAATATAATAGTCTTCTGCTGGGTTGCATGTAGTAGTGTTAATTTTGTCACCTATTTTTAATTTAGTCTTAGTCTTGTGACGAAATGTCCTTTTTAGTCTTTGTCATATTTAGTCATTCAAATATCATTTTTGTTAGTCAAGTTTTAGTCGACTAAAAGTCTCGTCATTTTAGTCTAGTTTTAGTCAAAAGAAAACTAAAGGTATCTTAGTCTTAGTCAGTTTTAGTCAACACATTTTCGTCTTTTTTTTTATAACAAATTATTTCTGATTACCATTTGAGTCAAATAGTGTTTCACACATCTCAATTTTCCAACAATATTGTGTGTCCACAGGGCTACTCGTCTGTTATAATTACTCATTCTGATTTTTTGTCAGTCAGTATGTTTACATGCACAGGTAAGTCGAGCTACAGTTATAGCTCGGCTGGGATTTGACCATAGACAGTAAAAGATTTGACTGGACCACTGTAGACCAGTGTTTCTCAAAGTGTGGTCCGGGGATCACTGGTGGTCCGCAAGCTATCCCAAGTGGTCCGCGAGCAGACGTGGTAAAATATAATATAGATGAGTTGTTTGCAATATTGAACCAACTTGTATGTAAAAACAGTTCTGCAACACTGTCTATGTAAGATATGCCAGTTTAAATCATACAGTATGAATCCACACAATAAGCAAAGTGCAAAGACAATAAGCAAGGTGGTTCAGTGAGTAGGCCTATTGTGTAGACTAATTATAGGCTACTGTTGAAGTAGGTATAATCTTTTTTTTTTTTTAGCTAGGGTTAGTTAAGTGGTCCTGAAACTGAAAAAGTTTGAGAAACACTGTCAGTAGGCCAAAATATTAATGTTTTACTCCACCTCGCTAGATGGCGATATGCGCCCAAACACAACACATTCCCCAAACAGACTCTCCATCTTATCCATAGCTAACTTGCTAGCAAACTTTCCATATTAGCTTACGTGCTAGCAAACTTTGCATCATCAGTCTAACTAGTTAAATAGTTGACATTACATGATGAACGTTTTCGTATGGACATTCTGGGGGATGTTAATTTGTATGAGAGAAGCTTCAACTTCTGGGTATGTAGCATTGTGGCATAAAGCTTAGGTAGTTAGCTTGCTAACTCTGGCAGAAATCTCCAGTGTTCTTGTTCCATGTAGTTTCGTGTTGCAGCCACAGGGTTGCAGCAACAGCACGACTAGTTTACAGGAAAGCTGTTTAGCATTATGAACAGCTAGATATTCTTCTCTTCTCTAGTCTTCTCATTTTGTAGACGAAAATGAAGAGAGATTTTATCTTAGTTTTTATTTCATGCAAAACATTTTAGTCTCGTCTTTTTTAGGTCAACAATAATGCATCTTAAGATAGTCTTAGTCAGTGTTTCAGGACATTACTGCCGTCTCGTCATCGTCTCGTCTTAGTCATGAAAAAAAAGGTCGTTGACGAACATATTTCCTCTTGTGTCGTCTGACGAAATTAACACTAGCATGTAGCCTACTGTACATGTTTTCAGCCTTTATTGGTTAAATGACCATTTTCATTACGAAAATATTTTTAAAACTCAGTGTCATTCAGACTCAACCTTCTTGTTGCTTGCTTGGTGCTTTGATATCTTTTTCGTTGTCGTTTGAATGTCGGCAAGCAGGCATATTGCGGTTGCAATTTAAGTGAAATTTCTACAATATCCCAACCTATCCCACTCTGATATTTATAGAGTTAAGATAAATTCTTATTTCAATTTTGGGTTCGGCAAAGGACGTTTTTTGGCTTTTTTATTCATGCCCATTACAACTATGCTTATCCGCTTTGACTTAAAGCATCCGTCTCTGGTGTCCAGTCTCCAAGTGTCTCATGCACTATCGTTACACTATCAAATCTATAAGTAACTGTGGTGTACTTCCATTAACGAGACGGCTGCACACGTTCAAAAGGCTTTACTAATAAATGACGGTCACAGCACATACAGTACATGTATGTTCCATACAACGTGTGATCTTGAGCTTGCACAGTACACAACAACTCAAACTACGGTAAGCCTATTAGATCAAACTAATGTGTCAATACACCACATTACCTCCCTTTTTAGTTTGAAGGTAACTTAAAATATTGCAGTATAAAGAGGAAAAAACGCACGCACATTCCAATCTAATCCTGGGTGCTGGACAAAACACTTACGATGAGAAAGAGGGAAAAAAGTCCGCAACACCAGTATATGCTCCCAAGTTATAATTTATTTACCATGACGTTTCGGGCCAACTCAAGCCCTTCATCAGACGAGACACAGGTTAACTAAGGTGCGTGTGTGTGTGTAGCCAACCCCAGTTATTCTCACCGTTGTTTGCTGTGTATCTTGGGCACTCTGAATAGAAGTGGCAGCTGCATTCATTTTCATTTGTAGCCTACATTAGGTGTTTTGTTTGATTTTGTTTAGTGTTTGCTGTGAAACATCTTTGCTGTGTGGTGTGTCTTATTGGTTGGTACCATCACTACATCTATGAGCCTCAGTATTAGCTGTTGAGTACTGGTTATATTGAGCTGAAGCCCTGGACTATTGCAAATTTGCACAGTGTATTGTCTGACTGTTGGATGTCATTTATAATCCTTTAATAGTAACTTATTTCAGTGACTATAGTTATTGTTCCTATTTACTACTGTTTGCATAATAATATCTGTGCCATATTTATTACTTAATGCCACTTTGCACAATATCTGCAATACTACTTACTGCCATTTTGTACAATATTGAGATTGCCTTTTGCACACTGCCTACGGTTATCCTTACTGGTGGCGATTATAGCCCATTGTCTTCCTTGTATTTATAAACAACTTTGTGAAATAAATAAGAATTTGAATACATGACAGCTGTACCCTGATTAGTTTATTCTCTTACTGAACTTGATGGGGAGTTGACCTAGGTGTATGGTATAGGGCTCTCCCACACTTCTAACCGGGAGTGGCGTAGTCACTGTTTAGAATATTATGCTACAGGCCACATTTGAAAGCCATGGCTTTCTTGGGGCATACAAAGGTCCCATACTTGCAATTTTCAGTGTAGCAGGATACATTAGACGGAAGCTCACCTCTCGGTCATGTAGCTTTTTCTTGCAATCTTTGACGATGATGAAGCATGACAAATTCAATCTCGAAAAGTCCGGGAAGAGCATAATGTTGTTATCCTCCCAGCTCAACTTGGTCTTGTTCCTCGCCGCACGAAGCACTAAATCCCTGTCGGAAGATCTCAGAAACTTCGCCAGTATTGGTCGCGGTTTACCTCCTGACTTTTGGTTTTGGCTAGTGAGTCTGTGTGCACGTTCTCTCGGGCTTCCCCTCGATGCCGAGTAACACAGGGATCAAGTCCTCCAAAAACGTAGCCGCATCCCCATCTTCTTTCCCTTCAGGAAATCGAATAAACCGGACATTGTTACGCCTTGCACGATTTTCCATGTCCTCCAATTTATCCCAGATCATATCTACCTCTTTCTTGCTAGTGGGAGGGTTAGCTTGCCAGTCTTTCTCAGCTGTTTCAAGGTATTCCTTTCCAAATCGTCAATTTGTGTGATTAAAGTGGAGAGTTTGGCTTCCGTTGAAGCGGTGGTACGGCGAATTTCTGCCAATCCCTCTATTTCGCTAACCTGACTCTCGCCAGATGAATTTCGTTTCGCTTAGCTCTGCCTAGCTTCACTCACATCCATCTGGGACCTCTTCCATTGAGAGTGATTTCTGCAGCAGATTTTATGGTAAAGCCAATCAGGACGCAGGGCGGGAGTTTCATAGATGTGACATAGCGTAGAAGCGACTGTGAGACTGTTATCAGCGTCACGGGTTGGCTTTGATGTAAGTGGTTGAAGTAGCACGTCAATAGATGACGAACAAGTGGCTTATTGAATCATATGCAAGCATTTTTTTGATTAGGCCCAGCCTTCTGAAGCAACACTCCAATGGATTGCTTCCAGATGGATGAGTGGAGCTAGGCGCAACGAAATTCATCTGGCGAGAGTAAGGTTACTATTTCACTGGATATCTTCATCAATGTTGCATAAATATTATTGATGCCCTGGCTTATGCACTGGGTCGGTTGATTAGCAATAGCTCTCATGTGAGCGCAAATGCTTTTTAATGTCGCCACTGCTCGGTGTCTTGGGACTTTTCAACATATTTTAGCCCTTCACTAGTTTAACTCTCAACAAATATCTGGTTAAAAATGAAATTTAAAGAATAAGTACAGCAGAACCTAGCTGAGCTCACTTTCAGGTAGCCTCCTCTCGCATTGAATCACGTGACTCTCCAATATTGCTCCAACTTTAAAGTACACTTCTACAGTTAACATTATGACTATGAATATCAACATTACACACATGATTCAATTAACTTTACTGAATGCTGTTAACTCCTTTAGTTACTTAAACTGTGAACCTGTAATAAACTAAAATCAGCAAACAGTCTGCAGTTGAGTTGCTTCCTCATTAGACCCTTGATCTGGAGTTTCTGGAGAGTAGCGAGGTCTCAGCTGGTCTCGGTGGTGTCGGTACACTTGGTCTTGGCCTTGCACGCTGTATGACACCGGCCCAGTCTGCTGTTTTACTACTCCTGGAATCCACCTTGGAGTTTCTCCTGCCGTTTGTCATGTTCTTCCTTCTGCCGATACTGCTTTCTCCTCACTGTTTCTTTGATGCTTGGTTTCAGGAAGTCCAATCTAGTTTGCACATGTCTCTTCAATAAAAAGTCGGCAGGTGACTCTCCAGTTGTGCTGTTGGGAGTTGTGCGATAGCGCAGCAGAAAGTGAGAAACTTTGTCCTATATGCTTAGATCTTCTCTTGACAGCTTTTTCATGCCAGTTTTAAATGTTGAGACATATCTTTCTGCTAAGCCATATGTGGCTGGGTGTCTTGGAGCACCTGTTGTGTGGATAATTCCATTTCTCCTTACAAACTACTGGAATTCCATACGATGCAAACAATCTCTTCAATCTTGTGATGGTTGCTGTGGAAGTTATTTGGGTAATTTTGTACACTTCCAACCATTTTGAATATGCGTCAGCTATGATCATGAACATGTTGCCCATGAACGGCCCTGCAAAGTCAATGTGAAGTCTTTTCCACACATCCCCAGGGGTGTAGCGGGACATGGCGTGGCATGCGTTGCTCTAGCTGGCACGTCTCACACTCTTTGCAGACATTTTCTATGCTCATGTCGATTTTAGGCCACCAAACATATTGCCGTGCAATTGCCTTCATCTTTACAATGCCAGGGTGCCCACTGTGGATCTCTTTTAGCACTGATGTTCTCAGCTTTGCCGGTGTAATTACTCTTGTGCCCCACAGAACACACCCTTGCTCAACAGAGAGCTCATCTCTTTTTCTGTTATACACTTTCAGTTCATCAGGAATTTCTTTTGGCCATCCTTCCATGATGTACCTGTACAACTTTGAAAGCTCTTTGTCGGTCCTTGTGGCCTTGGCAATCTGTCTTGCTCTCAGTGGCACACCCTCTAGGTGCTCACATATAAGCGCATCAATGTCAGTAGCACACGTGACAGCCCGTCAGCGTTGCCATGCTATTCTGACTGGCAGTAAACAATGTGGTAATCATACGCAGACAGTATGATTGTGTGGTAATCATATGCAGTAATCATATGCAGACAGTATGATTGGCCCACCTCTGGATATGCGCTGCTGCCATTGTGGGGAGCCCTTTGTGCTCTCCAAACAATGTCAATAGAGGCCTATGATCTATGATAAAATTTAACTGTCGTCCCCACAGATATTGATATAACTTTTTCAAGCCATACACTAGGCTCAATGCCTCTTTCTCTATCTGTGAATACTTTTTCTCTGCTGGGGACAGCGTTCTAGAAGCATAAGCTATCAGATGCTCTTCCCCATTTGGTGTTGTGTGCTGAATTACTGCTCCAATTCCATAAGCAGACGTGCAAGGGTAAGTGGCAGGTTTGGATCATAGTGCACTAACACTTTGTCACTTGTCAATAGTTCTTTACATTTATTAAATGAATCCTGCTCAGCTTTGCTCCATCTCAAGGTGGTTTGGTCTTTTAAGAGTCTGTAGAGTGGTGCCAGCACTGTGCTCTGCTGTGGCACAAAACGGCCATAGTAGTTCACCAACCCTAGGAAGGTTTGTAGCTCTTTGACATTTGTGGGAGCTGGTGCATCATGTATAGCTCTCACCTTATCTTTAGATGGATACACTCCCTTGCCATCTAGCACATGGCCCAGATATTCAATTTGGGTCCTGCCAAACTCACACTCTGTCTAGGTTCCTTAGATGTTCCTAGGCTAATTTTTTTCATGGGTTTTACGGGTTAGAGTAGTGTTGTCAAATAAGCCATTACTTCAATTCATCGTGTTTCCTTACTCTCTGACAACATGGTGATCATTTTTGGAATGGTTACAGTTTATTTTCCATTATTTCCTACATACTGGACCTTTAACTCATTGAATGCCAAGCTGTTTTCGGGAGCTTTGTACTAGTGCCAGCAATCTAGACCATTGTTGATTTTTGTACAGCCACAGCATATTCTGTGTTATAGCTATGAACACATACAATGGCTCGTTTAAAAGGTGAGACTTTAAGCTCTCGGTGGGTGCAAACCGTGTATTTCTACATGCATCTGCAATCACGCCATTACGTTAAGACGTGTAAAGAAAAAAATATTCATATTTTGCTGTAATCCAATGACATGAAAAAAGAGTAATCCACAGCAAACAGTAGGCCTAGATGCACAAAAAGGGTCATGGTGTATCTAGCCAGACCTACGCACGTCACATTCACCAGCCAGTTCCAAACAGGTGAACGAGGCCTCTCCACTGCTGTTTAAACAAAGTGGAATAAAAAGTCCAAATCTACACACAACGCAAATTCAATTAGTAAACTGACAGGACATTTATATAGCCTACATGGCATTTAGGCAACCTTTATTGCAACGTTGGCACGGCAAGATGTCCAGACTAGTGCAACTGTAATTTTCGCTTGATTACAGGGACTACTGGAGCGGCCCACTCGCTATGCTTTTTCTGGGGAAATGATATTCTCCTTCTCCAGCCTTCTTAGCTCGTCCTCCACTCGAACTTTCATTGCAAAAGGCATGGGGCGGGCTTTATGGAATCTTGGAGTGGCATTGTTTTTTACCGAAATTGTTGCCTTGATTTCCTTTAATGTTCCCAGTTCATCTTTGCCTCAATTGTTGTGCATCTCGATGAGCCGTTTCCATGTTGAGTGCGATCTCAAGGGCTCTCGCAAAAGTCAGTCCATCCATTAAGAGTAATTTGCGCTGACTGGCTTCATTGTAGATTCCACTGACAAAGCCATCACACAGAGCCTTATCCAACTTCTCCCCGAAATCACACTGCACAGCTAACTGCTTCAGCTCGGCAGCAAAATGAGTCACTGTTTCGTCACTTTTCTGAACACATTTCCGAAACCTGAAGTGTTCGGCTATGACCAACGGTTTGGGCTCATCGTATCCTGTGAGTATTCCCACGATCTCATCAAAGGTTTTGTCTTTCGGCTTCTGGGGATGAACCAAGTTACGCAAAAGACTGTATGTCGAAGCACCCACAGCACTTAATAAAGTTGCTACCTGCTTGTCGTCTCCAACGTCATGCGCTATGAAAAAGAGCTCCATGCGCTTCACGTAGGCCGACCACTGTTCATGTTCAGGCTTGAACTCGTCAGGTCTAGCAAAGTTAGCCATCTTCACTCACTTCACTGCTCACTACAGTAAAATCCACTTTGCCTCGTCGCCAATTATGTGGTGTACTTCCATTAACGAGACGGCTGCACACGTTCAAAAGGCTTTACTAATAAATGACGGGTCACAGCACATACATGTATGTTCCATACAACGTGTGATCTTGAGCTTGCACAGTACCCATTAACTCAAACTACGGTAAGCCTATCAGATCAAACTAATGTGTCAATACACCACAGTAACCGTGACAAACAGGGTAAAAGATATATAAACTCATGCTATTGTATTATCATATATGTTTGGTAATGGCTCAACTGCCTCAGATTGTTGTACTGACTTGGAAACTGATGCGTCATGGAAGCAGTAAGTCAAGTCTCATCAAAAATAGTAGTGGCAGAACTCCCAAGTGCCACCTGGTGGTTGTTTGGGTCAACTGCAGTTTGTGCCATATCTGCCGAGAATATTGTGCACCATTCGTGCGTGATTCATGCAGGAAACCGTCCAAACTTAACTGATACCCACTGTAGCAGTGACATCAGATTACAGATAAAAACACAAAATACAATACAGTGAGTGCCAAGTCAGATTCCAGAGTTCATAATTAACATGTGTAGCAGGGACAAGAAATTTAGCATAATTTAGTGACGACTACGCCACCTCTAGGTTCCTAGCACCCCTAGGAAATAGTTTAAGCCAATGCTAACCCTTTAAGTTCAATTTAGGCCACACAGGTTCATAACACGTGGGAAGCTAGAGACATAGATTCCAAAAATATAAATGTTATTGACCGATCTTAGTTACAATCATAAAAACACAACTCTGAGGAAATGTCACAGCAATTCACACACACACACAATACTGTACATACGGTGACCAGCGAGGCTGCACGTCAGCTGGCACACAAGGTCTATGGGCACTCTTAAAAGAAAATTCCGGTATTTAGCACTTTGAGTCCCTTTTCTGGTTTGTTTTGGATGAACTAGAGTGGTGGACACCGAAATTTTGACAATTGGTCCTGTCTCGACCGTTCTGACTCATTTTGAATCGCCTTTGACTAGTCAGAGTGGCTGCCAGCAGGCATACTGTAGGCTACTCAAACATGTCCTAAATCAACCCTTAACATTCGTTTTCCAAACTGTGCAACTCACCGAGTGGTTAGTGGTGTTCATTGATTATTAAAAGCAAATATATCGGCGCAATGTATGATTTCCAGCCGTCTTATTTGCTATTGTGGAACTATTCACAACCGCTCAATATTTGAACCTGAAGCATAGACGGTGGCGCAGTAATATCAACGCGCAATGAGTCTTCCAACAGAAATCAATGGGATTTTACAAAATGCCAAATAAAACACGACATAAACTGTATTTCGCTACGCTACTTGTTTTGGAACACCAATGAACACCACTAACCACCGGAATTTTCCTTTAAGAAAAGGGAAAACCGAGCAGGGCGATGGCTTAACACGACCGGCAGGACTACAGGAGGGGAAAGCGGTCCAGAAGACTCACACACATCACACGTGAGAATCACACTGCAATCACTGCACTCGCACTGCAATCACACTGTACTCCAAAGATAAGGACTGACACCCGAGGTGTGCTACAGGAAATGTGAAGGGACCCCACCACCTGAGGGTTAGCCTGCCGCTCGCTTGGACCACACCGCACCTGTCCAAAGGAGAACAAGGGAGAGAGGGGGAGAGACTATGGTTAGAATTCTGGGTAGCACAATCACAGCAATAACTTAGCATGTCGGTATGATTATACTCAGGGGTGAAAGTAAGCCGGTACTGGCCGGTACGGAGTACCACTAAAATATTTGGAGAGGGTACGCCGTACCGGAAAGAAAACTATACTGTCTCTGAAAAATATTGCACTTTCAGCATGACAACACAACTGCTAATGTCAAATTACCAGAAGCAACACGTTTCCCCCAAAATATATTTCATATACATCGTTCTGAACTGTATCTGAATTGTGTCTAAACCTCCCGTGCAGCTGGACAGACAACGAGCAAGCTATAGCCTTGGCGTACAGTAGCCTACAGTAATTGCGCCTAGCGTGCACTGGTAAAGTGTTTTAGCAGACGGACGTTTCTTGGAAAGTCTCCCAAATAAAAAAAACATACAGGCTAAAGAAAAATATGCTGATGTTTCAATAGCCTATTCTGGTTTTATGTAGTGTTTTGCTGGAGAGACAAGAGACAGACCTTGCGTGTGCGGCTTAACCAGATCTTAGCGCAATAATAA
Source organism: Alosa alosa (assembly GCF_017589495.1). Lineage (NCBI taxonomy): Eukaryota > Metazoa > Chordata > Actinopteri > Clupeiformes > Clupeidae > Alosa > Alosa alosa. Next base: position 1,187,472 of record NC_063199.1, read on the forward strand.
TGAAAGTGTTTTAGCGGACAGAAGTATGTTGCAGTCTCCCAAATAAAAGGCATGACTCAAAGCGTGTTTCATGATGTATACAGTAGCCTATATAAAAAAAAAAAAATTGGAAGTGGGGCGAGCAGAGTAACTAGGCTAAATAAATAAATAAATGTTGAAATTAAGTGTTTGCAATTTATTCATAATCAAAACAGATACAGGTGGGTTAAAGAGTGATACTAGAGTGATAAGAAGTCCTAGTGAATGCTTGATAAGTAGACTATAATACAGTAAATAAATAAATAATTAGGCTAAGTGAAATTTTCGGCGCGCGCATTAGAACTCTATATCATAGTACCACCAAGAAATAAAAACTACTTTCACCCCTGATCAGGGCTTGAAAACAAAATTATTTTTCAAACGTTCCGTTCTGAACGGTTCAGGTAGGCCTATGTTTAACGTTTTCGTTCTTGCATGCGTTCCGCCACCAACATATCGGTCCTGAACGGTTCGAAGCATAAAATATCGTTAGTTCTTAAAGTTCCGGCAGTGTTTGGCGGGCCTATCAAGTCTATTTTTGTGGACTTTACCTTAGAATAGACATACTCATTATTTCCTCTTGATTTAGCCTATACCGTAGCTATGCCCAAAAATAATAAATCACAGGCGGCATCCAAAAACATTCAGATGGGCTATCCATCCCATAGCCTACAGACTTACTATAGGCCTAACCTATGCCTATAAATAATTTCTTATCAAAAATATTTCTGGATACGTGCTAAACTCCTTACCTGGTTGTAGCCTAAGTTTTATCCATATTGAGATCTTCAAAGGCTTGCGCTATAATTCCAACCCTGTTTATAAACGAACCTGTCTGTTGCTGACAAGGCCTATCTCAAATTTCCCAAATTTAACTCTTCTACATAGAATAGGCTATAATTGCGCAAACATTTCAAATCCGACTTTAAAAGCGACAAAGTGGACAGGCAAAATAGGCTATTGCGCATAGGTTACAAACAATTTCCAAATCAGTTTCAGTAGCCTATTTCTGAGCTGGCCTAAGATCGAAGTGGCAGACGGATAGGTTACATTACAACAGCAAGACAAAATCTACACATTTGGACCAAAGGTCCATTTATTCGTTTTTTTTTTTTCAAACTGCAGAAATCAAATTATTAGGCTGTTTGCCTACAGTAGTTGGCTACATAGCGGCTTGTTATTTCACATTAACAGTGTAGATGCGGGCTTGTTTTTCGCACAACCGGAAATAGTCTCCCTGACATAGGATATGCTTTTGCGAAATTTTATACAATATATAGAGAACGAATAAAAAACGTTATTAACCGGTTTTGTGGATTTCAGAATAATGTTTCTGTTCCGGAACAGTTGAAGACCATTTTGTTTTCGTTTCCGTTTCCGCTCCTCATAAAATTCCGTTCGTTTTCGGTTTTCGTTTTCGTTCCTTGAACCGGTTCGGAGCCCTGCCCCTGATTATACTTAGCTTTTGAGCAGTGGGGCTAGAGGCTGGGATGGTCGTCCCACAGACGTTGAAGGCCCCAGAGGCCAAGCCGGAGCAGTGCAACCACCCTGGTCACGGCGATGGAGGGAATAACGTCACTGCACACAAATGCACGCACACACACCACTAACAAACACACATGCACAGCAGCCGTTCTCACAATGATTTAACCCAGCAAATATGCAAATGTGCATGCAGCACAAAGCCATGCAGCTCTAAACATTCATTAAACAAGGAACAAAAAGGAAAGGCACAGGATTAACTAAGAAAAGAACACAATAAACTACATGCGAATAAACATAGAAAAGCAAGCACTCAATTAGATGTAGCTGACTACTGCTGACTGCAAGCTGACTACGCCACCCCTTGAACCTGGGTACAATTTATCTGAGCAAGGGGAACTCAAATAATGTTGTTGTCACAGATGGTGAAAGTGAAGAATATAATGTTTATTAATAAATAGGCTCACAGGGCAGTTGGTTAGTCACCAGATAAAAGAAAAAAAAAAAGAAAAGAAAGTGAATCACATGGACAAGGGTAGGGACTGGGGAACCTCAGCGTGGGCCAATAGGAAGACTAAGATTAGGCCAGATCTTTCTAACACACGTGGTCTGGCGCACACTGAATAACACACGTTTAGCTGCTGGGAAAATACACTCGGGTGGTACGTGAAAAGCCAATTAAGAGTTCATCCTACACACACACACACACACAAATGTGACACAGCAATTAAGAGTTCATCCTACACACACTGCCGTTGCTATTGGGCTACTGGAGTGGGAACACTAGAGACCGGCTACCCAAAGCTAAGTCGCTAATGGGCCTGCTAAACACTGAGGCTTTTAGCTAGGATGAGGGAGGGGAGACACTGGACTTAAAGTAAAGAGAGAAAAACAAATAATAATAAAAAGAATAAACAAAATAAGTCCACTCTAGCCTACGGCTCACCCGTTTATACAGACACTACGGCAGGTATGCCAGAGGAAGATGGGTAACCAAAACAAACAAATAAACTATGGGCGGCACCAAAAATATAAGTAAAAAGAGAACAGCAATTAGCAACGTTGTGTAGTTGCAGGGATCTTTGACACTGCAAGCATAAACACAAACATGGTAAGAATGGTTGCACTGTCGAGCAAAAGTAGCAATTACAAACAGCCCACATGATCAATTAAATACATGGTAAAATATTAGCCAGTCAGCATTGCAGTGTTCTACATTATTAGAGCCAACATGAATGGCCGCTATGGCCTGGCAAAATGCAATGCAATGTACAGATCAGGTTTAGTACATACCTGTCCAAGGAGGCTATGGCTTCTGGAGAACCAGTCCCCCCCCGCTACAGTAACCGCACTGGCGGACACTGGTGAATGGTACATAAAATGCTACATTGAGTCCAGTCTCATACTACAGACAGAAGAATGCAAACACCACAGCTCCGTTCTATAACGTACCTTGTAGCTGACGTTACTGAGAACACGGCCGCATTCGCACACATACACACACAAGCCTGCCACGGTCCTGCCTGCGTGTGCTCTCCTATACAACAGTTAAACAAATGCCCACTTAGCAAACTAGTTATCGTGACAAAAGAATGTGAAAGAAATTCAGACATACCTGTGGACTCCACCAACCCGGAACCAGCTGTGTTTACTACAAGCTACCGACTTAAGGACCCCAGGTGCCTATAAATAAGCCTGTCGGTAACGCGGCAGGTAGCTTGATCAATCAACACCCCATTCCCCACTTAATGACGTAGAGCATATGTTTAGAGAGAGAGAGAGAGGTCATGAGACTAGCTGTGCAGAACGGGAGAGATAGAGAAAACAGCAAACTATTACTGGCCCACAGGCTACAATTCACCCCCTCCAAATGAATCGGCAGCCCGATGATGGCGGCTGGGAGCCTGCCACCTTGCCCTCACATCTCTGCCAGAGTCGCTTCGTCATTCCGTATGGACAGTGACCTCGGGAGTCGGTGTGGGTTGGCATGCTGACCTGCTGTCGCTCGGTCCGAGCGGCGTAGGGGTGGAGGCACCTTCTCTGGGGGGTCCTCTTCCGGGGAAAGGGACCTGGGTGACATGTGGGCCTCCTGATAGTCTTCAGGATAAAACATGGCTACAGCTTCATCCTCATGCATTTCAGCGGATGCCGGAGGAGCGGACTCAGCTCTGCTCATGGCAGAAGTGGCGGACTCGGGTCTGCCCGTGAAGGGAGTGGGGGACTCGCAGGTATACCAGCTGCCCTTCATCGAGTCCAGAATCATTCACCCCATCATTGTGGCCTTGGTTCCGACGCTGTACCAGCTTCCCCGCCCTCTGCCGGACATGTTCCTGGGTTATCCATAGGCTCTGCTGATGTTCGTGAACCCAGTCGTCCAGCGTACTCTCCCCCCAGTTTTTCAGAATGCTATGTTATAGACGTTCTATGAGGTACCAGTGTTTAGCTGTGTCACAAAACAATAAGCTTTGTCAGACTACTTTTAAAATGATATTCAGGGCTATATACATTTTAAACATTCGGGGCTGAAGACCCGACAAAGCCTTGCGTTCATTCTTCAGGTGGGAAGTGTCAGGAATTTTCATACGAGACGCTCTCATTGGTGGTTAGTATATGAAGTAGGGAATTGACAGCAACATATCCAATCACATTATGAGAGATGCTGAATTTAACATAAACTGCGATGTTTGATTTTAAATGAATGTAAATTTAGCCGGGACTGTAAGCTGGCACACGTGGGTGCTTGATGTTTTCAGTGGGTGCCCGAGAGATGGAGCACCCATGGTATCGGCGCCTATGACAAGCGTATCTCGCGGTTGCATCCATTACAAACAAACATGCAATGTGAACGTCTGGGATTGGGGAGAGCACTAAATGCTCTTCTGAATAAGCACGAAGTCAAGCCTTTAAATGAAAAACACTCTTTAATAATCAAAGAAATAAACACTAATGAAGTAAACTTGTGACCATCAAAAATAGTTTATCGCCTGTAACTCCGTGATAACAGGACGTAACAGGAAGGCATTTGGCTGAGCAACGGAGGTTAATATGCTCTATATTTTGTCCAAATGATGTCTGTCTATCATCGTTGCACTCGGTGAAAACCAGAATGTTTAATTTGTCCTGCGTTTCTTCTACGGCTGCAAACGGGATTCACTCGCTGTTAACTAAATATTTCTTTATTAGGGCAGGGCAGGCATATTTCTGGTTATTAAATTATTTCTAAACCAGTCTGCTAAAGTCTGTGTAGGGTTTTCCAGCTCCATTTCTTTTTACGAGACACCCTGCTCACTTGAGACCTCTGCCGGCTGTTGCAGCGTCGTTGCAGCGTCAAAATTACAGCAATTTGACTGGAAAAATACAAATTAAAGTTGCGTGATGCTGCGTGATCCCGCGCGCGGACCGCGAGGGAAGCTGGCCAAGTTGAAGCACTGCCCACTGTAAGGGGTAGTCCTGGACTTCTGGATTCCATACAACTGACACAACTGCTGGACCAACAGACTCTCAAAGTTCCTCCCTTGGTCCGAATGTAAACGTCTTGGAGGGCCAAAACGGTGGAACCACTGCTGGACCAACAGTCGGGCCACTGTAGAAGCCCTCTGGTCCATGGTGGGGATTGCTTGGGAATACTCGGTCAAAACGAGGACATTTTCCCTTCCATCACTCGCTGGCTCTAATGTGGTGAAGTCCATGGCCAGAATTTCATTTGGCTGTGTAGCCTGGAGCGTTCCTCAGTAGGTGCGGACCTTTGGCTGGACGGCCTTTCCCAGCACACACCTCTGACACTGTTGGCACCAGCTTTCAACATCCTGTGCCATATTTGGCCAGAAACAGCGGGCCCTCAGTAGTTGGACGGTTCTTTTGGTACCCTTGTGTCCCTGCTAATCGTGGACACTTCGAAGAACCTCCTCCTTTAGGCACTGAGTCAGCATATGGTTTATTTCTGGGCCTCCCCCCTGAGCATGGATGAGGCGGTAGAGCACCCCTTCCTCCTCGATCAGGCGGTCCCATTGGCGCAGTAGGATCTTGCTGGAAGTGGACAATGCCGCTCGGTCCTCCCTCCTTAGCCTGCTCCCTTGTCGACGGTACCTGTACACTGGCCCAATCACAGGATCTGCCTCTTGTAGCAGCCGCAGGTCTTGGGGCGTGTGGCCTGGCAGTGCCACCACCTCTTGGCACTGGCACCTTGTGTTAGCTTGCAGGACGATGCCTGACAATGCTCCCAGCAGTGGGACTTCAGTGCCAATGGCAAAGCGCTCCAAGTATTACCCACTGTGCCCAGTGTAAAGCCAAGATGTGATGAAAGGCGTTGAATCGAATCTCTCCAATGGAGGTCCATTTAGGTCCACAAAAAGTAGTGGTGAGATGCTGGCTTCACGTAGTCTATTGTGAGTCTTAGAGTCAGTGTCATTCACAGCTGAAAAGCCCCTCACGCACTCCGATGAAGTGGGCAGGTATGTTCTGCTTGCTATGGACAGCTTCTCCAGCGTTTTTCCTGTTGGAGCATGATCATCTTGTAACTTCCACTCGCGAAGCTCCTGCACTGCTTCACAGGCAGATTCACCGAGTGTTTTCGCAAGGGCCCGTATTTCTTTTTCTCCATAAAGTATAAGTGTGTTGCGGTCCTGTGGCCAAAAGCGCTTGTTGAGGGGTTTGAGCATATTCACGAGATCTGACTCTGGCATTCGCTTTTTAACATTGTCGATCACAGACTGATAGAACTGACCCCTTTTAATCTCACCGCTGCTCTCAATTAGCTCCAAACTTTTAAACAGTCCTTGTGCTATGTGTTCCTCGGCCTTCTGTGCAGATTTGTGTCGTGGAAAAACCGGTCCACTTCCGAATCCACTGAACAATTTATCACTTAACTACTTACTAATTAGCACTCTGGAACAAAGCGTCCGAAGGAGACAATGCAGACAGGAGATCTCTGAAGACTGCTGATCTTTATTCACCGTATTGCAGTGATAGTCCAGCCTAAACGATGTCCAGACCAGGTGTCAAGCAATAGGGTGATGTGAGATGTCATCAGCTGGCGCCCCCGATGAGATCTGACTAACAGGTGGCTGCGACCTATCTTTTATACTCCTTAACCTTGGGGTTGGGCCCTCTCGCCACCCTCGAAAGACACCTGTTGGCCTATCAGCATCCACCAAGGTTACGACTATTGGTGGAACCCATTGTCTCATCATGCATAAATTATATGCAAAACTGTCTCCTTCTGGGTTTTTTCCCAGATTCTGTTTTTTTCCAGTTGTAACAGGGCTTCTTATCTTGCCACCTGTTACTTGGCCTTGCTGTTACCACCATTACATCATCCAATTACATCATCCTCTCGCTCTCGACCATCTAGTTCACTGTGAACTCCTTCACCCCCTCGACCATCCAGCCAGGTGTCACTGTGAACTCCCTCACCCCACTCCTTGACTGCTGGTCTGGTCTGTTTAAGATGTGTACAGGCCTTGAAGTCTCATAATAATTGCAGTAATATCAAAGTTTATAAAAACCATACATGCATCCGTTAAGTCATAGAAATCCACCACATTTGCCTCCACACTCTTTCATAGCAGAAAGTACATCGATGCACTGTTGAATATGACAATTAGCGCTCACTATATCCATGTCCCTTTGCTGCAACCTTAGTGACAGGGCCTGCAACTCACGAAGTATGTCTTTCATGCAAGCCAGATCGGCTACAAATCCAGTGTTTGAAAGTTGTTTATGGAGGCCAAGGAATTTCGAGATGGATCCTCAGTGTCATTACGAGATGGATCCTCACTTGCGACTTTAAAGTGGCTTGCTAAAGCAGGGTAGTTGTTCCAGACTCCTTTTACAGTTCTAAAACTGCTCGACACCCACCTAATAGTAAAAATCTGCCCGATTTTTAAAAGCTGCACGTTCAACTCCGCTGCTGCCTCCGCGAGGAGTCTGACCAGAGACGGTTGATAAAGCGAGACGATTCATAAGAGGGTAAATTCTGGCACGTTGTGACGTGGGGTTCGAAGCTGTCACGCCCATTTAGGAGTCTGGCGGGAGGTCCAGTGTATATGTATTCCTATGGGAGAAATGAACATTTTCACAGAATATGACCAATCCCTTAGCCCTACATTCAGCGATGTAAGTTTTGAACCCATTTTCTAGAAGCCACATGTCTCCCTAACATTCCGACATTGAAATTGTATTTTCCAACTAAACAAATAAAGACAAAAATAGCTTTGTTCGTGATCTGTCACTGTCTCCTCAAAGCTCTGGTGCACAGCCACCTGTTCTCAGAGGCTCTAGTCTAGACTCAGAGATGGTTGATAAACTAACCTAACATATTTTTGCTAGAACTAGACTACCACAAAGTTGCTGAACGTATGTTATTTCAGGTTTGTTTGCAACAATATATAAGTTTAACCAAAGTTCTTAGCTGCTAGCTAGCTAGCGAACATTCCCATTCACTTTCCGTTTACTGTGCTAACGTTAGCTAGCTAGCTAGCTAGCTCGGTTAACGGGGCAAAATTAAATTATTCATTCCGTGTCCGAAAGAGTGTTTCATTGGCATCACACACAAACAATGACTGTAAAATAGTATACAAAATGATATGTATATGTTGTTATTGCTTATTCAGAGAAAAGTTTATGTTTTGACACGCCTATTTAGGAGTCCGGAACTAGTGCCATTTCGTTCCATTGGTGAATCGTCTTATGATTCATCTTAGTTAACTATAGAATCTTTGGTCTGACATTCTTTGCTGACTGGTTGTATAAAGTGTACAACTTTGAAAACGAAAATCTCGAAATGGTTACATCCAGCAACGAGGACGGCACGATGGACTGCCAGCTCTAAGGTGGCAAAGGCAGTGTATTGGCTGAATTCTTGGGAAGTCCTGTTTTAGGCGAGTAATGACCCCACTGCGTTTGCCAGTGAGGACAGAAGCGCCGTCAGTGGCTATACTGATATACTGATTAGATTTTTAATCAAAAACTCCTCATCAAACCCTGTCACATAGAGTCTCTCTCAGGCTGTTGTAGATGGACTCGGCGTCTGTGCCCTGCGCTAACTCCTTGAGGTCTAAAAAGACATTATCCACATCTCCCTTTCCTGTCACGTCACATCTCACATACATAATCATATACAAGGATACAAGGAAGTTTATTGTCACATGCATATAGTTACTGGAAGTAAGAAATGCAGTGAAATTATGTCTGGTGTCAGCCTATTTGTGCATTAATGGGGAGGCAGTGTGCTGTAAGTATGTTGGGGATGTGTGTTGGAGAAGCTTCCTGATGAAATAATGTGCTGTGTATGTAGGGGGCAGTGTGCTGTAAGTATGTTGGGGATGTGTGTTGGAGAAGCTTCCTGATGAAATAATGTGCTGTGTATGTAGGGGAGAGGGGGGGCAGTGTACTGCAAGTATGGTAAAGGGACTTACTATTGCAAGCAGAGTACTGTATGTATGATGTATGTGAGTGATGACAGTGAAGATGTGTGTGTGGGCGGGAGGGGAGTGGAGCAGTGACTGTGGAAGATGTGTGTTGGAGAAGATCCTGAAGACAATGTGCTGTGTATGTAGAGAGGGGGGGGCAGTGTGCAGCAAGTATGTAGAGGAGGCTTACTGTAGCAAGCAGTGTGCTGTATGTATGTGAGGTGATGACAGTGATGATGTAAGTGTGTGTGTTTTTTGTGTGTGAGTTGGGGATGGGGGGGGTCAGAAAGGCTAGGCAATCAAGGACATGGGTAGATGGAGGAGAAATCAAAAATAATAAATAAAAAGTTCTATGGAGATGTGCAAAAGTTGGAGAAAGTCAGATATGTGTGTGTGTGTGTGTGTTTTGACGTGTGATGAAATAAGAAAATAAATAAAAGGTCTGTAGCATAGGGAGAGGGATGTAAAAGTGGTAAAAGTCTTGTAGGTGTGTGTGTGTGTGGGGTGGGGTGGGGGGGGTCATGAGTGCTGGGGAGTGAATGAGTGCAAAGTCAGTATAGTGTGAGTTCAGAGTTGGGAAATGTTTGAGAGTGCTGATGAGTGAATGTGTGCAAAGTCAGTATAGTGTGAGTTCGGATGGCCTGGGGATAAAAACTTCTCCTGAGTCTCTCAGTTCTGGCTTTGTGACTACATAGGCGTCTTCTTGATTTCAGCGGTAGGAATAATCCATTGTTAGGATGAGAAGAGTCCTTCATAATCTTTTGGGCTCTTAGGAGTACTCTTCTGGTATAGATATCTTGTAGAGCAGGGAGTTGAGTTCTTATAGCACGCTCAGCTGAGCACTACTCTCTGCAGAGTACTACAATCTCTAACTGTGGAGTTCCCCATTACCAGGTGATGATGCTACCAGTTAGAACACTCTCAACCGCTGAAGTGTAGAAGGCCTTCATGATGGATGTAGAAACTTTGAATTTCCTTAGCTGACGGAAGGAAGTAGAGTCGTTGTCTGGACTTTTCAGAACATATTGAGTGTTAACAGTCCATGTTAAGTCTTCAGTAATGTGGACACCAAGGTATTTAAAACTTGTGACTCTCTCTACAGGTTGCCCGCTGATCATTAGTGGGGTGTAACTGTAGTTCTGCTGCTGCCTTCTGTAATCCACTACCATTTCCTTGGTTTTATTGATATTCAGTGTCAAGCTGTTAGATTGACACCACTGTGCCACCTCATCAACCTGATCCAAGTACAGCTGTTCATTGTTGTTACTAATCAGGCCCAAGATCACTGTGTCATCTGCAAACTTGATGGAGGTATGACTACTGTTGGCTTTGCAGTCATGTGTGTATATGTTGTACAGCAGTGGACTCAAAACACAGCCTTGGGGAGCACCAGTGCTGATGGTTAATGAGTCAGATGTCAGAACCCCCACTCTAACCACTTGTGAACGGTTGGTGAGGAAGTCAAATATCCAGTGACACAGGGTGGTGTTCAGTCCTAAGGCCTTCATCTTTGTGACCAAGGTGAGAGGTACTATCGTGTTGAATGCTGAACTAAAGTCAATGAACAGCATCCTCACATAATTCCCATTCCCCTCCTCCAGGTGAGTTAAGGTGGTGTGCATGAGGTTTGAGATGGCATCCTCTGTAGACCTGTTGGCTCTGTAAGCAAATTGGAGGGGGTCGAAGGAGGCAGGGAGGGATGAGCAGATAATGTTTTTCACAAGCTTCTCAAAACACTTCATCACTGTAGACGTCAGGGCTACTGGGCGGTAGTCATTCAGACATGATGGACTTTGTTTTTTCGGTACTGGAACAATAACAGACTGCTTGAGGCAAGTAGGAACTGTCTCTTGAGCCAATGATGTGTTAAAGATATAAGTGAACACAGGAGCTAACTGAGCAGTGCAGGATTTCAAAACCCTGTTAGAATGATAGGACAGATTTGGCGTAAAGTCTCCTTTTTCGACTAAGCCTACACACTGAGCTTTCTTTCTACTCATTGAAATGACACCTTCCTTATCATGACGTTTATCGCGTGTTATGATCTCTTTATTTACACCGTCTGCATTTATACCCAGATATCGATGGCAAAGAATGGTCCAATAATGTCCATGTGTTGGTGTTCCCCTGTGATATATTATTGATTTAAGATCATAGGTCACATCAGTTGACTGATATTGCATTATGGATGTATGACACGGATTTCCTAATTACTGTTTTCTTACCTGCCCTGGGGAGGATTACAATTAAAATGTCAGGAATGTGTGTAAAACGTATGGTGTCTTTACTTGCAACCACATTGAAATGCATGTTTAACCTACACAAATACACAAATCTCTCTCCCTAAACCATACATTTATGGGGTAGGCCTACACGAGATCTTCCGGGTCATTGCGGTTGCCTAGATCGATAGATGGGAACAGATGGGAACAGCCTGCCCGTACGCCGCCCGGGCGATTCAGTCGACATAAATTGTACATTTTCAGAACGCTGATGATGTGGGGATGTCATTTCACCCCCATGTTAAGGGGGCACAAGACTTAGTTTTCTTAGCTCAACAACTTGAATGTCACTATACCATACCATTGTTTATGACGCGGTTGGCACATGATGATGCCCGTACGCCGCCCGGGCGATTCAATCCGCATAAATTGTACATTTTCTGAAAGCTGATGATGTGAGGATGCCATTTCACCCCCATGTTGAGGGGGCACAAGACTTAGTTTTCTTTGCTCAACAACTTGACAACAATCTCTATTAACAGCCTAATAAACAATACTATACAAATCATAACACATAAGAAGCTTCATAAACTAAACGTATTTTTGAATATTTAACCAGTTTTTTCCTAATAAATTATTTATTTCACATAGGTTTATGTTATAGGGTTAGTCAAATCAAAAGTTTGTTTCATTATTCTGAACGATCTCCATTAAACCCAATGTGGTTAGCGGGACTTTTATTTTGAAAAAATGGCTAACTCTTAGCCGCCTTTGCTAGCAATAGATACATCCGGCACGAACATTCTATTTTCGCTAGGTTTACGCTGCTCCTGCCCCCTTGGTACCGACAGAGACAAATCATTCAGACCCATACTCCATTCAGAAGGTGGCGGTAATGCACCAAACGTTGTTTGCCAACCGCCATAAAACTAGAAGAAGAATCTTGCTGCCTGTGCAGTTATGGGAGGTAGCAGCAACATTTTCACCGACGGAGGCAATTTTCAGTCTTTGAGCTGTCTGCTACAAATATCTGAACACTGTAAAGTGTAGTTTTGCAAACAGGTTAGTTTTTCGCTGAACTTGGACACCTCTCGCTCGCTTAACGCTAAAGTTTGCTAAACGCAACGTATCTGGCTAACGTTAACGTTAGCGTAGTTGGCTAACCTCACCTTGTAAACAATGTTCAACATTAATGTGATGAATTATTCAGGTGTGATCTCTCATCCAGTCAAATGTAGGATACAATTTGACAAGCACAGTTGGCTGACACAGTGGCTATCTGGAAATAAGTATATTGATTGACGTTTATCTTATGGTCTTAACTATCTTAACTGTTTGACGTTGAATGCACACACTGCGATGACTAACATTACTTTGCTGTCCCTTTGTGTTACCCGGCCCGGACAAAAAAAAAGGTGGTTAAGTCTAGTCTTATGGTTTTTCTAATCCTCCATCATGTGTATGGGGCATATTCTGATGGGATAACCTAGCTGCAAAGTGGTGGCTAAGTTGTATTTATCATGGCTAGTCTGCCCACATTAGGCCATGTTGGACTATGCGTAATGGTGCATCAAAGTAGAGAGACGTGTCTTAATTAATGTGTTTCAGAAACTATTTACTTTAGGTGGTCGAATTGGATGCCCCTTAATGGTACACATGCATAGTTCAAACAGTCAATTACAAACATGTTTTCAAAGTACTGATCACAACTAGTAGACTACAAATCTAGTAGCTTAAGTTCACATGGACTGTTCTTGAATGTTATTGTCAACATTCTAAATTGCATCAGTTTGACAAGATTGCCCATCTTCACTAGTGAACACCAGCCGACTGAGATTTTCATTAATCTTGAATGAAGTACCCTTTCCATCAAAAGTGTTATTGTTTTTTTTTTTGAGAATTAATTAAATTAAAATTTTAAATAAAAAAAGAAGCATAGATTTATATATTTTCTCATGAGGTCGATGTCCCATTTAAAATAATGTTAAAGCAATTTATACTCAATATCAATTTCAGCTGTGAGAAATAACTGATGGATACACCTCACCAGAATTGTAGTCTATTTGTTAACATTGAGAGAAAATTGTAGGCCGCTGTTACTGGTTCCTACACTGGATTTTGTTATTGCGTCAATGAGTGTGTATTGATATAATAGCTGTGATGGTATACTATATCCATTGCATGTTAAAGATGTCATATCAGGTGAATGTTTAATTGTTTTGACAGACTGTTCTGTATCTAACATTGCAGTTCCCTTTAACTTGTGGCCTTGAGGTCCTCCATCATGGGTGCTGAACAAAGTGGTGATTCAGAGCATAAGCACTCCGACTGTGGTACGTCAGGTGATGGAACATCAAACATTTTCTGGTCTCATGTTAATGTCAGGGAATTGTCATTCCATTCCAAATCAACTCATTTTAAATAATTTTCCTGACTCACCAGTAAGTCAGAGTCTGAGTAAGGTTAGTATCTTTAGTTTCTGGTGTAAATCAGTAATAAATGAGTGTTGCTAAAAGTGACACCGTTCAATAATTTCTGTTCAACTTCTAAATTTGTTGGCAATCGTATGTTTGTTGACAATGTACAATTTATCCTGCAGCCCTTGTGCATGCTATCTGACTCTGCATTAGGAGTGGGCAACATTTTCTGACTAGTAGGCCTGCAACCCCTGGCAAAAATTATGGAATCATCACTCAAGGATGTACATTCAGCTGTTTTATTTTTTAGAAAAAAGACAAATCACAGATGTGCCTCAAAACATTTTTGTTCTGTAACAGATGAACATTCTGGCTTTGTGAAATATAGCTAAAAAAAAATAACAAAAAATTTAACAATTTAAGGCAATAAAGTACATATTTTCATGCCTTGACATACGTGTTGTCAAGGCAGCAATTCCACTGGATCTTAACAAATAAATCTAACTATAGTGGTGATCATAGCGGTGGCTTTCTTAATCTATTTAAATAATTTATTTATACTAACGTTTCCAACATGTTAGTATATATTTATTTCACTGTAAGAATCACATACTACAACATATACCTACACAATCATATTTTTGACAACAGAGTTTTATTTTAGCATGGGTTTTCTCCGTAAAAGAGACCTGCATATAACTTTACAGCATGCGGTTAAAATCCCTTAAATTCACAGATGTGTCTTTTTTTTTTTGAGGCAAAAAACGTCTCTCTTAACAGCTGTCAGTATTTGATAAGACATGAAACATCCACTGGGATTTTGTTTCTTACTATTACACCTGACACAGGGAATCCGTGTTGGGTGGCTAAGCGGCTGCTTAGCAGGTAAAGCATGTTTAAACGGCTATAGCCTGCATTTAAGGGGCAGCCGTGGCCTACTGGTTAGCGCTTCGGACTTGTTACCGGAGGGTTGCCGGTTTGAACCCCGACCAGTAGGCACGGCTGAAGTGCCCTTGAGCAAGGCATCGAACCCCTCACTGCTCCCCGAGCGCCGCTGTTGTTGCAGGCAGCTCACTGCGCCGGGATTAGTGTGTGCTTCACCTCACTGTGTACTGAGTGTGTTTCACTAATTCATGGATTGGGATAAATGCAGAGACCAAATTTCCCTCACGGGATCAGAAGAGTATATATACTTACTTACTACTTATACTTAAAAACAATTTATGAGGTAGAAATTATGCCACATGTCTAAATGCTACAGTGGGTCCCAGTTAAAAATTGACATTTCATTCACGATCAAGGTGATTCACGCAGCTGGGTGAAATGTAAGTACAACTGCAGCCGCTTGAGGGCAGCATAGTCCACTGTTGCGTTCCACGGTCGAACCAGACGGCGCATTCGACAGCAAGGGCTGTGATTGGCGTTTTCAGTGCGTTGCTCTGTGTTTTTAGCAGCCCCTGCAACATGCTAGTCCACTGTAGCCTAAGCTTTGTACAGTGGCGCCGGCAGGCGTAATCCTGTACGCACTGTGCGTACAATTTTTTCACGGCTTTATTTATGAAATCATTCAATATTAGCCTACAACAATAAAAAAAAAAAAACTTGTGTGACAACTAGCCTATATTTATTGACTCGTGTGCAATCTGAATATTGGCATTATTCAGATTAAAACCGGAATATGGTGTGCATGGAAACCATAGACTATAGAACAAGGATTCAGTTAATGCGTAGAGAGGTTCCTTTTTGGGGCTAAGGCGCGTCATGTCGGGTTGGTGCGGGTGTTAAAAATCCTTGACTGCGTAGGCTTATCTAAAAGTTTGGGACAACCAAAACAGCAGTGCAATGTATTTAGAGTGTTGTGAGCAAATCGTTATTGTTAGTAGGTTACCATAACTGTGTTTTTCTCTATCGCAAATCGCGACATAAACCTGGTTTATTTTTTCTTTTCTTTCCCTTTTTCGTGGGTTGGGCAGTGAAGTTAATGCGCATATGTTCACCTAATTTGAGCCAGAGCCCCTGCTCTGTAAAGGTATTCCTGTCCTTCCCAAACTGCGTTTAAATAGTGTGTTTAGCAACCAGAATTTAAAAAAATTCCCGGGGGAGAAATCTCCCTCATCCCAGAACTTTTAAAAAGCTTGAAACACCCCTATAGCCCACGTAGCCTGCAGCCAGTGTTGTAAAAGTTAGACTCATGCGGTAGGCTATTTGATAAGGGATGACATGGGTAGGTTGACGTGAAGAGGGGCTTTCTGTTCCAATTTATGTAAAGGTTTTTCTTAGACTCAATAAGGAGAGGCTTACATGTTAGGATAGCCTACATTTACCAAAAGCGTAGCCTACTATGGAATACAACCCTAGCGGCGCCCCTGGCTTTGTACATAATGTTAAACATAGTTTTGGATTCAGTGGCAAGATTTCTTGATTGTACAGTGCCTGTCTCTCAGTAATGTTTTAAAATAAGAGCTTCGTCAGCTGGCAGTAGGCTACTTTGTCGGTAGTCATGAGAAGTTTGCAGGTTGAAATATAGACTTTGCCTACAGCATCTCCTTAACAGTAATGTTAACAAAATGACAGCATTCATATGACAAAGGAAAACGAATTCGGTCACTCAAGACTGTGCCACAGCAACCAGTGTAGGCTAGTCCTACCCAATAGGCCTACTCGAAGCAGATAGCGTTGTCTGACGGTCGAGTGGGTTAATGCACGTATTTCCAGAACAGGTCTGCAACTTTCAGGCAGTTCTGAGTCCGAATCTAGGCAGGAGCAGAGCCATATAAAGGCCTAGGCCTATTGTTATCATTTTTTGCAAGGTGTTGCTCCTGGCAATACTTGTTTATAAGACGTTTGGTGATTAATTGATAGCTGTTTTTGGGACACGTTAAACTTTATAATGAGCGATACGGGGGAGTAAAACGACTGTTACTGGCGCTGTTACAACTGTAGGCTACAATGATTGCAATACAAAAAATATGATGTTAGTTTAGTTAGTTTTGTGATGTTTTGCACTTTTGCCTCATGTGTTTTCAGGTTTGAGGGCTTTTTGGCAAGATTGACCTTGGTTAGACTCTGCATATGTTATTTCTCCGTATGGAAAATAAAGTCAATTTTCGACACCGCCTGTTATTAGTTCAATAACAAGTGTTGCTTGTTAAAACATGTGACTAGTGAAACTCAAATGATTTTAGAAATATTTAGCCAAAGCCAAAAAATGTTAGAGAGGAGAGACGCCGGTGCAGTTCAGATGTCTTCTTAATTTTCTTTATTCTTTAGTAAAAGGTGCAGAACATTATTCAACTTTGACTAACGTTTCGATGTTCGTTAGTCAAAAACATTGACACATCAAAAACGTTAGTCAAAGTTTAATAATGTTCTGCACCTTTTACTAAAGAATAAAGAAAATTAAGAAGACATCTGAGCTGCACCGGCCTCTCTTCTCTAAAATATCTGTCCTGGCCTGGTTGCACCGGATTGTCGCCAAAGCGACAGAAGCGGAGAACCCTCCTTTGTCTAACAAAAGTGTTACTTTGTGCCCGCAGCTCCCCACTGCTTGTTAAAGAAGGGGGTGGGGGAGGGGGGCTTAACGTGAAAAAGCTTAATGTCCCAAAACGGCAGCAAGTCAGGTAGGCTACAGGAAGTGGGGGGAGGGTATGGGATGACCAGAGCCGTCTTCGCCGTGCTATTCAGAAAGCATCTTCTATTGTCTTTCCAGGCGCACACAGCTCGTTACCATATAGCCTATCGAGTGCCTTAACAGATAGGCTCTGCTCTTGTGAACTCAACCCTCTTGTTGCTTGCAGTTTGTTAAATAAAGCGATGCAGATTACATTATTTATTTCTGATTAATTGCATCTTTTGATGTCTTTTGCAACATCTGCTTGTTAGGCTGGGCTACTGTCAATGTCCTGTACAGGTAAATGTTCAACAATTGCTGGTGTAGGCCTACAATCAATTAGGGACTGTTCGTTATTTATTTAGGGGGCTACAGGAGTTTTGGGAGCGTTAGTCAAAAAAGACATGACCCTCCAGGGCTCTACACTAAAAAAAAATTTCAGGAGCACTTGTGCGCCCAAGTTAAAAAATTTAGGAGCACAGACAAAAATTTGGGAGCACAGTCAGTTCTGTACTTAACTTACACATAATCTAACATTATACTGCAGCTAACAGTTAAACATGCCAGTGCTCCAATTGCGAATATTAAGAATGACTGACAACATTTAGGCTACAGGAAACAGGATTTTAAAGATCAGTGCCTACTTTATTTTCAGTCTGTTCTATTTTCCTACATTTTGTTAATGTAAAATAATATAATGCATTGCCATATTTGCATTTAGTCTGTATGTCAAGTATCCTGCCAAATGTAGGCTAATTTATTTATTTGTGAATCCATCTATAGCTAATCCAAATATGCCCATGGTGACCTATCTGACTGCATACTGCCTAATAGACTACTACTACTAAAACAGTCCATTTTCTCTTCCACAAAACCCAACATAGGCTAATCAAGGATGTATGTTTTATACTTTTAGTTTTTATTTGAAATATCTGCATTGATGGGGGGGTCAAAGACAAAACTGGGTTTTCAAGCCTCCAAAAAATAAAAGTATTCAAGAACTCAGAACTTTTTGTTCTTTCTGGACATTATAGTGTATATTATGTAATTCAAATATTTTCGGAACAAAAAATAGTAGAAAACATACATTTTACTCTGATTTCTAGAAAACAACCCCTAAAACGTCATTCAGTGTAATACATTTTAAAATACAAAAAAATCTTGGCAGGCATAAGAAGATTTAGAGAAGGTGTTTGATTTATTAAAGCACTAAATGTAAGGACTGCATTGCCATTCCAAAATACTAATTAATTGTAATTTGAAACCTTTACATTCTGCAAATATTATTTCCACCACCAGGTTTTACCTATTTGTCAGGAATAAGTTTTTGCACCAAAGTGAATTCTGTTTAAAAACAATATTAATTTAGTTTAATTGCATATTTTGAATATATGTGGTAATAAACAAAAGTTATTATTTGCATTTTATTTATTTTTTAGATAAATATATGCATTACACTGAATGACCAAGTTATTACTCTGAATGACGTCTTATCAAAAAGGTATAATGCAATGCCACTATAAGCACAACTATTGCTGTATTGTTGTAATATCATTAGACTAAACTAGACACAATCCTAAGTAAATGATGCAGCAGAAGATATTGTCAAAGAATAATAATTTTTTTATTGAACATTTAAAACTTAACAAATAAAGGAACATTTAAAATGAGATGAACATCAAATAACCATTCTTTAATTATTCCAAAAACTTCTCCCAGTCTCCATGGCTAAGCTTGGACTGCCTCATTGTAAGGGGCTCTGGCTCAGACACAACAGCCTTGATGTCCTCTTTGAAATAGAACACTTTGTCTGCTACAGTATGTCTGACCAGACAAATGCGTTTTTACCAGCAGCACTCTGGTGCATGCAGTTGACTTCTACCTCCCCTGCAACTACCTGCTAGCCTGAAGGACCAGGCCCAATCTGAAAGATAAAGTGTCTGGCCACGAATAACGTAATGGCCCAACTCGAGGGGCGGCACCAAGCACGCATTTGAAAATCTCACTGCACGCAATTGGATAACACTATACGATCAATGTTAACTGACTGATTCCGGACTTCAACCGCAATTGGATAACACTATGTCCGTCATCTGTTTAGCTCGCCTCTGGCCCGCCTATATCAGATATACAGATATGATTGGTCCCCCGTGATGCAAGGGGCAAAAGTTACGTGCATCATTACTCGTTGCCAGAGTCTCTCGCTGAGCAAATGTAGAGGTCCTCTGGCTTCTGTATGTCGCCTCCCTTCTTCACATGCTTGGAGGGCATCTAGAAAAATCAATAAAAAGTGATTTTAAAGTTTAAAAACATTTCATTATTAATCATTTTAAACACATTGTTAATTAAAATGTAAATTACAGATACTATTAGGGTAATATGTTACATTAACTTAATCATAAAATGTGCATTATAATAATAATAGCAATAATAATGATAATCATATATTTTTTTACAAATATGATTGTTGCAAATATGAATGCATTACTACAGTATAATTACTGTATTACTACATTATTATTACTGTCTCACTACATTATTATTACTCATTATATTAATGCCACTGCTTTACACTGAATGACATATCCATTACACTGAATGATATAGCCATTACACTGAATGACATTTTAATAATTAATCATATTTTACAGGCAAACAGTTAGCCACCTATATCAAACAATGACCTTGATCTACAAAGTTTATAACAGTTATTTACTAAATACACTTGTTTAGATGAATATCTAACAATAAAAGTGTTTCCTGGCATTACACTGAATGACATGTGGATTTGTATATCAAGTTACCACAACATAAAAAAGGTGAAAATATCAAATATATAAGAGAGCTAAACAAACCTTACTGTGTCACCTCAGGGGTCTCCAGGGGTCCTTTGATGATGTCACAGATTGTCACATGACAATCAGTTTCTGATATGATTTTAATATGGCTTTTTGATGTCATTACACTGAATGACCACTAATGAACTGACTATTTGGGACAAAAGTCCCATAATGATTTCAATATCAAAACATAACTATAACTCAATGTTCTTTTAGTATCTCAATCCCAACACTCATAAAAATGTGCCAAGGTAATTAAAATGTAATTTTGTATGTTATTTTTTATATTATTTAAAGATATAAAAGTCAAAATGAAATCCGGACCATTACACTGAATGACAATTTTGCACTTTTTCTGCGCGCTCTTGGATTTGATAGAAGCGACTACTAGCGAGTCACAACGCAAAACTGCTAACGTTGATGGGAGGTGTAGGGAGGTGATGATGGGAGGTTTTTATGCTGCATTCGCGACGTGATTCTATGGTTTGCACCAGTAATGTTTCTCGATGTTGCGGTGTATTTTGTAGATAAACATTGACATGGTTAGAAGTCATTCGCACCAGTGCGCCTAAATATTTTTTTGCACTCGCACGGCATCATTTTTATTCGCATGTGCGAGTGAAATGGGCGCACTGTAGAGTCCTGCCCTCCCTCGCCAGCAAGAAATTTTTCAATGACCCTCCAAAGTGATTGAAAAAAAAAAACGCATGATCCTCCCCAGTCCCAACAATTTATTGATGCCTTCTGTAGGCTACTGGGTCAATTTGGGAGCTTGCATACAACACTTTCCTTGAAAAGGCTGTTGTTTGCACAATTTCACAAATAATCACCGGGACCGAAACAAACCTGTCAACTTTCCCCGGGTTTATCGCGTATTTTAACTTTTTCCTCGCTGTCTTAGGAGGAGCTGCAGGGCCATCGCAAGGGGGTGCGAGGCCCTGTGCGAACTTGACAGGTGCATGAAATCATGCGATAGCTTACTTTACACATAGCCAAGGCTACCGTCGGTGCATTTTAATAGTAGCCTAGTCTAATAAGCTACACCAGCTTGTCTTTAAGAGGGGAAATTGTATAGCCTATAACATTAGCTGCGTCACATATTTGGCCATATGGTGTTTATCATTAGCTACATCACGAAACCAAATAGTGTAACAAAGGCGAACACTTTAACAGGGGAAATTAATTGGGCATGAATCATTGTGCTGAACGGTATTTGTCAATGAGCAGAAACACACACGACATTCAAACTGTTGAAAAGATGCGCACGATGGAAACTGGGTCTGTAGGCTAACATTGGACAAATAAATGACACTGACTCGCCATATCTTGCTTTGCCGCAAACTCAGCAATGAAATCATAGGCCAGTTTGCAGGTAGCATAACGTCTTTTTCAATTGATAGAAGGGAGAGCCCAGTCTCTCCTGTGACATTGAGGTGCGCAAATAGTTTTTAATAGCCTGTTCAACTTCGAAAAGCTTCGTTCACCCGATGCCAGTCACTGATCGCAATTTCAAATTTCGGGAAGCTTCGTTCAATCTTTTTAAGTTTTAAGTGCAGTAGTCCCCCATCTGCCCCCTTTGGAATTCGGACGTGCTCAAAACGAAAAGAAAAAACAATTTTTTTTATAGACGGTTATGAGGAGCAATTTGAGTCGTGTCATTCAGACTCAACCCTCTTGTTGCTTTGATATATTTTTCGTTGTCGTTTGAACGTCGGCAAGCAGGCATGTTGCGGTTGCAATTTAAGTGAAATTTCTACAGTAGGCCTACAATATGCAACATGCTTGTTAGGCTGGGCTACTGTCAATGTACTTGTACAGGTAAATGTTCAACAATTGCTGGTGTACAGGCTATAATCAATTAGCTAAATCATTTGTCTAGCTGTTTAAAACAAATCGTGCTACATTCAAACGCAAAAGGTGCTTTGATATCTTTTTCGTTTGAACATTAAACAAGCAGGCATGCTGCGGTTGCAGTGAATGAGGATAATTGGTTTTATCTGCGGATTTATTTTTTTTGCATTATTTTGAATATGACTCACTCCAGTCTCAACAGCATCGCCTACTTTTTCCCACACGCATCTAAGTTCTAACACACATATCCCCTCTCGCTTTCTCTCTCTCCATCCCTGCGCACGATGCTTTCTTAAAGGAGCTGCACCATCTTACAACAATTGCATCTACATTTTCATATTAGAATGTTTTGTCAAGTGTAAGCTTAAACTACCGTGATCAATTTAAGTTCCCGTGCCCCGCTGAAAGTCTCATGCTTTATCGTTACACTATCAAATCTATAAGTAACCGTGACAAATAGGGTATAAGATATATAAACTCACGCTATTGTATTATCATATATGTTTGGTAATGGCTCAGCTTTCTCTGATTGTTCTACTGACTTGGAAACTGCATCATGGAAGCAGTAAGTCAAGTCGCATCAAAAATTGTAGTGTCAGAACTCCAAAGTGACACCTTGTGGTTGTTTGTGTCAACTGCAGTTTGTGCCATTTCTGCTGAAAAAAATGGGGTGCGTGATTCCTGAAGGAACCTGTCCAAACTTAACTGGGACCCACTGTATGCTGTTGATGCTAATTCGAAAGTTTGTTTAGATCTAGTGACACTGCAGTCATGGAAACTGAACATCACACTTCGGTACTCTATTCTTTTTTCAGATCATGTAGAGGAAACAAATATGGAATCACTCAATCATGTGGAAAAGATTATGGAATCACAAATCTAAAGTCGGTATGTCCGCTTGCATTCTTTGAGATGCAGAATTTACTACTGTAGAACAGTATTCTTCATCAATCAGGTTTCAACTTAGCCGTAGCCGAACAGCAGTTGACAGATCAGCTTTACAGGATGGTGCCTTGTCATGCACCATTTTCTTCAGTTTCCGCCATAAATTTTCAATGGGATTGATATCCAGACTTAATTTGTCTTTCCTGAAGATAACATTCTTTGCTCTATGTAAAGATACATTATCATATTGAATAATGACCATTCACCAAAACTGAATGACAAGTGTCCAACATTTCAATTTACAATGTGCATTTGCTGTAGAGGTAATTACTGCCATCTCCCCTGGTCCTTTACGTGCAACCCCATATCTTCACTGACTCTGGAAACTTTCTTGTTTTCTTCAGGCAGTCATCTTTATATTTTTTTGAGCTATGTTTCTCAAAGCCAGAATGTTCATCTGTTACAGAAAAATAGTTTGAGACATATCTGTGATTTGTCTTTTTTTTGTAACAAATAAAACAGCTGAATAAACATCTTCCAACAGTAGCGATTCCATATTTTTTGCCAGGGGTTGTATACCTAGTAGGGGTGTGCATCTCTCCCTTGTAAGAGGATCCGATGTATGAGCTAAGATACAATTCAGAAATTATACATTTTAATGCCTAACAATTTGGTGTGATTCGATTACATTCAATGCAATAACATTTAGTTCCCCTTCTAAATCAGCCAATTATATAAGGATCAAATAAGTATCAAAAACATAGGCTATATGTATAAGTATTTTTGTTACTTTCTGGCATGAGAAAAATGGTATCGTTACTCCTTACAGGAGGACTCCTTACAGAATTATGTCTTTTCCAAAAGACACAAATAGCAATGTTCTGATAATTGCAGTAGGTATAATATAAAGCCAAACAATGATTATTGGGACATCGGTAGGGTTGGGCACCGAAACGCGGTTCTAATATGGCACCGGTGCCGACGCAAACGGTAGTAACTGCATCAAATAACAACGTGGATTTCGGTGCCTCATTTCGGTGCCACTTAAATCTCACTTTTTTTTTTTTTTTTTTAAATACGAGGCATCACTACACATCATGCACCATCTCTAACGTCTTGCTCTGATAGCAACACATCCAGATACAGTTAGCTAACATAAACACTAGATGTATAAGCTTAAAGCAGAGGGGTGCACCAGGCTAGTGGACAGTGTTTGACAGCTTGCATGACCCCATGCCAAGTAGGCTAGCCAATATCACGAGCTCCTGTCAAAATCTAGCAGTAGGCCTAACTACACACTGGTGTTGCACGGTGTATCGATACTAAAAAGGTATCACGATGCCTTCACGCAAAAAACAATACGATTTCCGAAGTTTTTAGAATCAATACTTTGTTAAAATAATAACGTTCTGTGTCTGTGAACTGCTGCTCTAACTGCTCCTTGCACGCATCTAGGCAAGTGGGCGTGTCAAGCAGGCAGCTCTGAGTGAGTGAGTGCGCAGGCAACGTCAACATAGTCTTTCCCGACAGTCTTCGGCCTTGTGGATAAAACAAAAGGTGAAATCTGGAACTATGTCGGATAGCCTACATCGCGAATAGTGAAGGCAAGCCATCAGGTACACAGAGGCCCGTTTGTAAAATATGTTTCAAAGTCATTTAAAAGCAGTAGGCTATGCATGGAACTTGGCTAAACACCTCACAGACATATCCCAAAAACGTTCAAAGAACGACTGGTTAACGAATATAGAAAACACGACTACATGGTTAGTGCCAAGTTCTTCTCTTCTGTTTTAGTCTAGCCTAAGTGAAACGAGTATGGTTCTCTGGGATAAAGCGAACCATCCTTCATCAATGAATTTTGACGTGACATAACGAGCTGTAATCATTTTGATGAGACATAACGAGCTGTAATCATAGGGTGCTAACGTGATGAAAGCGCAATGTTCAAGCCAGAATAACATTACCATAACTTGTAAACAATCTATTTCATGTTCGGTCAGTACTATTGGTAATATTGGTCACGGCATGTAGACTGCAATTTGTTCAATAATTATTGCCCAGATGTAGGATAGGCTACCCGAAATGCGCTAATTAAAGCCCACAGCATATAATACCACCAAAGCGTGTTGAGTCCTAATAATAATAGCGGGTTATTGTTACGTGAGCAAATCATGTTATCAAAGAAATAGACGTAATGTAGGAATGCACACAGATATATTGCAACAGGTAATGGTGTAGGCCTATCTAACGAAGACCTGAGTGGTTGGAACGTCGTACTTGTACACTGGCCGCAAAGAAGACTATCCTCGCATTTTTTCCCTAAAGTTGCAACTATCAAGGAAATCAGGAAGGCCTAGGGTAGACTATACTGTACATCAGATGGCCTAAAGATTAGCCCCCTCTGCATAGCATTCAGTGATTTGCATACAGCAATTTCAACACTGACCTTGATCTAGCCTAGTTTGGCTATTTAAAGCTACTTTATTGCCAAAACACAACACAATGTAAATGAACTATAACAAACAATAAAGGACTTAGTCATACAAAGTAGGCCTACTATTTTACTGACTATAAAAAATAATAATTATGTAGGAAGTTTAGAAGTTTAGAACTCAGAAATGATCTGCACACTACAAAAGTGCACCGAATTCAACACAAATTACTCAATACACTTGGAGGAGGTATGAGTCCTTTCTTTTCCAGATATCTTAGGATTTCGCCGTAGTATCGTTTCAGTTTTGAGCATCGTGATATTTATGGCAGGTATCGTATCAAAGTCATAATTTTGGTATCGTGACAACACTACTACAGTGGGCATCGCTTTCAAATGGCCACTTCAGTCGCGCATTACGAGGCGTGAAGCTGCGTGAAGCTTTAGTACCACTTTCAGCCACTGTGCGTCACTCTGCCACTGTACATCGCTCTGTCAGTAGCCTGACTGCCGCCCCTTCTGAAAAAGCAGGAGGCTAGGCTACCTTTAAACGTAATTGTTACCGAGAGGAATCCCAGCCCTCTAATTCAATAACAAAATAAATCGTAATTAAACATTACCTCTATTAAGGCTACTTGGGTATGGCTTAAGGCTTGACTACACGGTGGTAGCGAAAATCGAAATCTGCTTTTGATAGCCTACCGGTGCCGCTCCACAAAACTAAAAAATATCTTAATTTCCTGTCTATGTTATTGTCAGTGTTGGGGGTAACGCAACTACGCAAATCAAAAGTGTCTTAATTTGCCCTACTTCTTGACTGCAATGTAGTCAATTGACTGCTTGACATGTCATTTTTTTTTTCTGTACAATAAACATCTGCTTTATGCTGCAGAATTACATTCATATTTGGCTGACTGCAGACGCGCCACTTCCCTCCCCATATTCCAAGATTAAGATAGTAGCCTATACAAAAAGCGTTCAAACGAATAGCTATTTGCAATTTGACAAAACACTGGTCCTCATTTTGCGAATGCGAGGACGATATGAGCCTGTTGCATTTAGTTAGATGTCCGAGTCACGCATAATGTTTGAAAACCACTGGCTCGTAATCACAATAATTTAACACACGACAGTTGTATAGCCTACCTCATCATGTCCCCATGCCTACATTTTTGTGAGTAGCATAGAGATCGTTAAAAACAATAAAGTATGGCTCTCCGTTTGGGAC
This sequence comes from Alosa alosa, assembly GCF_017589495.1. Taxonomy (NCBI): domain Eukaryota; kingdom Metazoa; phylum Chordata; class Actinopteri; order Clupeiformes; family Clupeidae; genus Alosa; species Alosa alosa. The sequence goes on from NC_063199.1 coordinate 1,213,865, forward strand.
ATCGAAAACTTATTTTTATTAGACTACCGACTTTCATCGAAATATTTTTATTAGACTACCGTCGAAGATGCTGACTTGCAAAAGCCTCGGGATAACACGTTATCTCCACTATCATCAGTCATGCCCCTTGATCAAAGTGGGGAATGAAATAAAAGTTTGAGAACCACTGGCTTAACAAGTTACCTGCAGTCCAGAACACAAAATCTGTTGCAATATTCTGATGATCGGCGATGATATCGGCAAATGTTTGTTTTCCAAAGTAAGAATTTCACTTCACCATGGACCTTCGACAATGAATAGCTCATTACACTTGTTCCTGTTAAACGTAGGCCTACCTGGTATCATTAGAAACATTATTCTGTGTCCTAAAACTGGCATATTTTATGGCATTGTGTCATGTAAGTTCGTTGCAAAATCTAGAGAAATGTGTGAGGTGGTCAGTGGGGGACAATTGAGACACACATTGGATTGTGTTATTACTTGAACATTCCACACTATCCACAGCTGTGGTAGGCCTATCAGGGGCAGGAGGATTACTGTTAGCGCAGGCTTTATATAAAATTCTTCAACAGAAGGCCTCGAATGTTGCCTTGTTTGTGGAGCGCTTTGCTTCGCTTCTGTAATCTTGGCTTCATTGAAAATGAGGGCTTCCCTCAATGACCCTCCGAGAATAAATAAATGTTGAATGAATGAATGAATGAATGCAGGCTTGCCCAAAATAAAGGCCTGTGGTTTGCGCAGGCTACAGTAAATAACAGACCCACCAGAATGTGCGTTATGATGCTTTACGAGCAAGATGTTTTTGGTACCCTACGCACACTGCATGTGCAACAATGATCATCAGTAATATTCGACCATTAATTTGGGTAAAATGGGCAAGCGTGACCACCTTGATTTGCTGATGATTGTAACGCTGGCATGATTCCAAACACCTCCCTTACGATGATGAGTGACAGGTGACAGGTCTCAGAATGCGTGCGCTACACAAGGACGGAAGATGATGAATAACTGGGGCCGTAGGCTATTCAGAAAGGCTTTTATCTTACTACTAGGAGTAGGCTACTCCTAAAGCGCACTTAAAGATTTTAGCTTGGAGTTTTCTCTTAAAAGTTATTCACAAAGCCTTTCAGACAACTCCTAAACTAGGAGTGAGTATTCGTGGCTATGGATGACGTCATTACTCATGCATAAGCTTGACTGAAGTGACCACCTTGATTGGCTGACGATTGTAACGCGGAAATTCTAAACACCTCTCTTCCGATGATGAGTGACAGGTTGGAGAATGCGTGCGCTACACAAGTAGTGCGAAGGACGGAAGATGATTAATAACTGAATAAAAAGGCCTAGCCAAAATGAATAGAGTAAGGCAAAACAAATAGCCTAGTAGCCTAATGAACATATCCTATGGATTGAGCCTACCTTTGCAACATTATTAAATTAATCTGTCACCATATGCCAAGGCTACATTTGCAAAGAGGAGAACATTTTCATTTGATTCACAATGAAACGTTACATTCCATTTACATGTTAACAATGAGTAGTTTTGGTTGTTGTTGGTGGCGTTATTGCATCCCTTTTATGAATGCAAAATTGTTCGCGATTGGAAGCTCCTGTTGCGCATAGGATTTCAAAACACGGCAAAATGCCGCAGGTTTGTGAATAGGTCTGTGAGTTAGGAGTCCTCTTGACTTCTTTTAAGCTGTCAGAGGTGGGAAGGTGTGATTTGTTGGGGTCAGGGCCGGATTAACTGGGCACAAATGTCTGATGGCCCCCTTTCCCCCCAGCCAACGTGAATCGGGTGGTTAGTTAATAGGCCTATCGTGAAGATTTTTCCTGCCATCTAAGGCACGAGCGCATCTGTGAGGCCAAGCCTCACCAAGTAGCTCGTTTGTTTACAACTAACATTCCATTTAATTAAACTGCTTTATAGGCTATGCCGAAATATTTTTTTTGAATATTTTGTCGGGTGAATTGAAATGTTCTCAAAGTAGCCTTATGGCTGAAAGCTGCTTGGGATCCCCCCCGTCAAGCAATATAACCATACAAACGCGCTTCCTGCAATCATTGTTTCAAAAGGAGTAATTTTGGCTTTGTCAGAACTGAAGAGCTGTGGACGGCACGGCACGGTATGCCCAATGAAAACAAATTAACGCAACGCAACACAACACAGACCCCTTCTCTCGCGTCAGTCACTGACATGAACGAAAACACAGAACCGGCTTCTCTCCGCGGCAGTCACTGACAGTAACCTAGAATAAATGCATGGGGAAAACACTTCTCCATGACAAAGACATCGTAAAACACTGAAAGTTAATATTTTGTCACTAGCAACATACATTTGTCCTTTGTCAAATGTATTATGTTCCAAGTAGCCTATGTGTAATTCTGCTTCACAAAGTTGAACAAATACATTTGCTTATTTCACAGAAAAATATAAATAGCCAGTTAGGGTCTACAGTGCAGAGTTGATAAGTTATGGTAGGCCAACTTGCAGTGAACAAACAAACAGGGGAAATTCTTTCTCTTGTAGCTGAGTAGCCTCAGGCGCCGCGTGAGACACAAGGCGAACATGCAAGCCAATGAATCGTGCTCTCTCCACGACAATCCATGGATTAAACTTAAATAGGTTAACATCACTCTAAGTTAGCCTTCAAGCAAGGGAAAACGATGATTTGAAGACATCTGTTTCGTTGGAAGGGCAAGGGGTAGCAACAGGGCAACACAGAGACAGGCCCTATGGCAGGGCTGTTATGAGAGTATTAAAATATGGGATATTCTACGGGAAAACATTAAAACGACAAGACAGCGGGGGAAAGTTAAAATACGTGATAAACACGGAAAAAGTTGGCATGCATTGTTTCGGTCCCCGTGCACAGGGATTAGCATATTATTAATCACATATGATTATTTGTAAAATTGTGCAAACAGGCGCAACACATTTGAAAAGGAGGGACTGGTAGCATGCAAGCTCACGGGAAAGATTGATTTAAGAACGTTATCACAGTGTGTGGCTGTGGCGCGGGCGGAAGACAGCGACAATTGGCTGGGGAGGGTCATGTATTTTTTAACAATTCTGTCGGAGGGTCATTGAACAATTTCTAGCAGGCAAGAGAGGGTCATGCAACTTGCAACTAAAGCACTCAAAATTCCTCCGGTGGCCCCTTCAATAAATAACGAAGATTGCTGCTGGGCTATATGTCTTGGTTCATGTCTGTTAACAACTCATTGCCGTCAAACGCATAGCCTATATCTCGTGGTTGCATCCATTACAAATAAACATGCAATGTGAACGTCTGGGATTGGGGAGAGCACTAAATGCTCTACTGAATAAGCACGAAGTCAAACCTTTAAATGAAAAACACTCTTTAATAATATAAAAAAAAAATAAACCGAAGTTAACCGGAGCTAACGAAGTAAACTTGTGACCATCAAAAATCGTTTATCGCCTGTAACTCTGTGATAACAGGACGTAATAGGAAGGCATTTGGCTGAGCAACGGAGGTTAATATGCTCTATATTTTGTCCAAATGATGTCTGTCTATCATCGTTGCACTCAGAGAAAACCAGAATGTTTAATTTGTCCTGCGTTTCTTCTACGGCTGCAAACGGGATTCACTCGCAGTTAACCAAATATTTCTTTATTAGAGCAGGGCAGGCATATTTCTGGCTATTAAATTATTTCTAAACCAGTCTGCTAAAGTCTGTAGTGAAGTCTGTGTAGGGTTTTCCAGGCTCCATTTCTTTTTACGAGACACCCTGCTCACTTGAGCCATCTACCGGTTGTTTGGGTTGTTGCAGCGTCTCACTGGAAAAATACAAATTAAAGTTTGTGATCCCACGCACGGACCGCGAGTGAAGCTGGCCAAGTCGAAGCACTGCCCACTGTACACACAAGCAAAAGGCTATGAAACAACATCAACAGTATACTTTACACAATAATCTTGCTAATGTGCTAACTGGCATTTATTTGAAATATTATCAGCAAAGTTGTAATGTGAAAACTTTATTTCACGGTGTGTTCCGAACAACATAATGACATGACATTAATCTTTCATGTGCATGAGGATCACATATAGCATCACAATGAATATGAAGATCATGCTAAAAGTTAGCTCGCAAAAACACAAATACCGTGGCTTTAATTTATGGGCTTTTCCCAAATCACGGAAGTAACGTCGACGCAGCGGTTTAGTAGCAGATAGTAGTATCCATCAGGCAAGTCTTATTTAAATAAACTGGTGTATTTACAAACTTTTCAATGCCTCGTTTTATGAGTAAAGAACATACTGTAAAAGTTTCGTACCATTCAGGGCATTATTAGTGGGGTAATTTACGAGATAAAAGTTGGTACCATTACGACTGCAGAAACTCATTCGTTTCTGACAGCGCTACTCGACCAGGGTTCGACCAAGGGAAAACAGGTTCTGGGAGGGTGTTTGGCTCGGGGTCATGGTGCAAAGGACCCAAGGGTGAAATTACTCTGAACCATCGCTTTAACCCTTAGAACTCGGTTGATGCAAAGTGCGTCAAAAAACACACCCTTTCTTCTCTGTTACATTGCTCCGCAACTGTTCATTGCGGCGAGATGAAACCTTTATTGCGTGACAGAGCAGAAGTGGGGCTTTCCAACGAGACCACGCACCTGTCTGTACGTTAAAGTATGAAAGAAAAAAAAAAAAATGAAATTAAATCAAATTGCATCATATTTACAGTCTATACTTCTCTGCGTTCACCTGCGCACCCATTACTCTCGTTTGAATTACTCGCGAACCCATGATCGCATAGATATGGCAAGCATATCAGATGAAAGAAGAGACACAGGGCTATCCATTGGTATCATGTATATCGATCCTTCTGGCTTATAAAAACAGACGAAGTGACTGCAAAATAATGTCATGTACACAAACCAACGCTACACACCCATTACTCTTGTTTGAATTACTTGCGGACCTGTGATCGGATAGATATGCCACGCATGTCAGATGAAAGAGGAGACACAGAGCTATCATTTGATACCAAGTACATCCTTCTGTGTTATAAAACAGACGAAGTGACAGCAAAATAATAACTTCATATAGCTGGACTTACCCCACGTTTTTTGTCTGTTTTTGTGGCAAAGCATGTTTATAATCCAACGCTATCATGTGTTTCTCTATGGCAAAGCATGTTCATAATCCGGTTTTGAAATCCTAACAAATTCCTGCATGGCATCCAATTCAAGGCTCACATTGCATCCCAGTTTGTTCAACAAAGAAACACCTTTTTTGCCTTTACTTTGTTCATGGCAATGCAGTAAAAAGTTGAGAATCATTATGAGTGCATAGTTGCATGTTAGCGCATAGTTACTGTTATGATCTGGGTGGCCTAGACTCTGCTGAAAAAAACAATATATAATATGTGTGTGTGGCACTTACAATGACCAGAATAAATCCTTATGAATAAAGATAGTGAAAATGCCCTACAAACAGCTTAGGGGTTAAGCTGCTCTGACGGGGTAGCCGGTTAGCGCATAGTTGCTGTTAAAATGCCTAGCGCTGGGAATCTAAACACTTCAACACAGGCATATTATGTAACATGTTTAAAGTTATTGCGTGTTATGGGGGAAAACATCATTAAATGTCTTGAAGAATTTGGGAACACACTGAATGAACTTGAAAGTCCCTTGACGTTAGATTAGGTTGCTTGCAAATGCCGCAGTTCCATGGCAAGTGGTTTTAACATACCTTATGGCAAGTCGCCTAAACTGTATAAACTTGAAAGCAGAGCTTACCATTGTGTGTGCATCCATGGCAAGCTGCTTTAACTTAATGAGCTTCTAACAAAAGTAGTCTGATATTTTATGTTTTGGCCCTTCAGTTGAGTTCAAAATAAAATGGACACAATGAAATAACAAACACTTGAAACACAACTTGAAAAAATGAAAATAGTCACGACGAGTACGAATGAACAGGTTTGATAAGGGATCAGATTCCAAAAATAATTCCGTGGAAATGCATGGATTCCAGTTGCTGCTACTGGAACAGTAAACTTCCTGAAGGTACTGTCTGTATAAATCGTCTTGTAAATAAACTATCAGTGCTTTTTCAAAGTTCTCAATGTCTCATTTTAAATGTCAGGGCCCTCGGAAGTCTACCAATGTGTGGAGCTACTTTGAGCCTCGTAAATGGTATAAAACAGTGATTTATTTGATGGCTAACTAGTGCCAGATTTCGGAGTGCAGGGGACAAGCTGAGATGAGCTATGAGCCTGAAGTTCAACACACTTTAGGTCAATATCACACCGAAATTCTCCTTTAAGAAGCTAAGGGAAAAAATGAAACATGAAATTGATATGGTCCCGGGCCGGGAGTTGGAGACTACTGATGAAGAACATGCTCCTCTACTATCCCTCATAGCATTGTGAATTATTAGGCCAACTATCCCTTCTAACATAGAACCTCAGTACAGATCTATAGACTACTAAAACATACTAAAGATAATTATTTGCACTAACCAGAGGTGCATGCAACGCTAGATGAGCATGATTTATGTTGCCATGTACTATATGTTCATGCAGTGGCAGTTGTGCATTAGGCAAACTCCCTTTGAGCACATCCCTATAAAAAAAAATGCATGATTCGGATATAAGTGTATCACAATAAAGTCTGCTTGATGTAGATGTTGATTTCTGTTTTTATTTTCAGTGGTGGCCTCTCCTGCAAAACAAAGAGCCAAAATGGATGACATTGTAGTAGTTGCCCAAGGAACACAAACATTACGCAATATTCACAATGATCCGGATGTTATCAAGCTCCAAGAAATCCCAACTTTCCAGCCACTTCTGAAAGGTCAGGATACAATTTTCATGCATTTCATAAGAAATGCATACATGCTATAGTGTATGTTACACAATATGTTGTTGAACATATGCTTGAGTACACATATTCCACTCTGTATTGATTTTGGCAGGGTTTTCCCTGCCTTAGACAAGTGTAGGCTTAGAGTCTAAGCATTTCTGGGGAGTGTTCAAAGCCAAATGAACATAAAAACATTTACAGTGCATCCGAACCAACTTAAGAAATATTTGCATTATTTGGGGCAGAAGGGGAACCAATAGCAGTAGTTTCTGGGTCATTCTATATCAAAACAAGCTTAACAATGTAACATGAATAAAGTATGCTCATGATTTGTGCCTGTCTGCAAAAGAATGTTTAAAACCTTTGTGTCTCTTTAAATGGAGCTCTATTTTCAGGTGTTTTGAGTGGCCAAACCTCTCCCAGTAGTGTCTGTTTAGAGAAACTGGACACTGTAAATGTGCTGCAGCTTTGTCTTCGCTACCAGGACCACCTCCATCAGTGTGCTGAAGCTGTGGCATTTGACCAGAATGCCCTTGTTAAAAGAATCAAAGAGGTATAACCTTGCCTTTAATTGTGTAATTTCTCCAAAAATCAATTAAGAATAATTTTTTAAAATAAAGTGGGTATAGTCAAACGATTTTACAGCTTCTTTTGTCCAGATAAATTTTCACCTTTATATCACAGCTTAATGTACGGCATACACAATCAGTTTGTTGGTAAACCAATGATTGTGTATACATAAGTCTGTAAAACCTCAAGAGCTTACACTTGGTTTTAAAGGAACACGCCACCCAATGTCAGTAGTAATATATGTTCTTACCTTAACTTTCACGAGTTGAGTCATACCTCTCCCGTGTCGGTACGTGCACTCAAACGCTCTGGTGCGCGGTGCAAATGTGTTAGCATGTTGCTATGCTAGCGGGCTCAGACGTAGCCATAGAGGGATGAAGATAGCAGTAATCAAAAACATCCACATTTTCCCTACTTAAATACAGTTGCACGTTGATAAAAATGTGTAAGGTCACACAACATGAAACGTGGCAATTTTCCAAGCGAATAAACAGGAAAACTACAATGTGTGGTGCAATAGCACTTGGGAGTACTTTGACGTTAGCGTAGTAATATTAATTAACACCTAATTGTAGATCCTGAGGTATGACTCAACTCGTGAAAGTTAAAGGAACCGTATGTAAGAAACATATTTCAATTAATCATAAAATGGCCCTGATATATAGACTAATGACTAGACATTAAGAAATCATGTTCATTTCAAATACTTATATCACTGACAACAGTAGTCCGGTCAGGATATTGTCATTGTTGTCAAGTTGCAGCCCTCAACTGATGTTGATGTTGTGTTTTATCATGTCATGTTGTGTTTTGTTCTGATGCGCCACCCTCGACCTATCTACTAATCACAAAGTCAGTAGTGTTTCGCCATCAGGGTTGGCAACCTCGAGTCAGGGGGGAGGGGATACACCGCTCTTCAGTATTTTGAAAGTGATTGCAGTACCAGTTTTGGCCACAATCTTACATATGGTTCCTTTAAGGTAAGAACATACAGCAGGGAAAATAAACATTGAACACGTCAACATTTTTTTCAGTAAGTATACTTCCAGTGAGGCTATTTGCATGAAATTTTCACCAGATATTAGTATTAACTTAGGTAATCCACACATATAAAAAAAATCCAAACATTAATGTTCATAAGTAGAGTTATGAGTAAAAAAGTATTGAACACGCCTACTGAAATTTCTTAAATACTTTGTGGAAAACCCTTTATTTGTAATGAGAGCTTCAAGTCATTTCCTCTATGACGAAACTAATCAGTCGCAGTATTCAGGTGTGATTTTGGCCCATTCTTTTAAACAGATTGTCTTTTAATATTGAAGATTCCAGGGGTCCCTCTTGTAAATCCTGATCTTTAGGTAACTTCCAAAACTGTTCAATTGGATTTAAGTCAGGGCCTGAATTTCCTTTCTCTGAAACCAATTGAGAGTTTCCTTTGCTGAATGCTTTGGATCATTGTCCTGCTGGAAGGTCTAGCCATGTCTCATCCTCATTGTTCTGGTGGATGGCAAGATTCTCCCAGAAAAAATGGCTCCATTCATCATTTCTTCAACTGTATGAAGTCTGCCAGTACCATTAGATGAAAAACAGCCCCACACTGTGATGCCTCCACCTCCAAACTTCACTGTTGGTATGGTATTTTTAGGGTGATGCACAGTGCCATTTCTCCTCCAAATATGGTGTGTAGTATGACATCCAAAGAGTTATATTTTGCTCTCACCTGACCAGAATACATTCTCTTAGTATTTCATAGGCTTGTCCAAATGTTGTGTAGCAAACTTTCAATGAGCTTCGACATGTTTTTCTTCAGTAATAGAGTCATGTGGGGTGAGCGTGCATAGAGGTCATGGCAGTGGAGTGCATTACCTATGATTTTCTCTGTAACAATTTAACCTGCTGCCTTCAAGTCTTTCTGGAGTGGTCCTTGGCTCTTAGGCTACACTTCTGACTATCCTTCTGACTTCCTGGTCAGAAATCTTGTGAGGAGATCCTTTGCATGGCCGATTGGTGATGCAGTGATGTTCCTTCCACTTGCAGATAATGGCTCCAATACTGCTTACTGGATGATTCTGAAGTTTTGAAATGCATCTGTAACCAGATTTTTATTTTGTGTGGATTACCTAAGTTAATACTAATGTCTGTAGAAAATGTTATGCGAATAGCCTCTCTGGAAGTATACTTACTGAAAAAAATGTTCAATACTTATTTTCTCCGCTGTATATTACTACTGACATTGGGTGGCGTGTTCCTTTAAGCTACGCCGGTCTTTACTCAGAGTTCTAAGTTCAACCTGATAGATACACTAGTTTCACCATCTAGGCTTAAGCCTTCCTGTCGCTAAGACCGGTTGTAAATCTTAGGCCTAATCGGTAGCAGGCGTAAGGTCAAAATTTAAGCACTTCTCACAATTGTTTATAGTACAAACTACACTGCTAACATTCTCATGCTTGGTTGTTAGCAAGATGGCGCTCAATTTAGCTAGACACTTGACTATCCCAGCTAGGCAATAATTAAATGGCTTTGTCGGTATCATTCACGGATAAAAAATAAATAAAATAAAAACCTTTATTAACATCTTATTAACATCCTAAAAGGATAATCATAGATTTGGAAACTTCAAAGAACATCTATGTATCTAGCCCATCCTGGTATACTTTCGTGTGCCTAAAAGTAACTGTAACCAAACATTACATTATGTTAGCTAGAAAAAATTGCCTATCAGCTGGTACTGCATTCGTATGATTAACATGGTTGGTTGATTAACGTTATTTATTGGGATTGTATTTCGTATTCCAATGGGGTCTTAGGTCTCTCAGTCTGTATATCATAGACTACTGTACAGACATATGTAAACTTTTTACCTATAACTGTAATAAAGTGTAGATTACATAGCCTCCTACCAGTCATTATGTTCTGCCTACTTGCATGTTGTTTCCATTGAGGTCTTCCCTCTCAAAAGATAAAGCTACACATCTTGCGTTTCCTTTGCTTATTCCATATCAAGACGATACCTGGAAGGAATGAATATATGTGAACTTTATTTATTTATGGAGTAAAACATGGCACAACTTTTAAGCATTATGGTTATGATTATAATTATATGATTTAGCAGACGCTTTTGTCCAAAGCGAGCAATAATAAACAATAATGTCAATGCAATATCAATGATCAATAGCTTAATAAAAAAAATATATCATAATATACAAACCATAATAAATTATAGCATCTCTTACACGTGTTGCCTCTCACACCAGTTACCACTGTTTCCTCTGAAGTGTGTGTGTGTGGAGGGGGGTTGCTCTAAAAGATGGCAAATAATCTTTGCTACTGGCAGTTAATGGTTGTGGTCATTGTTCCGTAGGCATTCACATGATTGCGCATCGTTAAGTCCTGTTCGTGCAATCGACGTAAAATCCATTCTAAAGACTGGTCTTAACAGTTAAGACTAGGCGTAGCAAAGACCAGGTGTTCATACATCTGTAAATGGGAAGCCAATTGATTCAGACCAAACCATACACTATTCCATTTAATCAACACATTACTTCCAGAGCATTGAGGAGAGAGGTGTGAGTGGAGTGTCTCTTCAACTCCAATATCACCATTTGTCAGGGGTGCAGGCTGTACTATTAAAATTCTTGTTAAAACTTTGTTGAGGTTTTAGTCTATAAATAACAACACCACCTTGCTGTAGCTCACAGTAGAGGAAACACCATGCAACACCATGTGTCTGGTTGATATTGGTCATTTCTTCTGAACTAACAGCCTGAATGTACTTTTTTATAATTGTTAGATGGATCTCTCTGTAGAGGCCTTATTTAGCATCATGCAGGACCGGCAGAAGCGCTATGCGAAGTACGCAGAACAAATCCAGAAGGTAAATGAAATGTCCATGATTCTCCGGCGCATCCAGATGGGCATTGATCAGACTGTACCTTTGATGGAGCGTCTCAACAATTTACTCCCTGAGAGTGAACAACTTGAGCCTTTCAGCATGAAGTAAGACAGTGGGACCAAGTAGCAACACTCCTGATGTTGTGATGCCTCGACCTTGGATGGAGCAAATTTAAAGTCCCTTGCTCATTGACACGCTTCAGACAAATCTTGGAAGCAAACAGAATTACACCACTGAACTGGTGAAATGTATTTTTTTTTTTTTTTTTAAGTATATTTTTTTGCATCGAACCCAGGTCGCCGGCGTACGGTGCAGGTGCCCCAGCCAGCCGCACCACGGCTGGGGCCAATGAAATGTAGTTTTAAAAGGCCTAAAAGCTTTACAGCTATTTCCTGTGAAGAGGTTGACTGAGGAGAATGCCTAATGTTGTTAATAGAATAATAAGATTTGTATATTTGTTTTGATCTAATATCAATACTGTGCTATAAAGTTATCACTCAGTAATGTCTTTTAATGCTTTTGTGTCAATCTTATCCCAGAAAATGAAGGAAGTGTTATGTTATACAGGTTTTATGCACTCGCCTAGCAGATTTTATTTATGCCAAGCTAAGTTCATGCCATGAAGCTAAAATTAGTTGACAACGGCTGTCATGTCATGGACGAAACCTACTAGCTGTTAGCCAATCAGAGTCAAGCAGCTTAGCTCGTTGAATATTAATGAGAACTGGCGCAAATCGAGCTGAGTCTTCCTGCAGGCTTTCAATACCACGCTAGAATGGCTTGAAACAAGGTAACCAAGGCATGTTTTCAACAAAAAAATGTTACAGAGTCCATGATAGAATTTCAGACATTACCACAAAGTAATGAAATACGTGTGGCAGGGCATCTTTAATGTTTATTACTAGGGACATCACTAGGATTGAAAGACAGGCTTAGCCCCCAGGGTTGTAGGTAATGTGTTCACAAAGCGCGCCAAATATTTTCATCACACCTTAAAAGGGCTTCAATGAATTGGTATTAACAGGGACACCATGCCATTAGTTTTAACTTTTGCAATATTACTGATAATAAAAACAGTCTGCAAGGACGGATATTGTATCTTGCCAGTGCCGCCCCCAGCAAATGTTAACAGTGGTGGCCAGATGAGGCCATTGCAAATCTTGGGGTGGCACACCAAAACAATGCAATGCAATGGCCTATAAACACTATATCTATTGCATTTTCATTCATTTTTTTTTTCCATTTTGTTTTCCAAGTAAATTCAGTGGAACTGTAATTGGGTTATTGTTATTTGATTTATCTTTACTCAGTCAAAACAACACAACTGCACTTTTATTGATATTACCTGAAATAAACAATTAAATAGCATGACTTATTCATGTTTTCAAAAAATGGATTTAGTGTTTTGGAAAAGAGCTGTTCATATGCTAGCTATGCTTTATCGTTTTCAAGACAGTATACCCATATTTGGGAAAGTATGATGTGATATTTCTTATGCCAGCCTTTATATCAAGGAAAAATATGTTGTGTCTCATGATTGTTCTGCATTCATGTCACCTGAAGCTATTCAAATCTATTTGATCAGTTGATCTGTGCATGCCATGACTTTTGATTCTTTAATATGGAAACCAAGGTCATTATTTTCGGCTGCTATTACTTGGTCAAACCTTACCAATCACATTGATCAGAGATTCCTAACAGTACTTCCAACTTCGCCTAAACTTTACAAACTGACAATAAACAGCACCAACAGTCAGGAAACAATGTATGTGGGTCTACTTTTGCTGTAAATACATTTCTGCATTTTTTGACGTTTGTAGGTGTTTGCTGCTTCTGTTTATCACAATAAGTTTCGGTTTCGTCTTTCCCTCTCGTTGCTGATTGGCCTGACATTTTTCTTATCTGAGGGAAACGGTTATGAACTATGGTCATCCAGACTAGATCTCCCCGAAAGAAGATCTAGGTGGGTGATGCCAGGCTAGGGGGACATAGGGCCCTGGGAACATACAGTGCCCTCCAGAAGTATTGACACAAATTGAAGCAAATGGGTCATTCCACGTCAATTCAACCAGGGCCCACGCACTTAGGTCTCAAAAAATTCTGAAAAAATTACCAGGTGTACCTATGTTACCCAGGAGACACACTGTAAAATTACTCTTATGTAAGATCAATACTTTCCAAGATACAGCCAGTTTTACAGGGGGAGGGGGGTGTCGATTTTGTTCGGCCTCTTTTTTTTGTCAAAGTTCACAAGCCCACTGCGCAAGAACTAAACCATGTAGAAGGCTCAAATTTTGCATGCTGGTACATAAATAGGAATAGTATGTAGCAAAATCGTCACGTTTGGTCTGGATAATCCTGCATGGTCATAGCTGTCCCTCAAAGTTGATACAAATTTTTTGGAGTTTTTGGCTGGGCTCTGTTTAAGCCTTCAGAAGACATATTTGTACTCAACATAGGCTCTTGATTTATTTTCCTTACTAAGATAAGTAGAAACACTCTCACAAAAAACAATGAACAGAAAATAAATTCCTTCAGGGTCTGAACAGCAGACTTTACAAGTCTAAAAAATAATTTTGGTTCTCATTTTCAGAGCACCCAAACACCTTGTGGGAATATACAAAGATTTTTTAAATATTTTTTTCTTTATTCTCCATGATCTTTTCTTTTCAAAAACACCAATTTGACTTGTCTTATGCAAATCTTTCTTTTTCACTTTCCACCCTGAACATGGGCAAAATGCACCATTGACATCAATATGTTTTGTATAGAGCTACCACAGGTTACTCTATACAACCACAGGTGGCAGTGTGGTGACTATATATATGCCTAATGAGAATTCTGGTGGAGGGGCTATGATATTATGGGGCTGTTTTTATTCCCAAAGGCCTTGGGAACCTTATTAAGGTGCATGGTATGATGAACCCCAAGAAAAATCTGAAAATTTTCAATGGAAATCTGTCAATGGAAGTCTGTCTCTGCCACTAAGGGCCTGTCCACACGGAGACGCTTTTTAGGTTAAACGCAGAGGTTTTGCTTCGTCTTGGCCGAGCGTCCAAACGAATCCTGTAAACGCACTGCCCGAAACCGCACTTTTCTGAAACCTGGTCCCAGAGTGGAGAAATCTGAAACCGTAGCACGTTTGAGTTTGTTTAGACAGCGAAACCGCACATCCTGCTTGCGTATCGATGATGTCATCGCCACACCTCAGCTGCCCTGGACTTGCACTTATAGTATTGCCTAACAATACTTCATACATGACATTACCTACGATTACACTCCGTTAAGATAAATATCACAACTGATGCTGCGCAGTGCCGATAGCTTATGACTTGGTGGACTGAACACTGTTTTTCCCGGTGTTTTTTTATGCATTCTAGCTACTGTCAGTGACGCGAGAGAACTTAAGTTATTAGGAAAGTGCGGTGTAAGTTTAGGCTACATTAATTTGTGCGTAGTGCCAGTGTCATTCATTTATTTTACATGTCTTACAACATATATACATGCATTCACAGTCGAGTGAAATCAGATATAAGCATACAAAGACGCTTTAGAACTCACGCGTTACCGATGGTAGCACACTGAATGCGAATGCACGATTTGATGCAGGCAAAAGTATTGACTGTTACTAACGAAGGTTTTATAGCAATATTATAAATGTGGCGACAGAATAGCCTAGAACTTGGGTAAGCCTTGCGTTTAGAAGCCTAATTGCAGTGATAGCCAAAACTAATGTGAATCACGGACTATCCTACAACCAAAGAAAGTAAAGGTGATTAGTAGGCCTACCTGCGTTAGCCAAATAAAGGACGGGAATGCACCCTTCACAAACTGTAAAATAAAGTTTATTAGTTTTACAGTTGGCTACAGTTGACAGTTCACCATCAGTCCACACAAACAATTCTGGTTTCCTTGCACTAGCCATTTCGCCGTAGCCTATTCTGTCTGTTTTTAAAGCGCAAGTTTTGGTGAATTTCTGTAAAGACACAGTGCCACCTATAGGCCTGGGGTATGAAGTAACGTGTTGAGTCGTGTTGAGATGGATCCGTTTGGACGCAAATATTCTTGATACGGTTCCAGGGAAGACGGAGGAAAAAAAGATCGGTTTGGTACGTGTGGACTAGGCCTAAAAGTGGGTCATGATTGGATCATTTATCAGGTCATTGACCCAAAACAAAAATGGTTTACTGAACATAAAATCCAGCTTCTGCCAATGCCATCTCAGTCCCCTGATCTAAAATCCATAGAAAAACAGCGGGGAGTCAAAGAGGAAAATGCAGTGTGGACCTAGGAATCTGGGCGATTTTGGGAGATTTTCTAAAGACAAATGGTCTGAAATCCCTTGTTTTGCATTCTCCAACGTTATGGGGTGTCATAGGAGAATATTACAAGCTGTTTTATTGGCAAAAGGTATTACCAAAATCCTTTTAGGCAAGTCCCTCCACTCGGCAGCCATATTGCAATGCTTTTTGGGCACTCATCGGGCATCCGTTTTGGCAGAAATGCGTGTGCGCAAGGCTTCACGACACCAATCTTGCTCCAGCGGCGAGATCACAACACATGATTGGCACATGTCTTCAACACACCACATTATTGGCTCAATGTATTCACAACATAGCACATGATTGGCTCAATCTATTCACATGTCGACGTTTTGCCGCAGAAGGGGTGTGATATGCCTAGACAACTGCCATATTGGTGTTACAAACTATCCCCATGCATTTCTAGGATGTTTTGAGTGCTGTGTATCCTCATTAGAAAGTCTCTGGTATTACAAACAGGGTAGCCAATAGGAGACGCCGTTGTTAAAAATATTTTTTCCTTTTTCTCAGAATACATTTGCCTCTCTTCAAGGTTGGATTTTCTATCATTGTTTTCATTGTGAGATTACATTAATCATCAAAAGAAAAATTATTTTTAATAATTCTGGAGGGTACTGTAGAATGAGTGCCTGTTCAAACATGTTAGTCCTGTAGAAAACCCCTAGCCTAATTACATGCCCACAGTTAGGTCTGCTTTAAAAATAGGATGATAGGGAAAAACATAATTCCAGCTAAGCATTCAATAATGAATACTGAATATTTTATTATAATACATTATAATAAATGTGCAGTGAGCTGAATTTAAGCATGTCTGCTTGTGGCATTTTTTACAGATCAAAATTACAAGCCTAACAGCTGTTTTGAGTTAAGGCTATATGTTTAGTAAGGGATAACGGCCGCCGAGGTGTCCTGTTATACGGAATTAATGGACGAGGGACGAGGGGCAAAGAACTCCCCGACGCGCAGCCTCCGCCCGAGTCCATTAATTCCGTATAACTGGACAAACCTCAAAGGCTGTTATCCCGCTTACCACCCGGTTGCCACTGTAAAGCCATGCCTTTATAGCACGCAAAGGAAACATGCGGTTCTGTTTAAAAAGAATCCCACTAGTTCAGCTTGTTGTACAACTTTCGTTGGCCCTATAACAGCGATAGCGTGGACAGTCAACTTGTTTACAGTCAGTGGTGGAATGTAACGAAGTACAAATACTTCGTTACTGTACTTAAGTAAATTTTCCACGTATTTGTACTTTACTTAAGTAGAATTTATGGTGCATACTTTTGACTTTTACTTCGTTACATTTTACAGCAATTATCTGTACTTTTACTCCGCTACATTTCTACAACACCATCGTTCCTTTTTAAGATACATTTATGATCAGATTTTTTTCTCTCTCTGACAAACATGTTTGTTTTACCAGGGTGCGGGGTTGCTACCAAAGATTCTGGAGCGCTACGTGCCCAGCTTCTAAATCTTTAAAACATAAGCTTCTAATCTAGACCAGGCAAAGCGTGAGCTTGTAGCCATCTGCATTCGGTAGGCTATATTCACTAGACCCATATGGCTACAATGGACATGCAACTGTGTTCTGTGCCTTTCTCTGTCTGTTATCTGAAGCATTAGGGCCTCCTCTGCGATGCGATTGCTATCCGCGGATCAGCGAAGTTACAGGCTATGTCCATGCTTCTGTCACACGTCTGATCATTTGCGGCACAAATGAATGGTAGACTATTATAGAACCGCTGGCCGAAAAAAAACGTACCATTTTCCAGATTAGGAAATATTTCTTAATTGTGTGTGATCAAATAAAGAGGCATAGCCTACAATTGGGGGGTAGAAATGTGAGCGCTCATTCAATGTCTATGTGCGTCTGCGCAAGTGAAACTGAACCTAATCATAACACCTTTCTCAGCAACTTTTCTGTTCAATCAGCAGAATTGGCATTACGATCCACCCGACGTTTCCCTTGTCTACCCCGTTAAACTTCAGGCTCTCGTGTTTTGCTGAATGATATTTTACTCAGCAGATCACCCTAGTAGATAACCAGAATTACAGTCTCTAATTTTCAGAGAATGTCAGAATGTAAACTGGGCCACAGATGGTAAGCACAATTGCATTAGCTTAAATCTAGTCGAGTAGGCTATAACCTAAAACTAGCTTAATTAAAATACCACAGCCCATACTAATCTTTCTTTTAGAATATAGATATTAAGAGAATAAATCATTATGCAAATACTTTTACTTTTAATACTTAAAGTACATTTAAAAGCAGGTACTTTTTACTTTTACTTAAGTAGGGTTGTCATTGTGGTACTTTTACTTTTACTAAAGTAAATATTTCTCTGTGTATTTGTACTTTTACTTAAGTACTGAGATTCAGTACTTCCTCCACCACTGTTTACAGTTGATTCCATTGTTGCGAAGCCTGCCAGGCCCAACCGTTGTCCTACTATGGTTGTTATAGTTACCATTTATAAGCATTGATATGGAACGGCGATTAAACTTTTTTTACCAGATCTACTTCATAGGTGTCTCGTTATTCAGAATTAAAAGCCAAATTAAAACCCTGCCGGCCAATCAGAAAAGAGTATTTCTTCTCTCCGGGTGATAAGCCTATTTAATAACTTGATGATAGAGAAGACAAACCATTTTGTGGAGTGATGCATCACCTGAAATTTGCAACAATGAGACTAAAACAATCTCTGGTAGCGTATAAGTGACATCGTGCTGTCTGCCACTTGTTGTCTGTTGCCTGTCTTTCTTTGCATGTGTCGCATTCTGAAACATTGGGACCATTATCGCTTGTTTCAATTTGGGATATTGCAGACGGAATTGTCATTTGTTAATTCAAAGTCTAAAGACAGTCCAAAGTACAGTAGCTTGGGCTATTCGAAGTGTCCGTTTGTTGCACACCGTTTTTATGTCATTTTGAATAACCACTGCATACCCATGTTTGTTGGTATGTTGCAAAATCCGCAAAATCATTTTATGCAAGCAAACCACATACAGAAAAATTCTTTACTGTTCAATTTCAATTTAATTGTACTTATAGAGCGCCAAAACATTACACATGTCTCATGGCGCTTTACAGAGTGTTAGATAATCAGAGAAAAGAAAAGAAAAGAAGGCCCATGGGTAACAGGGGGGAAAAACTCCCTAGAATTGGAGATACATATAGGAAGAAACCTCGAGCAGATCCACGACGGATCCACGACGGGCCTGACCCATCTGCCTAGGGTCAGATACAGGACAGTAAATACATGACAAATGCATATGTTAGTCAGGTGTAGAGAATAGGACATGGTGTTTAAAGCCACCTGAGGTGAAAGTTACAAGAGGTGGGATGATTACATATCCGGTATGATAATGCATTAATCATTAATTTAGTGTCAGAAAGTTGAAATAGTCCAGCGTAGGAAATGGAATTGTCCAGGGTATTAGGAGTTGTCAAAGGGCATGTGCTGGGCATGGGCATAGGCTGTACAGGCCAGGCAGCAATGAGGTCATTAAAGACTTTAACTAAGGCTGATTCAGTACTGTGGTGAGCTCTGAAACCAGACTGATATAATTCTTGGATTTTATTCATAAGCATTTGTTTGGACACTATTTTTTCTAGTATTTTTGACATAAAAGGGAGATTAGATATAGGCCAATAGTTGGCCAGGTTGTTAGGGTCAAGGGTAGGTTTTTTGAGGGATGGCTTAATAACAGGTAACTTAAACGACTGTGGTACATGCCCTGATAGCAGTGAATTATTTATAATCTGGAGAAAGCATTATCCAAGAAAGGGAGAGCAGTCTTCAGAAGATGGGTAGGAATAGGATCTAGTAGACTAGTTGTAAATTTTGATGAGGAAATTGTGGAAGTGAGGTCTAATATGTCGATAGGTGTAAATTAATTCAATGTTACATTACATTACATTTGGCTGACACATTTTTAACCAAAGCGACTAACAACATGGTAAACAGTTTAAGTTTTAAAGCAATTCTCTCAACAATTTTAGGACAATTTAAAAACGGTAGAGTACAGTATGAATAAGTGCATCAGTGAGTGCTGTTTTTAAACAGTTGAGTGTCAGTTCAAGATGGGTGGTAAGTGCTAGGATCAGCAAGACTTGTAAGTGGTGCTATGAGAGGAGATGTTCTCTAAAGAGCTGGGTCTTCAGGAGTTTTTGAAAATGGAGAGGGATGTCCCTGCCCTTGTAGGAACTGGCAGTGTGTTCCACCAACGAGGAACAACAGATGAGAAAAGTTTGAATTGGCCTGAGCGTACCATAGACAGTAAAAGATATGGACAGAGTCATCATATAGACATCAGTCGAGGCAGGTGAAGCAAATTTCAACCGTTTCGTGTTGGTCGACGAGGCTTTCTGCGCAGGCTCAGGGGACGTAGATGTAACGTAGGCATGTAGTCTGACTCGTGTAACTCTTGTGATAGCTGCACCGAGAGATTGGGTATGTAGCCCCTTACTTCGTTACCACCACGTCTACATTACTGTTCTAAATGTCCGAGTTGTTCGTAGATAAATGTGATTTCATATAAACAGCACTCGCCAGATTCATAGCCTACTGTCAATCCATCAAAACTTCGCTGAAATGTTGTGCTCCGATGCTTTCGTTCTTATCCAGAGAATACGGTTATTTTGCTCCTGTGCGACACTTTCACCCGCTCTGCCCGCATGCTCATTACTTAAATTAGGTCACGTTAGCATTGATTTCGGAAAAAAAATGTATTACTCAGCCGGTAAGTCAGTTACGAGGTTATGACGCCAATCACACAATGTTGTATTACTCCGAAAACAGAAAATGTTCATATAAAGGCTTAAAACGCTTCAGCTATAACGTTATTTGATGTCAAAGTGGCGCCAAATTGAATGGGGTTCAATGGGATGGCTAGGTGGAACTGGTCTACTATTTAGCCTCAGATCCGCCATAGTGTCTACGCTCTCCGAACGTTCGCCTGCCCCCTTGGAGCGTACCGGTGGTAGAGCTAGACATCGTTCGTCTGACGAGCGCAACGGTCTGGAGGTAGCGTATGTCTGTATGAGGGCATTCAAGTAGGTGAGAGCAGAACCGGAGACTACTTTGTAGGCAAGCGTTAGAGCCTTGAATTTGATGCGGGCCGCCAAAGCCAGTGTAGCTGGACGAGCAGTGGGGTAACGTGCCCTTTTGGGTTAGTTGTAGACCAGGCGCGCCGCCGCGTTCTGAATCATCTCAAGAGGTTTCACTGTGCAGGCTGGGAGACCTGTCAGGAGGGCGTTGCAGTAGTCAAGTCGTGAGATGACTATTGCCTGAACCAGGAGTTGGGTAGCATCTTGAGCAGGGATGGATTACTGCACGGGCCTACCGGGCCCAGGCCCAGGGGCCCAAGGGGTCAGGGGGCCCTGAAGCCCAAGCCTTTGCATGAAATATTATTGCCTCAATATCAACAAATCAGGATGTAGGCTATGAATCTGATTGAATTTAGTATTGGCCATCCCCAAAATGCACCAGAATACAGGGAATCACATCAAACAAATTAAAAATGTTCTGGGGGAGGACCCCCAAACCCCCCCTCCCACATGACAATAAGTGGGGGGCCCTTAATACATCTGGGCCCAGGGGCCCGAAAGTTCATATTCCGCCCATGATCTTGAGTCAAGTAAGTAGGGTTGCCACATTTGATTTGTGAAAATCCGGGACATTCCCAATTCCTAATTCCCAATCCGGGAATTGTTGGACACTTTTTTTTCTTGGTTCCCAGGAGGATATAAAGGTTGTGACAACTCCATTGACGCTAATGTTCCATTTTTTTCCAACAATGGCGGCTCATAAAAGCCTCAAAGTTGGGAGACGGCAGCCTATTTAAGCCTAAATAAGCAAAATGATGTTTCCGGTTTACTTCCGGCTTTTGGCAATGGCGGCCGAAAAGTAGTACAAAGCTTATCAAAATAATAGTCTGCTTGTGATTTCGCTGTTTTGACTGGCGTGTTGAAAAATAAACAATTAAATATTCGACCGTATGTCTCCACTGTGTTATGTGTAGCATGTGGCTTTATGGCAGAGCACCTTGTTGTTCTGTTGCCCCCCCCCCCCTTTCTCTTTTGTTTCATAGCGTACTACTGTGACGCCATTAGCTGGGGTTGTAATTGGACGGCAGGTAGGAACGGGCACCTGTATAAGCACCTGGGGTCCTTAGCCAGGTAGCTTTCCCTGCTGCTAGCTCAGTCAGAGACTTTCTAATGTGGAGACACAGCACTCAAAAAATACTCCATAGAAATGCATGGGGCTAGTTTGTCACGCCAATATGGCCGTTGTCTACACATATCCCACCCCTTCCTCGGCAAAACGTCGACATGTGAATACATTGTGCCAATCATGTGGTGTGATGTGAATACATTGAGCCAATCATATGTTGTGTTGTGACGACATCGTGCCAATCATGTGTTGTGATCTCGCCGCTGGAGCAAGATTGGTGTCGTGAAGCCTTGTGCACGCGCAGTTCGACCCAAAGATTGTGCCCGATGAGTGCCCATAAAACATTGGTATATGGCCGCCGAGTGGAGGGACTTGCCTAAAAGGACTTTGGCTCAGTAGAGTGTGTGTGTGTGTGGTGGCGTTTTTGGGTGCTGTTCCCATGTTAAGGTATGTCGGCAAATATTTTCCTTTGTTGGGGTAGCTTATGAGGGAAATTGCAACGGCACTAAATAGGCTTTGTTTGTTAGCAGTGAGACCTTCTTGAGCGCTTTCCCGTGCCGGCATGTTATCCAAACATTTCATTGAGTGAGTCCTTGTGGACGGAGGTACGCTAGCATTGCATTCCACAGTACATGTTTTAAATGTGTATGTGTTCTGTTTTTAATGCCCAGTCTCTATTCTTAACCAGCGTCTTGCTGGATAGTGTGGCTGCTGAACGGGGGTGTTAGGATACGTATCCTACGATTATGGTCGCTTAACATCGCTACAGGTATGTGGTAAACTGTAGAGACCATGCTCTGTTTATTTATAATAATGCAGTGAGACGTTGCTCGCTTAGTGTCACCAAGCAACTGGGGGGAGGCTTACCTTTCAAGGGGAATTGGGTGTTATATGGTGGTCAAGTAATATGGCCGACGGCCCTGTATTTTAAATTAATGTTGCCTTAGGTTACACATATGCACTTAAATGTATTTGAATGTTTGTTTTCTTTGTTTGTGTTGTTGCGTAGGCCCACATGCTACGCCGTGCAAGCTGCTGTTCTCTTTTAGCCATTACTTTGCGTGATTGTATGTGTGTGTGTGTGAGTAGGCTACAGCTCCCGCTGTATGTTGATTGTAGTTTTTCTTTTGTTCTTTTCCCCTCTGACCTGGTGGCTTAGCGTTAGGGATTTAGCGTGGTCTGTCTGTATAGCGAGCCACGGGGTGGAGGGGGTTATTTTTTCCTTTTTATTATTTGTTTTGTCCTTGTAGCTTGTTTATCTCCCCTTACTTTAGCTCGCCCCGTACTGGCCAACCCAGGTAGCCGAGTTAGCTTATGCAGAAGCAGCCGGTCTCCTTCTGTTTGAAGTCACCCGAGTGTTATGGTGTGAGTGTGAGCTCAATAGCGACTTTAGACCTTACCCGAATTGCCTTGGATGTAAGATTGCAGTGTATTAGTAGTTTGAACTCTTATTGTGTGCTACCGTAAAGGTTTTGTTCCCATTTCACGTGTGTAGAGACTGGCCTGTTAGTGTGGCGCCTCTCGGTGGCTTGGCTGGTGGTACACTAGGGCGTAATAGTTTAGTCTTCCTCCCCCCCATGTGTTTACTGATGACTAAACCTGTGCAACACTTTTTAAAGGAAATAGTAAAAGCTCTTTAATAAAATTCTAATTTTGTATTTTCATAAAACATGTGTATGTGTGGATCTTTTGGACAGAGTTCTCCTTGCTCTAGAGTATCAAGTCAAGGGGTGGCGTAGTCAATCACTAGAGGGCGCTACATATGTATGGTGATTGAAGGCTACGAACGGCATGAATATTGACAATTATTTTAGTAAATACTCAACAGTATGTCTCCAAGGTTTACAGGCCACTGTGGCCTTGGTGCCCCCTTCTTTCAATATTCTGCTTTGCATTCATCTAATAGCGATTTTCATTTAGCCTATGGCCTGTAAAAATAATCTTTCGCAAATTAATTCAGTCTTACGCAGTGGAGAAAATGACAGCGCATGGCAAAGTGCGTCCGAATTCACCTATTCCTCTCAGTTGAAATACTTGCGTAAGTAGCCTACTCATCACACAGACACATGTATCACATCACATGAAAGAGCTTTTTCTCAGCTTTTAAACGATGTTTGCCGCTAATTGCTGTGGTGAACGGTTCGCGAGAAAAGTAAATAATATGATTAAATTGAATCATAACTTCTAGGTTCTGCGCCCATCTCCCTACCCATTCATCTCGGTGGAATACTTCACGAACCCTTTGTTCAACACATGACAAACCATATCAGAATAAACAGCAGACCTTACCAAACACAGAGGTGTAAAGCATTCCCTACAGTTAGCCATTCCAGAGTATTCCGGTTTTAAATGCAGCCAGGTCTACATTTATGTCTCCAACTTTGGTCTTTAGGTTTCAAAATGTGTTTAAATTGTTCTACATGATTTCATAACAGGCCAAATACAAAATACATGTGACAAATACTGCCTAGATATTGGTAAATATTAAAACCAGAGGATATACAGCTGACTAAGTTTGTGAAAGGAGCCTTAATGATCACAAAATGCTAAGCATGCATCCCGGCTATTTGAGTTTCTTAAAGCTGACTCTGAGCTGTGCTTTGTTCAATACATGATTTATAACTGGCCAAATATAAAATAAATGTTAAATATAGCCTAGATAGCTGTAAATATGAGATGATCAGATGATTTACAGTTCTATGTCTAGGCCTATGTCATGTTTCATGTTTTTGTAATGATTCATACAGTGATGCAAGACTACTGCTGTGAATAGGCTAAATACAACTTTGATCATTTTTATAGCCTACTACTGTATAGTTAACTTTTGGCCTTGGTGCCCTGACATGTGGCCTTTGTGCCCCCCACCAAATATGCCCAACTGATGGCCAAGTGGCCTTGCCCCTAAAATGGTGAAATTCCAAGCCTGGTTCTAAGTCAAACAGAGGGGTGTCCTTGAAAGACCTCCCTATTAAATGTGCTAGGCTATATAAATAAACTTGACTGCTTATTTTTTCTCTCATAATATGCATGAGAACTGATCACTTTCACAATGAATGTATGTAAGACTCAGGGGTCTCAAGTGTCACACATTGAGCGTGCGGGACAGTCACTCATTTCGGTCTTTAGTCACTCACTCCCGCCACACATTGTATTTCTCAGGCAGAAAAAAATATTTATGATATATTTAATATGCTGCAGCGCCCAAATGTCTATGGCTGCGCAGGCATCGCTGCCTCTCCTGGAGTTCTTAGACGATTCTGCCACTTATCAGCCAATCAAAAAAAGAAAGGGCCTACACATTAGCCAATCAGAAAATAGCACTACTGTATTTGGGCAGAATCTGCGTGATTCTGCTACCGAAAATTTCGTTCACCCACTGGAGCTTCGCGCATCACTTTGAGCATAGGCCTAGGCTAAGTCATCGTTTAACGTTGCAACAAATTCACAAATTGTTTGACACAAACAATGACAACTTGACTGCTGTTAGAGAATTTTTCCCAGATAATTTGCATCAGTTGGTCATGAGTGTCTGAACTTATCCAATAGTTACAGCCTGTTCACCGACAACACCTGCTCAGAACAGTCTAGGCCTAGTCATATTTTCGTTATCACACAATGACAGACATATTGTCACATTATCAGGCTTAAAGTGTTCAGGCACCGTGCCTAAATTCAGGCGTGAGCTGGTATGCTTAAGATTTGAAAATAGGCAATGAGACAACAGTATATATGACGTCCTCATAAATGTCTGATAACTTCAGGCACATACATTTTTATTGCTTTAAGTCTTGCTTTAGGCTATAAACATCTCTCTCTCTCCAAATAGGCTTAATCATTTTATTAGCACGAAATAAATAAAAGTTAATAAATAGTAGGCTAAATAAATTAAAGTGTATTGCATAGTCGGTGTTATAGGTCACTTTTAAAATCTTGTCATATTGCATAATTATATCCTGGCCATGAATGCATTAATCATTGCATCTGTCTTTAAAAATAAAAGAGCAATCCTCTCATTCGCCTTGACAGGAAAGCCTCCTAAAAAGGCCAGGTTAGAGGATGCTTGCACAGATAAGGTGCAAGGTACCTTCAATATGGGGGTCAAATCTGTTCAGCAGAGGGAGGGGAACCACATTCTGAAATAAAAATTGGGGAATTGTCGTCTGGGTGGCACTAGCAGGAGATAAAGCGAATGACCTATTGACCTGTATTGGCACAATGGAATTAAACTGTCAACGCAAAAGTTGTTAGGCTGAGAAAACTAAAAAATTTCTATCTTCCATATCAGGGTCATCTGTTCATCAGAGGGAGGGGAACCACATTCTGAAAAAAACTTGGGGGAATTGTCGTCCGCGTGGCACCAGCAGGCCTCAAAGCGAATGAACTATTCACCAGAATGCGGTTCCCCTCCCTCTAATGAATAGATGACACCGATATGGGAGATAGACATTTTTTAGTTTTCTCAGCCTAACAACTTTTGCGTTGACAGTGTAATTGCATTGTGCCAATACAGTTCAAAAGGTAATTCGGTTTGAGGCCTGCTGGTGCCACCCGGACGACAATCCCCCCCCAATGTTTTTTCAGAATGCGGTTCACCTACCTCTGATGAACAGATGACACCGATATGGGACATAGACATTTTTTAGTTTTCTCAGCCTAACAACTTTTGCGTTGACAGTATAATTGCAGTGCTTCAATGCAGGTGAATAGGTCATTCGGTTTGAGGCCTGCTGGTGCCACGTGGACGACAATCCCCCCCCAATGTTTTTTCAGAATGCGGTTCACCTACCTCTGATGAACAGATGATATGTGTGTGTGTTCACCACCTCCTAGGACACTGTACCCGCCATGTGTTTCATGCTGTCCCCCACCGTCTTCATGCTAGCAGCCCCTGCTAGCAGCCCCAGCCCGATGCCAACCGCCTTGTGCTGCCCATAACCCCCTCCTACAGCATCTTTAAACCTTTAAGAAGATGCTGTATGCCATGGACACTCCGCAGAAATATGTAGCTGTGTACAAAGTTGTATCTGTTGCTGTTCATTCCACTCATTTCCTTCAATAATGGCTGATGCTGATGTGTTTTATACCTACTTCTGTTTCTCTGTCCTGGTGCATAGCATTTTGAGTGTATGCTTGTATTACTGCTCATAGTAGTAAAATGTAGAAAATGTAAAGCCATGTTGGATGTTGTCTTTTTTTCTTGTTGGGGGGGTTTGGGGTATTGTCGTCTGTGGTATAACCAAGCAATAAACCGAACTGACCTGTATTGGCATAATGGAATTACACAATGGAATTATTATTGAAATAAAAATTGGGGGGATTATCGTCTGCGTGGCACCAGCAGGCCTCAAACCGAATGACCTATTCACCTGCATTGAAACACTGCAATTACTCTGTCAACGCAAAAGTTGTTAGGCTAAGAAAACTAAAAAATGTCTATCTCCCATATCGGTGTCATCTGTTCATCAGAGGTAGGTGAACCGCATTCTGAAAAAATATTGGGATTGTCGTCCGCGTGGCACCAGCAGGCCTCAAACCGAATGACCTATTGACCTGCATTGAAACACTGCAATTACACTGTCAACGCAAAAGTTGTTAGGCTGAGAAAACTAAAAAATGTCTATCTCCCATATCGGTGTCATCTGTTCATCAGAGGTAGGTGAACAGCATTCTGGAAAAACATTGGGGGGGATTGTCGTCCGCGTGGCAGCAGCAGGCCTCAAAGCGGATGACCTATTGACATATTTGTGACCGATGTTGACCAACAAAAGTTCTTAAATCATACACAAACCATTAAAACATCCATATTTGCATTGATTGTGATACACAGAGGTGTGTTGTGCTGAAATAAACCCAATTTCACTTATCTTAGATCAGTGGTTCTTAACTGGTCTGGCTTTGGGACCCACAATTTCCCATGTTCATGAAGTCACGACCCATATTTTATAGCGTTCAAGACAACATTTGGTGAGCTACATGCTAAGAAAGGCGAAGTGCCTGTAGGCCTATTTGTTTGGAACATGCTGTTTGGCATTACATTTGTGAAGTCTCCAACTCCTGATGTCACCTTAAAGTACTTGACAGGTCTGTCTTTGACAGGTGTACTTTATTATGAGGCATTTTCACTCATGTTCCAGTAATTGTGAACATCGCACACTGTGGATTCTGCACCATTTCGTCTCAATTTAAGTCTATTTGAAATGGGCGATTTCTTCTCTTTTTTTTAACCACAAGCTCCGCGACCCACCCAGAATGGTTCCGCGACCCACTTTTGGGTCCCGACCCACCAGTTAAGAACCACTGTCTTAGATGCTGTGAGAATTTTGATGGACAAAAAAGTTTCAGAAACCGCCATTTAGAGAGCATATTTTTGACAAATGTTGACCAACAAAACTTCTTAAATCATACACAAACCATCAAAACATCCATAGTTTGATTGATTATGATACACAGAGGTGTGATGTGCTGAAAATAAACACAATTTCACTTATCTTAAATTCTGTGGGAATTTTGAGGCACAAGAAATCCTCAGAAATCGCTGTTCAGAGAGCATATTTTTGACCGATGTTGACCAACAAAAGTTCTTAAATCATAGACAAACCATTAAAACATCCATATTTTCATTGATTATGATACAGAGAGGTGTGCTGTGCTGAAATAATCCCAATTTAACTGACCTTACCTGCCATGGCAAGTTCGATGCAACGGACATACTCAGAAACTACAATTTAGATACCCATGTTGGCCAGACAGGCCTAGGTAAGTGTCACACCCATTATTTCCTGAAATGTCAACAGTGGCACATATTTCAATACAGGGAATGATAAACTTGTTTGTGAAATTTGAGACCTCCAGCTGCTTGTGTGTTGTCAAGAGGCGGATCCAAAGATTGGAAAATGTAGATTTCTAGGGGGCGCTATAGAGTCTGTGAATGTGAGAGTTGTGATTTTACTTAAATGTATTTTATGTCATACATAGACGTCACATGCCAAATTTAGTCTGTCTATGAGCCATACAAGTTAGAAATGCTAACCCTAGGTTTAGATGGCCATAATTTGCATAGGTCAGACAGGCCTTGATAGGATTACATCAGTTAATTTAAGATAGTGCCAGCATGTGGCACATATTTTGATACACGGGATGATAACAAACTAGTTTGTCAAATTTGGGACATCTAATGGCTTTTGTGTTGCCAGGAGGTGGAGCCAAATATAGGAAATATTGGATTTCTAGGAATTGGATTTCTAGGGGGGGCTATAGAGTCTGTGAATATTTGACATGCGATTTTACCATAAACTCATATATTGTGTCATATACGGATGTCACCGCCATATTGAAGATAGAATTTTTTTAGTTTTGTCAGCCTAACAAGTGTTGCGTTGACAGTGTAATTGCATTGTGCCAATACAGGTCAAAAGGTCATTCGCTTTGAGGCCTGCTGCTGCCACGCGGACGACAATTCCCCCAATTATTTTTTTAAATCTGGTTCACCTACCTCTGATGAACAGATGACACCGATATGGGAGATAGACATTTCTTTTTAGTTTTCTCAGCCTAACAACTTTTGCGTTGACAGTGTAATTGCATTGTGCCAATACAGTTCAAAAGGTCATTCGCTTTGAGGCCTGCTGCTGCCACGCGGACGACAATTCCCCCAATTTTTCTTTCAGAATCTGGTTCCCCTCCCTCTGATGAACAGATGACCCTGATAAGGAAGATAGACTTTTTTTAGTTTTCTCAGACTAACAACTTTTGCGTTGACAGTGTAATTGCATTGTGCCCATACAGTTCAAAAGGTCATTCGCTTTGAGGCCTGTTGCTGCCACGCGGACAACAAATCCCCCAAATTTTTTTCAGAATGTGGTTCCCCTCCCTCTGATGAACAGATGACACCGATATGGGAGATGGACATTTTTTAGTTTTCTCAGCCTAACAGCTTTTGCATTGACAGTGTAATTGCGTTGTGCCAATACAGGTCAATAGGTAACGGTAATTCACTTTAATGCCTGCTGGTGCCACCCAGACGACAATTCCCCAATTTTTATTTCAGAATGTGGTTCCCCTCCCTCTGGTGAACAGATGACCCCCATATTGAAGATAGACATTTTTTAGTTTTTCAGCCCAACAATTTTTGCGTTGACAGTGTAATTCCATTGCGCCAATACAGGTCAATAGGTCATTCGCTTTATCTCCTGCTAGTGCCACCCAGACGACAATTCCCCAATTTTTATTTCAGAATGTGGTTTCCCTCCCTCTGCTGAACAGATTTGACCCCCATATTGAAGGTACCTTGCACCTTCTCTGTGCAAGCATCCTCTAACCTGGCCTTTTTAGGAGGCTTTCCTGTCAAGGCGAAAGAGAGGATTGCTCTTTTATTTTTCAAAGACAGATGCAATGATTAATGCATTCATGGCCAGGATATAATTATGCAATATCTGCAAAGATATGCAATCCTTGAATTTCCCCTGGGGATCAATAAAGTATCTATCCATCTATCTATCTATCTATCTATCTATCTAATATGACAAATGTTTTAAAGTGACCTATAACACCGACTATGCAATACACTTTAATTTATTTAGCCTACTATTTATTAACTTTTATTTATTTCGTGCTAATAAAATGATTAAGCCTATTTGGAGAGAGAGAGATGTTTATAGCCTAAAGCAAGACTTAAAGCAATAAAAATGTATGTGCCTGAAGTTATCAGACATTTATGAGGACGTCATATATACTGTTGTCTCATTGCCTATTATCAAATCTTAAGCATACCAGCTCACGCCTGAATTTAGGCACGGTGCCTGAACACTTTAAGCCTGATAATGTGACAATATGTCTGTCATCGTGTGATAACGAAAATATAACTAGGCCTAGACTGTTCTGAGCATTATCTGGGAAACATTCTCTAACAGCAGTCAAGTTGTCATTGTTTGTGTCAAAGAATTTGTGAATTTGTTGTAACATTAAAAGATGACTTAGCCTAGGCCTATGCTCAAAGTGATGCGCGAAGCTCCAGTGGGTGAACGAAATTTTCGGTAGCAGAATCACGCAGATTCGGCCCAGATACAGTAGTGCTATTTTCTGATTGGCTAATGTGTAGGCCCTTTCTTTTTTTGATTGGCTGATAAGTGGCTGAACCGTCTAAGAACTCCAGGGAGACGCGCTTGATGCCTGCGCAGCCATAGACATTTGGGCGCTGCAGCATATTAAATATATCATAAATATTTTTTTCTGCCTGAGAAATACAATGTGTGGCGGGAGTGAGTGACTAAAGACCGAAATGAGTGACTGTAACGCACGCTCAATGTGTGACACTTGAGACCCCTGAGTCTTACATACATTCATTGTGAAAGTGATCAGTTCTCATGCATATTATGAGAGAAAAAATAAGCAGTCAAGTTTATTTATATAGCCTAGCACATTTAATAGGGAGGTCTTTCAAGGACACCCCTCCGTTTGACTTAGAACCAGGCTTGGAATTTCACCATTTTAGGGGCAAGGCCACTTGGCCATCAGTTGGGCATATTTGGTGGGGGGTACAAAGGCCACATGTCAGGGCACCAAGGCCAAAAGTTAACTATACAGTAGTAGGCTATAAAAATTTGTTGTATTTAGCCTATTCACAGCAGTAGTCTTGCATCACTGTATGAATCATTACAAAAACATGAAACATGACATAGGCCTAGACATAGAACTGTAAATCATCTAATCATCTCATATTACAGCTATCTAGGCTATATTTAACATTTATTTTATATTTGGCCTGTTATAAATCATGTATTGAACAAAGCACAGCTCAGAGTCAGCTTTAAGAAACTCAAATAGCCGGGATGCATGCTTAGCATTTTGTGATCATTAAGGCTCCTTTCACAAACTTAGTCAGCTGTATATCCTCTGGTTTTAATATTTACCAATATCTAGGCAGTATTTGTCACATGTATTTTGTATTTGGCCTGTTATGAAATCATGTAGAACAATTTAAACACATTTTGAAACCTAAAGACCAAAGTTGGAGACATAAATGTAGACCTGGCTGCAAATTTAAAACCGGAATACTCTGGAATAGCTAACTGTACAGGGGAATGCTTTACACCTCTGTGTTCGGTAAGGTCTGTTGTTTATTCTGATATGGTTTGTCATGTGTTGAACAAAGGGTTCGTGAAGTATTCCACCGAGATGAATGGGTAGGGAGATGGGCGCAGAACCTAGAAGTTATGATTCAATTTAATCATATTAGTTACTTTTCTCGCGAACTGTTCAACACAGCAATTAGCAGCAAACATCGTTTAAAAGCTGAGAAAAAGCTCTTTCATGTGATGTGATACATGTGTCTGTGTGATGAGTAGGCTACTTCCGATCGCAAGTATTTCAACTAAGAGGAATGGGTGAATTTGGACGCACTTTGCCATGCACTGTCATTTTCTTCACTGCATAAGACTGAATTAATTTGAGTTGTGATGCTAAGATTATTTTGACAGGCCATAGGCTAAATGAAAATCGCTATTAGACGGACGCAAAGCAGAATATTGAAAGAAGGGGGCACCAAGGCCACAGTGGCCTGTAAACCTTTGATTTTCAAAGGGTTCATCACGGCCAACGCATTCCTACCCTGCTTAGAACATTTAAGTTGTATAGCCAAATAATGAAATAATAATAATAAATAATAATAAATAATAATAATGACATTTTTGAGTTGTTTTCTTACATAGGCCTACTGGTAACAGTTGGTTGAGTACTGGCCTCTAGTGGTCATACACGTAAAACTGCGTGGCTTTCCTCATAGTTTGAGGATTAGAGCCAGCGGTAAGTTGTATGTAAACAGAACTCCCACATAATTAGATTAGAATTCATTACTAAACATTCCTAATCAACACCAATGGTCTCGAGGTGTTATGCACTTACTTTGTCAATGTAACCTGTGTATTTTGTGTAGTGTATTTGTACATTTACGTCGAAGTTTCAAATTACACGTGTGGATAGCTAATATTTCTTCTCCCTCTCATATTAGCATACTGTGTTAAAATCCATGCTGCTGCCTTGCTACGGAATCCCTCAAGTGTTATCTCTCATGCCAGGTACATGTTATACAATTTGTTAGTATATCTGTCTTTCATTTTTACTTTATTCATAAATACTATATAGTTTGAGGATTAGAGCCAGCGCATACTGTGTTAAAATCCATGCTGCTGCCTTGCTACGGAATCCCTCAAGTGTTATCTCTCATGCCAATCAGGTCAATAAATGACGAACTGGTCCCACGTCTCCTTGCCATTTCTTGAGAAAACACAACGCAGACAAGTAGAAGGGGTTACACAAGCAGACTATTATTTTGATAAGCTTTGTACTACTTTTCGGCCGCCATTGCCAAAAGCCGGAAGTAAACCGGAAACATCATTTTGCTTATTTAGGCTTAAATAGGCTGCCGTCTCCCAACTTGGATGTACTGCTCAATCGGAAGTTCGGAGACACTAGAGCTGCACAGTCCCGCCCACAGCCGATGCCGGATGTAAAAATTCAATGCAATTTCTCCATTGACAATTGCGGTATAAGCCATAAAAACTTAACTGCACGTGGTAGACTTAAAACCAGCTACGGCTGTACTAAGCGATTGTATATGCTCCTATAGACACCAAGAGTTCATGGGGCACTAACCTTGTTTTGAGATAAATGCCTTTTATTCGCGATCTCTTGGATAAGTACTTCATTACCCACAATCCTGAACAATCCCACAGTGATGCCTCTGATTGGTGGAAAGGCCGTTATGGTCATAGTTTGAAACTTTCTCAGCGAAAAATATTGACAAAGATGTCTTTTACTGCCTATGGCGAAAATCTTAATGTGATTAAAAACTTTCTTGACGAATATTGGTACTTGTATCAACAAGGATTGGGGTTTATACATCACACGAACTTAGTCAGGGCCAATACACTATCAAATAGACCACTGTAAATGTTCTCTCACTCTCAAACTTTCCAGGTAGCCGACAGGCTAACCTTTAGCATTTCCGACATTGTATGTCATTACATAATGCAGCTAGCATTAGCCTACATGCTGCAACACAGGTATGAAATATATTATGTTTTAGTGAGTGTCCAAAGGGGTGAAAGCCACTTTAAATCGGGTCACATTATTGACTGTTGTGTGTCCGAGAGTCAGTTTGTGGGTTTTGTGGCCAGCATGAGGGACAAGACCTACAAAGTTGTGGTGAGTTAATCAGGGAGGTTGGTAACGTTACAGCTAGGCTACTGTAGCCTTCATACTGTATGATTCATATCAATCATTAACCTAGGAATACTTTGTGCATTTAATGAACATTTTGTGTAATAATTCACGGCAAATTAATAAACTGAATATAGTGGTCCAAGAGCAGACCATGCACCAGTCCATGCATCAGCCCGACTGAGCAGTGATGACAGCATAGGATGAGTCAGGTAACGTTACGAAGCACTGCCGTTAACGTTAACCGCGTTCACACACACACGATATAAAATACACGATGAAAAATATAAAATTCAATATCAAAACACTATTATTTACACGATTACTCTTGAAATAACTGCTATTAACTGCACATTCACTATATAAATATCATTGTTTGGAGGAAAGGGTTCGCGTGCTGTCGCCGGTTGGAAATGGCAAAATAAATCGCACCAATTTTGCCTATATTATTCAGTGAGGCGCGGTGGTTTATGGGATGAGTAGTTCCTTCGCTCGGAAATGAAAATATGTACACAGTCTTGTACCTTTGACTTTTTTTTAATTTTCTCCTCGTTTTTTCACTCGAAATGATATGTTGTATGCTTATGAGTTATGCCGTAGCTGGTTAGCCTAAGACATGCTGTAAAACTCTTTAGATACGGATTTTTCTAAATGTCAATGGGACAAATGAATGGGAATCTTACATCCGGCACCTAACCGCATTTTGGCTGTGGGCGGGACTGTGCAGCTCTATGTGGGCAAAGCTAGCGCCCCCATGTTTGCGCGCGGAATAAGGTGAATACTGTGCCCATTCATTAACATATTTTAAACATCAGGCGTCTTGTTTACACCTTCATAAGTTGACACGTTCATAAGTTAGACCAGGGGTGGGCAAACTTTTTGGCTCAAGGGCCACATTGGGTTTTGAAACGTCACGGTCACGACACACACATAAAAATATATATATTTTTTATAGCCTATAATTTAGTATGAAAAGTATTTCCTTTAAAATATTAATTGCTTTAAAATACTGCTAATTTTATGCTGTTTAACAAATGTATAAATTGTGCACTGTCGCTTTAATTCACGTTTATTTCTCAATGATCTTCTGCCTGCTCCGCTATGGCTAGTGCTGTACCTACGGCTGGGCCCTCTCAACGTTTTTAAATGGTCAGTAGTGGGAACTACTGTTGCCTTCATGATTTCCTTTTAAAAGTTTTTTATAAGAAGGAGATGGAGGCCAGCTGGAACCTGCGGCTCTCTCTCCCTCTCGTCAGTGCAGACGCGTTCCCAATTAAATGGATCGCATAATGTTCACGTTAGATCTGCTGCAAAGAAGATAACTAAGAGTTAACTTAGTTTAAAATGATGTTATCTCTATTTGACATTGACATTGTAGGGGCACAGCACAGCATCCAGAATGCATTGCAACACACCATCATGAAGGGACTTATCGTTAGGTCGGCTTTAAATAGCATACAGAACCTATAGTAATATAATGTTGTCTGTAAGCTCCACAGATCGTGGCAAGACGATTGAATTGATTGTGGACTTCTTGCTGGGCAATGATGAGTAACTTAACTTGAATAGTAGTGTTGCGTGGATGTGTGTTTCTCAATGTTATAATCTATACAACTGTATACATGGCTAAGTTTATATCGAGCTAGCTGGGCATTGAACTGGGCTGAATGGACTGGGAAAAAGTTTTTATTTTTTAAATGACCTGTATGAACATGGATTCACTTTAAAAAAAGATGGCAGAGCGCGATGACCTTTACACTTGGTGCTGGCAAGGCATTGAACTGGGCTTCATTCAAGGATTCCAACGGTGCCTCATTTATGAAAATCGGACATACGGGTCAAAAGTTACATGCACACACCTTCATATAGACAGACAGGCAGTTCGGGCCTGAATTTTTGAAGTTCGAACTGCGTCGATAGCTCAAACGGTCTAGGAGCAGTAGTCCGTCCAAAAAGTGGGTGAACAGGAATAATAAATAACTTGAATTGCGGTTCCGAGGAACTGCAAGAGTGGGTTTGATCTGGGGCATGGTACCTCATTTATGAAAATCGGGCACACGGATCAAAAGTTATCTGCATTAACGCAACATCCAATAAGCTAAAACGCATAAATAACGTGGTTGCTATGCTGGTTGCTAGGGCAATCATGCTGGTTGCTATGGTGGTCGCTAGGTTAGAAGGCCAGCGCCTCCTGAGAGGCCTGAAGGGTCAGTTCTGAGGTTGTTGGCTGCTGGAACCGAACAATGGACTGCATTTTCTTAAAAGACAATGTGACTGAATGTGACTGAAGTGCGGGCAAAGTTCCTAGGTTCCACCCTCATCGACCTTGTCATAAAACTTGTTTAAATGATCACACGACACCTCCTTGCTACTTTGTCGTCTACATCAGCCTTTCTCAAACATCTTTGACCTGAGGCCCAGTCAAGGCATACTTTGGGGTCATAGGGCCCACCTACATGAACCCACCCCCTCCTCCCACCCCCCATCAAATTGTAATGATGCCAAGATTGTTCACAAAAGTTTGTGAAAGCATGCACATCAGAGTACTGCTTTACTAATGTAAAATATAATTAGGCCTACAATAGTTTCATTGTTTTCGCATTGTTGCATGATGCTTGCATGAGAAATACTTCTCAAACAATGGGTGCCGTTGTTTTGGGATGTTTCCCTCATGCAAGCATCATACACTGATAGAGTATATATGCTATTTAATTACATTTCATTTGAATGCCTGAATGTAAGAATTCAGGAAACACAATAGAGTTCCATGGATGAAATCGGATTACATGGGAAGGTAGGATGCCTGTATTTTTAATAATTGGTCTTCGGCATCTGATATAGGCTACATACTGTATGTGAGGCTCCGCCAAATGAGGAGGTGTGTCAGCCTCAACGTTAGCTACGTGACACAGATTGAATTTAGCTCCGGGCTGTCACTGACATCGTCAGATCTGAACTAAAATCATATCATGAATGACAACCTATAAAAGCTGCATACCATCTGAATATGGTGCATACCATCTGAATTCACCTTGCTTTGTTTCCAATTGCATACTTTGAGCAGTTTGTCTGGCCAGCTAAATGGTGCTAGCCTATGTTCTCACAAGCTAGCTGAAGTAGAATACCATTGAAAATGTATCATGTTTTTTAATTAAATTCATCATATTTTCGGTATGTTCTTACCTTGCTGATGTCTTCGTTTCAAGGCCATCTCCACCAACAATTTTCCACGAGAGTAAGCCATTGCGCTATTACAGAGTAATTAATGACAAACAAGCAACGAGCATTGGAAGTCTACACTTTATTTCGAATATATTGTGCGTATGTTATGTGCTTTGGTGACAAACTTTGGCGGTATGACAAAGCCAGGGTACAGTAACATCACAGCGGTACAGTAACATCTCTCTTGCTGCCTGGTTCAGCAAAGCCAGAACACCTCAACTCAACTTCAGCTGCCGGAGCAAAGGTTTTAGAGCCGTAACAACACTGTAAGGCGTTCTGCTGTGGTTTCCTTTGCGGTTTTGGATGTTACAGTTGTCATAGCCCTTTATTTTTTCGTTAAAACGATTAAATTGACTCACAATATTTATTCACATGATAAAGGAGGTCTCAAATACCCCAAAAATGGCATTAACTCATTTTTGACCAAACATGATGTTAAGGCGTTTTGCCTTTGTAGGGCAGCATTGGACTCTGGGTGGTAACCTGAAGTAAGGCTTACCATGACTCCCAGTCTCTACATAAAAGCCCTCCAAACACAGGAGGTGAACTGGGGGCCACGGTCAAAGAGGATGTCTTCTGGGAGTCCATAACAGCGGAAAACATGTTGGAAAAGTACGTCAGCAACCTGAGAGGCAGACGGAAGGGAGGCAAAGTGGATTAAACGTCAAGCTTTGCAAAATCTGTCTACGACCACTAAAACAGTGGTGTTACCACCCGACGCTGGGAGATCTGTGATAAAATCCACTGCTATGTGAGACCATGGTCTTTGTGGGATGGGCAATGGCATCAACTTCCCAGCAGGGAGCTCCTGGGGGGACTTCGTCTTGGCACAGACAGAGCATGACCGGACATAACGTCTGACATCAGCAGACAGGGTAGGCCACCAGTATTTGCAAGAAAGTTGACTTGTACCTGGGAGGCGGGGCGGTGCAGGTGTGGTGGCAAGGGCCTGACGGATCTCTTCTGCAATGTCCCATAGAACAGGGGCCACAATCAGTGATGGTGGGATGATTGTCTTGTCACTGGCAGAGGACTCAGTCACCCCTGAATGAATACTGGACAGGGCATCAGCTTTGCCATTTATGGATCCTGGACAGAAAGTGATTGAGAAATCAAAACAAGAAAAGAAAAGAGCCCACCTGGCTTGACGTGTGTTCAGGCACTTTGCTGTCTTGATATACTCAAGATTTCGATGATCAGTCAGAACAAGGAATGGCTCCTGGGATCCCTCCAACCAGTGTCTCCACTCCTCGAGTGCCAGCTTTACTGCCAGCAACTCCCGGTTACCCACATCATAATCATTCTCTGCAGGAGACAGGACTCGGAAAAGAAGGCAAGAACCACAAACTGCTTCTGTCGATCAGGCATCTTCAGTATCGGCGCAGTGGTGAACCGCTCCTTCAGCCGGCTGAAGGCAGTCCTAGCTTGATCATCCCAACTTGAGGAGAGCCGTGAGAGGGGCAGCAACAGAACTAAGTAGTAACTCCTTTACAGTCTTGGGTTCCGGCCAATCTCTCACGGCGCTGACCTTCTTCTCCTCCATCTTGACTCCCTCAGGGCCTATCACATAGTCAATAATGGTGGTTGGGATGGTGGTTTGGTGGAAAACACACTTCTCCAGCTTCAGATAGAGCTGGTGGTCCAGGAGACGGGATAGGACCAGCCGAACATGCGCAATGTGGGCAGCTAGGGGGGGGGGGGAATGGATCAGAATGTCATCAATATAAGTAATGACAAATCAACCTAACATGTCACGAAGTACATCATTTATTATTGCCTGGAACACAGATGGTGAATTAGAAAGACCATATGGCATGACAAGATATTCGTAGTGTCCTGACGTGGTGCTAAAGGCGGTCTTCCACTCATCACCTTCTCGAATGCGGATTAAGTTATAAGCACTTCTAAGGTCTAGCTTGGTGAAGAACTGAGATCCTCGAACTTGTTCGACAGCTGATGGAACTAACGGGAGTGGGTAAGGGTATTTAACTGTAACTGAATTCAAACATCTATAGTCAATACAAGGACGTAAGCCCCCATCCTTCTTCTCCACGAAAGAAGAACCCAGCTGAAGCAGGAGAGGTGGAGGGACGAATAAATCCTTGTTGCAGGGCCCCTGCAATGTAGACCTCCATGACACGGGTCTCATTAGGAGACAGAGGATACACTCGGCTACATGGTGGTGACATACCAGGGAGGAGGTCAATGCCGCAGTCCCATGACCGGTGAGGAGGTAGACGGGTGGCAAGTACTTTACTGAATACCTCAGCCAGATCTAAATATTAAGGGGGAATCTCCTGAGTGGCTGACATGAGCGGACTTTCCACTGTAGTAGCTGCACAGTCCAACGACTGTCAATCTGGATTTACAGGGTGAGGACCAGGCGATGATTTCCCTCTGAGTCCAAGAGATGCTGGGGTTGTGGTCCTGGAGCCATGGGAGTCCGAGGATAAGGGGATGGATGGCTGAGGGCAACACTAACAAGGTAAGGCGCTCATGATGGGAAGCCCCCACAGTGAGTCTGACAGGTCTGGTTGTGTGGGTGATCATTCCCTCTCCCACAGGACGGCCATCCAGGGCATGGACGGACATAGGATCTCGCAGCTGAAGAAGAGGCAAACGAAGAGTGCGGGCCAGCGATGCTCAAATAAAGTTTCCTGCAGCACCTGAATCTAGGAGTGCTGAAACGACAACAGATACATCACCCAAGCCAACAGTCACAGGCACCAGGAATGGTTTGTCAGATAGGAGCTGAGAAGCTGCGCCTACCTTATCCTGGGATGTAGCACCCTTAGGCGGAAATCCTCTGTCGCGGGGGCGGACTGGTCTCACAGGGCAGTTTGACAAGACATGACCCTCCTCTCCACAAGAAAGACATGGGCCCAGTTCAATCCGGCACCAACGTTCAGAAGTGGAGAGGTGTGTGTTGCCGATTTGCATGGGCTCCAGTAATGAATCCAGGGGAGGATGATTTGGGAGCAATCTGGAATGCTTAGGAAGCCGGCAGCGTTCTCGCAGCAGGCGATCAAGGCGGATGGATAATCCAATTAGCTCATCCAAATCTAAGTCTTCGTCTCGGCAGGCTAATTCCATCTGGATCTGGATGTCCTCCCTTAGTCCTCGTCGGTACAGGGAGCAGAGTGCTGGTTCGTTCCACCCAGTGGCAGCTGCTGCTGTCCGAAAGGATAGGGAGTACCCAGCAGCCGATTGTGAGCCCTGTCTGAGTTGCAGCAGTTTGTCACCAGCCTCTCTCCCCTCATCTGGGTGATCAAAGACGGCCCGGAAAAGAGCTTCAAAGCGGCCGTGTGACGTAACATCTTGACCCCCTCTCTCCCACACGGCTGTAGCCCACTGCAAGCCCTTTCTCAATAAACAAGAAATGATCGTAGCAATCTTCACAGAATCAGGCAGATCGGGTTGGTGAGCAAAATACAGCTGGGTGATAAAGCCACGGCAGTCTGCTGGTTTACAGTCATAGTAGGGCTGTAACGATACACCAACCTCACAATTCGGTTTGTATCACGATTTTTGACCCACGGTACGATACAAACGATTTTTTTTTGGGGGGCGGGGGTCTAGACATCTGTATTATTTTATATCCTGATATAAAAAGATTTTACTGAATGTCTGATGTTTATGACAGCACACTGTATGCAGATTAACCTATAGCCTAGGCCTACTATTTTTATTACAACTCTACCTCTTTAATTCAGCTGTCTGGTTGAAGGAAATATTGTAAACAAAGTAGCATAGTTGGCTAGCTTATCATAGTCTAATGATTGGACTGTTCAGTTCCCCCATGTGTGTTTAAGTTTCAAGGTAATACTTGTTCTCCTTGGGACAGGCCCTTTTGGGAAACGTTTTGGTATTGAGATGATTTGATCAGTCAATTTGAATACAAGAGTTTTACAAATATGTTATGTGGATTTATTAGTAATTTAGCTAGTCGTCTTCTATGCGTCCTTGCTTTCACGATTGTGAATGTTTTATTTGGATTGTATTGAGCGCATGTTCATTGAGCAGGAGAGGGAGGAAGAGCGAGAGGGAGGGAGAGTGGGGCAAGGAGAGGGGGTTTACTTACTGTTTGGTAAAGTTGAACACATAGTCTACAATGAAAGCAACGCGAGGTATGGAATTATTTTTTATTTATTGTTGGACAACGTAGGCTACCGGTAAGCAAAGCGGGAGTGTGTTGCTTATACAGCCGCGTAAGCTGCAAAGCACTGCGTGAAACACTAGAAAGGGTGTGTCGCGGTTCTGCCTTTTCACACCGCGATACAGTATCGTGGATATGAGTGTCGTGATTTCGGTTTCGAATCGCATATCGTTACAGCCTTACGTCATAGCGCTCTGGAAGCTTGACTGGGGAGTCAGAAGGTCGAACAGTTTCCCGAATTGGACCCTGAGCAGGCAATAGCATGGCTGGAGGTGGAGGCTGGGTTGCACCGATCCGTCGGACTTCACGGATGACCTCATCCAGGGTAGTCCGAATCTCCTCCAGACTACGTTGCTGGATAGCCACGACTTGGCCTAGGTCTGGACTTGGCACGGGTGGTCCAAAAAGTTGTGGAAAACTCCCTGCTGGACAGATGAGCCACTCCTTGGACTCACATATTGTGCACATGCGCATATACTCCTTTTCTTTTGTAGTTTGTTGCCAAACACAAGTACAGCTGCACTTAACCCTCTAGGTGCCACGGTCGAGTTTACTCGACAAGATGCGGTACTGAATAAAACAGCCGATTTAGTCAAATAGGGTGTCATATTTCGTTCGACCTCCACTCCACTAGATGGCAGACATGTCATACGTCATCCCCGAGTCGAAAAAACGGCATGCTTTAAACAAAACTTTCTAGCTACAGCGCATTGAATCAGTGTGTGAAATACCGGAGCTAGTGTGCATGTGAGCCACTTTGTCAGAGCCGATATTGTCAACGCCAGTAGTATTTGCATTAGATTATCGCCTAATGGCATCAAAAAAGTTTACCTGAAATGAAGTGTTGGGTCTTCTATTCGCGGACCCTGATTCTGAAAGGGGAATATCTGCCTTCAGAAAATGACGGTGATTCGTTTAGTGAGGCTTCAGATGCGTCCCTGCCTTGCAATGATGCAGCTGGACAAAGTGAGAGTTTACTCCATAGTTTAGCTTACACCAAGCACAAACGTTGAATCGCTTTGCCCAATGTCACTGGTGGGAATAATGTTTCACGGGTTCGAGTGTTCATCGGGAAGTTAGCAGGGTGTTAGTGGTGTGGCTTAACGAGGCTGGAGGTAGCCTAATGTCCATAGCTTAGCTTCTGTCTTCTGAACGTGTGCCTCCGCAATCGGGCGACAGTAACGCGTGGTGGAGCCTTTGTCTAATGCCACTGGGTATGTTAGACGAGGTCGGCGTGCTCATAGGACAGTTAGGGGGAATGTAGAGGCAGTGTGGGGAGTCGCAATGAGAATGACAGTAGGCCTAGTCCGAAAGGCGCGAATTCTCTCCACTGACGAAAGCACGAGGCAGATCTGGCCAGGAGGTGGTGACACGGGCAGGAGAGCCATTAGGCCATGCATAGTCTATCACAAGATGATGGGAATGCCGGCCCTGTATGGATAGGATATGGATATGGATAGTCATTATCTCTACAGCAAAAGGCCTGCTAAAAAAAAATTGTCAGCCATTTATTAGTAATGATTTACACTGTTTATCTATTTCCCTGACCATTTAGGACATGTGTTCTTTTTTGTGTGTTCATGTCCTTGTGATGTGTGTGTCTTTGTCAGCTAAGAAAAAAACAACAAAAAAACATCAACAAAAACAACAAAAAGAAAACAAATCTCTTTGTCTTGTCTCACATCTCACTCCTGATCTGTGCCTTGCCGCGGGCAAGTGAGCTTTGAACTAAACAGGTCTTGTCTACTTGTGTTTGTGTGTCATCTGAATAATATATATGTGCCCCATACATGGAATCAGAGTGCCTACTGTATGTAGTAAATGGAAAATCTCTACAGCAAAAGGCCAGCCTACCGCTACATGCATTTGGTTTGTTTCTGCCATTTATTAGTAATGATTTATACAGTTTGTTTACTACTTACTATTTACCTGAGCATTCAGTATTGTGCAATATAGCATACAGAAGGTGAGGGACATTTTGGGGGAAAAGAAGTGGTGCGTTTTATCATTCAAACATGCAACTTTTCATGAAAATTCTATAATCCAAGATGGCCGCCACCATATGACATCATAATATGCAAATTAGATATAAACATTTAATCTCTACATAAACTTTGGGTCATCCTTAATATTTCTCTAATTTACAGAAAGTCTCTATCTAGCCTTTTGAAATGAAGATATCAAAATCGAACGTTTCGGAAAAAAAACCCTGGCGCCTAAAGGGTTAATGTTGCACGTTAACCAGATAAAAGTTCTGTTGTGTTGCCGTGTGCGTTATTGAGAACGTAAGTGTACAACTATTTTCCATACTGGTGTTAGATTTATCTTGATTTGTGTAGTCAACATGACGGTATTTTACTTTAGTAGCCTACAGTTGCAGTATAGCACGCTCATGTCTGTTGTAATGCTAGTAACCTGTTGCACAAATATAACATTCAGTAGTAATAGTAATACCTTTATTCATGGATGAATGTTCATACAGTGTTGTACTATGAAGGTATATTGGGTG
Source organism: Alosa alosa (assembly GCF_017589495.1). NCBI lineage: Eukaryota > Metazoa > Chordata > Actinopteri > Clupeiformes > Clupeidae > Alosa > Alosa alosa. The sequence continues at coordinate 1,257,763 of NC_063199.1, forward strand.
CAAAAGTGGCGAGCACATTTAACTGCAGATTTTGCATGTGCACACTAAAGTCATAAATGTGTAACAGTAAAGTTGAAGTTGTACATATTTTTTTATATCTTGTTAACACAAAATAGGGGCTACGGGTTCACAAATCCTTTTTACAGGTACACAAATCCTATCCTGTGAGTCACAACTTTCAAGAGTCATGACGACACTTTTGCTCCAATCGTTGCAGAAGAGTTGGAGCTTTAAAACACATTTGCACATCTGTGTTTCATAATCTGAGAACATGCACAACATTCGGCATTTGTAAACCCAAATGTGAACTAATGCATCCGGTTGTGCATCTGTGAAATAATTTCTCATTAATAAAATTCTACAGATCGCTTTGATTTTCTTGCACCCACTACAAGTCAATTGATACAAGTGCTCGAATCTGCTTCTACGAAGTGATCGATACTTTTGCTCCTGGCTAGGTGATATAATAGGAGCAAAAAGATTTGTATGTGTGCACGCCGAGTTTAATCGATCGAGAAAACAAGGCGGCCGGATCTGATCCTGGATCGCCAGACTTCCATTGCCTGCTCATAAAGTAAGTAACCTCAGTATGTTTCCTTATCAATGAAGGACACACGATTTAGTTTTTCTTTGCACAAAGCGAGGAAAAAAATGTTGCGGTGTTAAGTTTTACGACCTTATTATTCATTATGTAACGCCGGGCTAGTAAAAAGACAGTGCTAGCGTTCTCCAAGCAGGGCATCCTGGGATAATGAGAGCCAACATTTGGGGGTTTATGTCTGTATTTCTCTTAAGTTATAAGTGTAAAGTTAGTGTCTTTAGTGTAACATGTTTCCCTTTTAGTTTTCCCTCATGTGTGTTCCTTTTTGTGTGGGGGGCTGCGTCCTCCCCTGTGTGTGTAGTGTGTGTGTCTACTTGACCTGCCCCGTGTGTATTGTGTTCTGGATTGTCTTGGTCTTGGTCTGTGTGCTCTCGTTCTCAGCTAATAAACCTTTTGATTGGACAACTGTGTGTGTCGCTATCAAATCGTTACATTGGTGTCAGAAGCGAACATGGCCTCTGCCCAGCGAGAGAAGCTGGGAATGGAAGACCATACTACTGGGTGGAGGCCCACGCAAGAGGATCCAGAGAGAGCCCTTGTAAGGGCTGCTAAAAAGCTCGGGGCCTTCTATCCTCCGACGGAGGAGAGGAGCTGTCGTCTGGACCTGCCTGCTGCCATGGGAGGAGATCTTGCCGGAAGAGGGGCTTGAAAAAGCGTTCGCGGAGAAGACGACGCTGGCTTGGGCGCTGACTCCACGGCGAGCCGCGACGCGTGAGCAGAGCCGAGGGAGAGCGGCGAGGAAGAGGTTCCTGGACGACGGACGGTTGGCGGAGACGCTGGGGGCAGCGAACTCACGACGGTGGGGCAACTTCGACGGAAAGGCCCTCTAAACTCTGAACTTTAAAACTTTTGGGTCAGGTAGAACGGGCTTCTACACACCGCGGCTGTGTGGGCGCCCGTCGAAGTTGGCCTGTTGGCCGGCGCCTTTAAAAAAAAAGTTTGTTGTGTGGAGTTCGTTAGCATGGCCATCTCGGGGGTCGTGCCTTCGCCGAGGCCGCAAAGGAGTGGAACAGGCCGGGAGCAGAGCAGGACGGCTCTGCGAGATGGCAACACGAGGAGGGACGCCGAAGACGGTAGCTGCAGCGGGAGAGCTCAGCGCGGTCCGGTTGCTGCAGAGTCGGTGCCTGTCTGTCCTGGTCGGCGACTCGACGGAGCGGAGTGGCGTTGGTGCATCTTCATCTGGCCCCCCTCGAACCCCGGTGCTTGGTACAGTGTCGACGGTTGAAAAGGCCACCTAGGGCCCTGCCAGGAGAGGAGGAGTGCCGAGGACGGCAATGGCTTGTTGGGGGAGCTATGTAACGTCGGCGCAAAAGACAGTGCTAGCGTTCTCCTGCGCAGGGCATCCTGGGATACGAGAGCGAACATTTGGGGGGTTTATGTCTGTATTTCTCTTAAGTTTTAAGTGTAAAGTTAGTGTCTTTAGTGTAACATGTTTCCCTTTTAGTTTTCCCTCATGTGTATTCCTTTTTGTGTGGGGGGCTGCGTCCTCCCCTGTGTGTGTGTCTACTTGACCTGCCCCGTGTGTATTGTGTTCTGGATTGTCTTGGTCTTGGTCTGTGTGCTCTCGTTCTCAGCTAATAAACCTTTTGATTGGACAACTGTGTGTGTCGCTATCAAATCGTTACAATAATGTCTGCACAGCAAACAATTGCTGCCTAGCACTATCCAATAGTCTTCATGCAAGATCAGCTGTTCGAAAATTGCAGAACGTGTCCTAACAGCGATTTTGGACGGGCAGTGTTATATTTCTGTACTTCTAAACTAGTTATTTATCTAGCGATAGCTAGCTTGATCTGGCACTGGAGGATTTAGCAAGCAGGTAAACTAAGCTAAACATAGCTGTCATGATAATGTAAACCAACAAACAAGATAACTTTCTTCATATTATTATCATGTTACTTCAGGCAATGGTAGTCTGAGCACGATCCAGATCCGCCGCTTTGTTTTCTCGACGATTCGGGCTCAACGCGTGCACACATACAAATCTTTTGCTCCTATTATATCACCTAGCCAGGAGCAAAAGTATCGCCACTGTGAGAAGCAGATTCGAAAGCACTTGTATCAATTGACTTGTAGTCGCGGCAAGAAAATCAAAGCGATCTGTAGAATTTTATTAATGAGAAATTATTTCTCAGATGCACAACTTCGGATGCATTAGTTCACATTTGGGTTTATAAATGCACGAATGTTGTGCATGTTCTCAGATTATGAAACACGGATGTGCAAATGTGTTTCGCACAAACTGCGCTGCAACAATTGGAGCAAAAGTGTCGAGTGCGTGACTCTTGAAAGTTGTGACTCACAGGATAGGATTTGTGAACCGGTAGCCCCTATTTTGTGTTAACAAGATATAAAAAAATATGTACAACTTCAACTTTACTGTTACACATTTATGACTTTAGTGTGCACATGCAAAATCTGCAGTTAAATGTGCTCGCCACTTTTGCACCCAATATACCTTCATATTGTACATTTGTGAATTACGATTCTGCTGAGTATTAGTCCAACTGTTGCACTCGCGATAGTGTTGCCAATTAAGTTGTGGAAGCACATTTCACCGTGATATTCGCGCCACTAGTCGGTCACATGACTATTGGATCTGAAGGCTACTGTTATGCTCCATTTGTGGTCTTAGAGTGCCATCTAGTGGCTAATGTTTATAAAGACACGTTGCAACTCCAGATTTCTATTGCATTGGCTTCTGATGATTCCCATTGCTGTTCAGCATTTTGGTTGTTTGCACAGCAATTATGTATATTGCAAAGTGAATATTGTTTAGTGCTCATTAGTCTGTATATTGTGTGCATATATATATATATATATATATATATATATATATATATATATATATATATATATTTATGTATGTTATATTCTTTATGTACAATTTACATTTATATATTCTGTATTTCTTTATTTACAGAAAACCACACACACACACAAACACCCCACTTAAACACACAAAGAACACATACCATTGGAAGCAACAAGCACTTTATTCACCTGCTGGAACCGGATTTCAATAAATCTGTTGAACAATACCAAAGGTTGCAGAGACTCTTACCGGACGGAGTACATAGCCAGTTTGGGTAGCGCCAGCGAATAATGCACACGGACTTCACACAAGTGCAGGACTCTTGTATTTAATTTCCAAAACAAAACTTGCACAAAGGCAATTAATCAAACACACAGAAGATAACAGGCAAAATGGAGAACAAGCAATGAGAACAGTCCCGCTTCCAAGGTTCAGTAATGAACAGTCCTTCGGCATCTGAACCGAGGCAACACAAAGAGAGGAAAAACAGGAGGGTTTTAATAGGGGCGTGGACAGGTGCAGGGGATTAACTGAAATAAGTGACTCATTAGTAGACCGGGGATGGTGAGTAGAGTCTGGTAATTGGTGTTGGAAGGGGGCAGGGCTGTTACAAACACTTTTCTTCGCAATTACACCTTTCACTACTCTTGGCTGTAGAAGAGCAATCTTCATAGGCAGCAGAGAGCTGATGAGCCTTTGAACTGGTGAACTGTTAAGGCCTTCTGTTGGAGTGTTTATCCATGCCAGCACTGCTTTCCATGTGTCTTCTCCATCCATGGTACATCTTTTGAGTAAAAGCTTAGCAATTTTTACTGCTGATTCCACTTTGCCATTGCTTTGGCTGTGATATGAGGATGAGGTTGCGTGCTTGAAGTCCCAATATTCGGCAAACAGCTGAAATTCGCCGCTGTTAAAAGGGGGGCCATTGTCTGAGAAGACAGTGTGGGGTATGCCATGCCTGCTGAATTGTCTTTTACATTAGAGATGCACCGATATGGAATTTTAGGGCCGATAACCGATAATTATTGGTTTATTGTGGCTGATACCAATACGATAACCAATATTTGTATATATATATAAAAATAAAGGGTACAAAACGTTTTTGATGTACCTTTTTATTTTCTCACATGTAAACACAAGAAAGCTAATTTAAATTGTCAACTAATGCTTTGGCCTACATAGACCCACTGACAGAAGATAAGATCAAAAACAAATTCAAAGTAACTTTCACATTTTCAATTAACCTGTTGAGGAGCACGGTCACAAATATGTGATCAGATGCAGCTGGGCCCCTGGGAGTACGATCACAAATATGTGATTAGAACATTTTTGAAAAAACTTCTATACCATGACGCAACAATTACCCTCAGGGACTCTACTGCCATTAAAACACTTAACGTGTAGTACTTTGTATTCTGGACTAGACTGTCGTGTGTGTGTGTGTCACATCAGTAGGGTAGGGGATAGGGTGTGGTGTGTTACTTGGAAGACATGAGTGGCAGGTTTTTCTTAAATAAACAAAAGTTCTGCTTTCTCGCATGCAATCCTGTTTCGCTTTTCATCGATCACATGGCCAGCTGCAGAAAACAGATGCTCGCTATCCACACTAGTAGGAGGGGCCGACAGGTATTTCTGCGCAGTATTGGAAAGCGACTCTTATTTATTTTCCAATATTCCAACAGGCTCTGGTCTTGTGAAATAAGACATTCTGCAAGGTATCCTTGCAGCTATAAAGGGAATGATAAAGAACACGTTCTGTTGAATATGTCTATGAATTCACAACTACTGTAAACAACTACTATGTTGGTCATAGGCATATTCTCAAGTAAACACAGCTACCTAAAAAAAAAACGTAGCCTACGACTGCCTACCTCGGTTTGTACCGGACTACCCTCCTGTTCCTGTGTCATGCTGTCGTTCTCATCCAGAATCTCATCATACATGTCCAGCAACAAGCTTCTTTCTCTCCGGGGCTGCTTTTTTGGTGTTTCGTAGTTTCCATCATATCAGTTATCCCTGCATTGGACGTTCTTTTCCACTTTTTGTCGAAACATTTCCACAGCTGACACTTTTACACACCGGTCAAAGTAGCGGTCCTTGTATCGTCAAGGATTGTTGAAAAGCAGTAAAGGGGCTCTGAATTAACATAATTGAATCGCTTGTTTACGGCCTCCAGTAGTGTCTGCTTATGGCGGCCTTACATTGTACGATTTTGGTCTGTTTTCAGAGTCGGCGACTAAATTTCCAAAGTCGGACAGAAATCATGGGAGTTGTACTGGAATCGCGGCACGCTCCCGTCAACTAGATCGTTAAGTGTAAGGTGCCAATCTTAGTGGTGTTAAGTCAGTCGGAGTCAGTCCTTTTCTAGTTTTGCCGTTACGACAATTGATATTATCACAAGTCTTTCTAGTCGTGGCTCATGCAAATAGTGACGTGAACTATAAAAACCAATAGTGACCTCTCTCCAACACCAAACAGGAAGGGGCAAAGTAGGCGACAGCTGTAGCCTATATGATTATTTGTTATTCTTATAATCAGTGTTGGTCAAGTTACTTGGAAAAAGTAATTAGTTACTGATTACTGATTACTTATCCAAGAAAGTAATCTAGTTACTTTACTGATTACTTATTTTCTAAAAGTAATTAGTTACTTTACTAATTACTTTACTTAGTTACTTTACAAAAACACACTAGCTATACACAACCTGAATACGCTTTTTTAAAACTTGGTTTTATTAGTTTTTGATGTGTATACTCCTTCATTCGAATAGATGTAAATAAAATACAGCAAAAAAATTATTAAAACCAAAGTCTCTTAACATTTACATCTTTTAACAGTTGCAGTGCAGATAGGAGTAATGCATTTCCCAAAACAGAAAATGCTGTTGCATGCCACATTTAGGCTGTTCTAATGTCAAAGAACAGTATGTGTTTGAACTGTGTGTGTGCAGTGCGGCTGCTGGCTATTTTAGTGCCCAAAGCAGTACTGTTAGTTTAAAACATTAAGAAATACTACTAATTTGATGCAGTTTAACTTATTTATAAATGGTGCGCTGTCACTTTAAGAGCATCTACACAACTCTCATAATGATCAGCTCCATTCAAATATAAGCCTATGGCTAGTCCACAAACTCCACATTTGGCACTATATTAGCAATAGTCATGATATTAAGTTGGTATAAACAGCTAGCTAGACATTTTCTGTTTGCAATTAAAAGTGATAGCCTATATGAGCCTGGTAGCACCTATCTGAGTGGAATGTGTTTCAATCCGCATAGGCTACTGTGCTTCATGTAAATGCTTAGTTTAAGGCAGTGGTTCTCAAACTTTTTCTTTCATTCCCCACTTTGATCAAGGGGGCCTTTTCGAGCCCCACCTGTCCCTCATCGGTCTAAGAAAGTGGTAGGTCAAGCTTAAAATTGTCAAATGTATTGAAATAAGTTCTAAATATATCCTCTTCAGCGGAGTTAAAATCAGCTGGTGCTGCAGATATAATAATAAATAAATACATAATGTGCCATTGTAAATTAAACACACATATTTCTGTTTTCCAGCAACATATTAGGAAGCATAGGCCAATATTTTACAGCATTGTACAATATATTCAATGAAATACCAACATGCTGCATTAAATGGATTCATAATCCAGTCATACTGAGCACTGCTGGTTGGGAAATATTTTTGAAATAAACTTTGCAGGGATGTGATGTAGGCCTACTGTTTAATACATGGGATCACAAGAGTGGCAGACGTTTCAGCGATTTCACTCAGATTCTCAAAGGCATACTGTTGCGATCGAGGCGCCTGTCCCATACCTCAAGTTTTTTGGTGAATACAGTAATCTTATCTGCTAGGCGAGGTAGGTGCTTGTCTTTGCTTTGTAACTGGAAATTTAACTCATTGAGCTTTCCAAATATATCGCTAAGTTAGGCCAGCTTCAAGAAATGTTCATTAGTGAACGTGCTTGCAGATTCAAACATGCGCTCACGCTGCCTTGACACGAGCGCTTCCATATTAACACAGTGCGTCCATTGCGGATCGGGTGCTACCTGGGCCTAGGCTACAGATAAAAAAATAAATGAAAAAAACTCCGGTTTTTCACGTCAGTTCGCGCCCCACCTGGCATGTCTCCGCGACCCAGTAGAGAAACGCTTGTTTAAGGGAAACAAATTGAAGACTTCAACACTCACCAGCCCCATTACAAAAAGGCAAAGACCACATCATATTTTTGCCCATTTTCCAAATCACAGTGAATGTAGCCAAGATATTATAATGCCCTGGCTCCTTTTATAACGGGCCAGTAGGCTACAGGGAACCCGCAACGTCCTCTTAAGTCTATTTTCACCTGTTGCTGCAGCCGTCATGTCGGGATCTGGGGGTGTCTCAATGAGTTTCACATTCCTGTGCCGGCTTGCTAGGTGCTTGCTCAGATTTGAGGTGGAATTTTTCGCTGTAGACAACATTTTTCTTCCCACGCAGAGTGTACAGCGTTAATGTTTTTAAGTAATGTCTGAACTGCAATGAATTAAATGCTCCATGTTCGCTCTCTCCCGACTCCATGTCTTGCACACGTGTCTGTTGTTTACATCTATGTCTCGCAGCTATAGCCTACATCATTGTCACGAGTTAGTCTCACAAAATCCATATGGCAAAATCCCAAATTCTTTTACTGTCTATGGCAAAATCACGGTTTAGTAACGCAGTGACGCAGGCTGCTTGCAGGAAAGTAAAAGTAATCTAATTACTGTTTTTGCAATGTAATCCCTTACTTTACTCGTTACTTGAAAAAAGTAATTGGATTACAGTAACGCGTTACTTCTAACGCGTTACTGTCCATCACTGCTTATAATATTTGTCATTTCTTATACATACATATTTAGTCGGCTCTTCCACGTGACAGAACAACTCTATATCGGTTAGGAATGTCACGCATGAAACAATGCTGCAGAAACACGAAAATACGACTTTGAGTTTAGTAGGCTATCATTTCAGTTCCTGTTTATCTATTGCACGATGGGTGATAATTTAAAGGAATCTAGTTGCAGTCTTGCAGTGACCCTGCAAGATCCCTAGTAAAATTTGCAAAATCATAGTCTGTGACTTAAAACTCTACTACTTGTTTTTAGATGTGAGAGGGTCTGAGACTGTAGTCTTTCAAAAATCTTCTCCAAATCTTTGCAAATCTTTCCAAAGTCTGTCAGTGTAAGGAGGGCTTTAGATGTTTTGACTCCGTGGTCTGATGTCTCTTTCCTCAACAGTCGTTTCAAAGCTTCTACTGAAGGGATTACATTGGCTGTTGTGGCACATGAGCACATGTCCCTGGTCAACTGTTCAAATGGTTCAAGCAGGGTCACCATGTTTTCTATCAGAGTCCACTGATTGAGGGTCAGAGATGCGGGCAGCTCGTGATCAACTCCATATGCCGCTATTGCCCGTTTCTGTTCTATCAAAGACTATAGCCTCTATAGCCTTTGCCAGATTACGTGCATTATCCCTGATCACAACATGCACATTCTCCTTGGTCAAGTGCCACTGTTCAAGCATGTTTTCAAAAGCACCAGAGATTGCCGCTGCAGTGTGAGAGCCAGGGAATTCTTGTGCTCAAACTCGAGCTCGAGCTCAAACTCGTCATTCAGCCACTGTGCAGTCAAGCTCAGCATACTTGTTGGGCTAACATCGCTCGTCCATATGTCCATGGTAAAACTGTTGTCTTTCGCTGTCGTGAGTATGCTGTGTATGTATTTAGCAATGACATCATGCCGAGCCGGGAGACAAACATCTGAAAAGAAGCACCGACTTGGGATAGTATAGCGGGGTTCAAAATGTTCTACAAGGCCGCGGAACCCTGTGTCTTCTACCGCTGAGAAGGGCTGATCATCAAGCGCCATGAATGCAATCATTTTGTCGTTGATTTGTTTCACTTTGGGGCTATCTTTGACAATTTTTTTAACTTTCTCAAATGCCTCTGGTATTGAAGTGACTGAAGCATTAACTCCTGCAGGTTTCGTTTTCGTAGCGGCTTCTAGCCTAGAAATCTAGACACACCCTAGCGGCAGCAAATGTAATTTGCTGCCCGGGCTAGTCTACCAACTCTCCGTTGGCTTGCGAGCTGGAAAAATTAAAGTTCGATAGGGCCAATCACATTGTGTATAGAGACGTTAGGCGGGCTTAACATAATGATTGATGGCAAAGTTGCAACGGTTTGGCTTGAATTCCCTCCCTGTACCTCTGTTCAGTTGGCGTCAACGTCCTTGAGGCAAAGGTTACAGGCTGTCCATGCTGCAGAAGGGCTGCTCCAAGGCCTGTCTCACTTGCATCACACTGGAGAGTGACTTCTTCATTGAGGTCGTAGTATCTGAGGGCGTATGGCTAGATCCTTGATGATGTGCAAAGCTGCATCGTGCTGAGGGAGCCAAGCCCATTCAACATCCCTGTCAGTCAATCGCCAGAGTGGCTCACAAACATCTGAAAGGTGGGGTAAGAATTTGGAGAGATAGTTAACAAATCCAAGCAGCTGCTGGAGAGACTTCACATCATGTGGTGTTTGCATGTTCTTAAGCCATCGCCTCCTCTGTGCAGTGATTTAGGGTGGGACGCTAAAGACTAGTCCTAATCAAAATTTTAAGATGACTGTAATGTCCTGACTCAAGGACGAGACAAAACACAAGGGCACACGCCACACCACGAGTAAATTTGCAATAATTTATTTAGAGCGCTTAACAATAAACAACAGATCATTAAGAAAAACCCTGAATATGTCAATAGTCAGTGGTGTAGGCAAATGTATGGATGCATTGAGTGAATGTAGTAGTGCTAAAATAAAGAAACAAAACAAGTACCCAAAACCTAACAAAACCCAGACTCAGGTCTGCCGCTGCCACCAACAGCCCTACGCCCGCTCTACTCCCACAAAGCATCAGAATGGCATTTTAAAGACCCTGAACACCAGGTGTGCTAATCACACCCTCCCCCATGGAACAGGGGTCCCACTATGGAACCCTGCACAGTTCGGACCCCGGACTCATCCTCCTGATGGTGTAATGAATGACGAGATCTCCTGAGCATGCTGGGTTAATGGCACTTGCCAATAACCTTTTAACAATTCCAATTTCGTTACGAATTTTGCCGAACCGATCTGATCAACGCAATCGTCCACACGGGGAAGCGGATAGCAATCTGGCTTCGTGACGCTGTTCAGTTTCTTGAAATCAGTACAAAACCATGTAGTATTGTCTGGCTTACAACTAAAATGCACGGGGAAGCCCAATTGGATGCAGACGGGACAGCTAGGTCATTATCCAACATACTCTCGAGTCGAGTAGTTTTTTCTTTTCAGGCGAGACACGGTAGAAGCGCTGTTTAATAGGACCTGACTCACCAACCTCAATGTCATGTTCTATCCAATTTGTTCTAGATGGAACATCACCAAACAACCCTGTATGTACATGAATTAACTCCCCGCAACACCCCCTCGTCCAGTGCAAAGCTCTCCTCCTCCCCACCGACTATGGGCGAGCTACTACCCGACACCGTTGAAACACTTAAAGCAGCGTTGCCACCATTGGCATCCAAATCTCCTGTATGAATGAACTGATAATAAGGCTTCATTACATCAGCATGATAAACACGACTGACTTTCCTACGTGAAGGAGTAGAAACCAAGTAATTCTCCTCTGAAATTTTCTTAAGGACGGTGAATGGAGCCTCAAACTTAGCCTCAAATGGAGAGCTGACTATTGGACGCAAAATAAGAACCTGATCGCCAGGTTCAAAAGTCTGTTTCTCCACGGTACGGTCATATAAGCGCTTCATCTTTTGTTGAGCCTTTTCCAACCTGAGTTTTGCCACTTCTCTTGCACGATACAGTCTTTCCCGGAACCCATTCACATATGCCACCAAGTTCTTTGGCGGATCTGAGGTGCCACTCTCAACAGCGATTTTAGCGTCGAGTGGAACTTTCCAACGCCCCCTGACTCTGCGCATGATATGCCGTGGATTGATTGTGCTGTATACGCAACTGCTTTAAAACTTGAGCGAACAAATGGGATGACAGGTTGGAACCACGGTCACTTTGTATGATTTTAGGCACCCCAAAAACAGACATAAACTGAGACAAGGCCCTCACCAGTGATCTAGCTGTAATCGTGCACAATGGATAGGCTGCAGGGTACCTTGTACTTAAACACATTACTGTTAACAGGTAATTGCTACCACTTTTAGAACGTGGCAAAGGGCCCACACAGTCTATGATAAGATGTTCGAACGGCTCTGTGATGGCAGGTATGGAACGCAATGGGGTTGATTTCAATGTCTGATTGGGCTTACTTGTTATCTGACAAGTGTGACATGACTTAATGTATGCAGACACATCTCTCTTCAACTGTGGCCAAAAGAAATATCGCAGAATGCGATCGTAGGTCTTCCGCACACCCAGGTGTCCACACTGATCATGGGAAACCTGGAGCACGGAATGGCGATACTTAGTAGGCACGACGACTTGAACAATTGGTTCACCCACAAAATCTTCCCCATGCGGAACCCACTTGCGCATCAGTACCCCATTCTGCACAAAATAAGCACGCGCTGTACTAGACGCATCAACACCAGACAAAGCAGAGGCAAACAATTCTGACAAGGCCGAATCTTGTTGTTGTTCCTTACTTAGATCATCAACAGACAAAGGAAAAGGTAGATTGGCAAGATCATGCACAGGCAACACATTAAAGCTAACCTCAGTCTCTTTAGTTTCCTCTGTTTTAGCAGCACGGCTTGCGGCGCGTGTAACTACACACACTGCATCGCTAATGTCAGTCACTACTACATCCTGGTCCGGACCAACAGGATCCGGAGGAGAAACTGCTGAACGCGACGACGAAGCCCACACACGCTCACCTGCAAGCTCGTTACCTAGAATCAACTGCACCCCCTCAACAGGCAAAGCCGGCCGTACTCCAAGCACAACTTCCCCCTGCACCAAGTCAGATTTCAGGACGACTCTGTGGAGAGGAACAGAGAAAGTGTTCAAACCCATTCCCCGGATCAACACCCCGACTCCCGTATTTGAACACTGTGAGAAAGGCAAGACCGATTGCAATATAAATGAATCAATTGCCCCTGTATCTCACAAGATCTTCACTGGAACATGCTCATCACTGCCTACAAGAGACACAGAACCTTCTGTAATAAAAGGAGAAAATGTCACCATGTTATGATCCAACATGCTTGGCTTCGCTGGGGCTTCCAATTGCTGCTCCCCACCAACAAATGGAACTGGCGCTGCCAAAGCACTAGGTTTACCATGTGCATTACCAGAATGTTTTGACTTGTATCTCAGTGCTGGACAGTCTTTCTTCCAATGACCTCTTTCTCTACAATAATTGCACAACAAATCGAAATCTGAGCTACGATTAAATGTAGGAGAACGAGAACGAATAGTTTGCCTGAAGCTAGAATCAGAACTAGGCCGATCAGAAAAAAAAAACAGTATGGGTTAAGACAAAATCATCAGCCAACCTTGCAGCCTCGTCAACGGATTTAACAGCATGTTCATTAATATATATGTAACAACTCTATCAGGCACAGAATTTTTAAATTGTTCCAAAACAATGAGATTAGACAGATCTTGGAAAGTGCTTACTCCTTGGACAGAACATCAACGAGCAAAATGTTTATTCAACTCACGCATGAACTCCAAATGAGTCTGTGCATTTTCCTTTTTACAAGAACGAAAACGTACACGGTAAGCCTCTGGCACAAGCTCATATGATTTTAACATGGCGTCTTTAACCTTAACGTAGCACCCACTGTCTTCCCTACTTAGAGAAGAATAAGCCTCTTGCGCCCGCCCAGTCAAAACACAAGACAGCAAAAGTGTACGCTCAGTGTCAGACCAACGCCTAGCTTCCGCAACTCGTTCAAACAATATGAAGAAAATATCTGGATCTCTCTCATTACATTGCGGAACTAATCTCAAATTCTGTGTCGTATCAGACGAGCCCACAGACAACTCATTAACTGCTGATTCTGGCAGAGTACCCTCCTTAATCATATCTAATTTAAGGTTCTGCATATCTAAACGAGCTTTTTCCAGCTGCACTTTAGACATTTCGGTCTCATACTTGAGTTTATCGCGCTGAATCTGCAGCAACAACAAATCTTTTTGCTGATCAAAAAGACAACGCGCTACCCCTGTCAGGCGGCGAACTTGGAGAAGCTTCTGACAAAATTCCCTTCTCAATTAAACCCAACCGCAGCCTACCTTTACTGGCATCCTTTTTCTTTTCAGTAACCGCCAGCTGATAATGCTCCGCAATCTTCAACAATTCATTCTTTGTGCAACTATAAAACACATCCCAAGACGGAGATCTCACAAATCCGTTGGCCGACATAATCAAACCACAGCAAGTGCCAAAGGAAAATACTACCGTGCAACCAATTTGGAGCGCTCCCCAACTATCTACGCTACCTACCCGCAAAGTACTCTCACTACAGTAAACCTACCTCTTCATGCGGCTACCGATGAGGGGTATTTATACACGGGTCAGAGCTTCCCATCGGTATCACCCAATAAGAAGCAACCAAAACCACTGCCTAAAGCAGATGGACCAACAAAGAACAAGTAGCCTACAAATGAATTACGTTCAAATTAACCGGGTTCTCTCAAGCCATTTAAACTGACCGGACTCGAGCCCCCATTTTGTAACGTCCTGACTCAAGGACGAGACAAAACACAAGGGCACACGCCACACCACGAGTAAATTTGCAATAATTTATTTAGAGCGCTTAACAATAAATAACAGATCATTAAGAAAAACCCTGAATATGTCAATAGTGTCAATGACAAAATTGTCCCCACCAATATTTTAGCAAACTCATTTGTGCTGCTGATCATTCCGACAGCCAGCACAACAGTACAAGAAACGTTGTCACTTGATTGGCTGAAAAACCGACGTGGAGGGGGGGAAGGTTTATCTGACACACACGCTACACGCACGGTGAGTGTCAAAGCACAGGCTACTTTGCACTGGCAGTCAAGCGAGCGGGTGTGTCAACGACAACGGTAAGTTACCAGGGCTGTCTGCCAATACATACCCCATAAAAGGCCAGAGTAAAACATTTTGATATTCCCTTTGCCCTTCAGCATGCACATGTTTGCCCCTTTTTGTGGTTTGTAGATCAGCTATGTCACCCAAGATGAAGAAAGGGGACATACAAAGCTTTTTCCTTATCAGTCTAAGTGTTTTGTTTGTTTAAAAAGTGTTTGTCCGAAAGTTTTACGTGTTCGTCTCGTCATACTACAAGTACAGTGGGCAGTGCTTCGACTTGGCCAGCTTCACTCGCGGTCCGCGCGTGGGATCACGCGGTATCACGCGACTTTAATTTGTATTTTTCCAGTGAGACGCTGCAACAACCCAAACAACCGTAGATGGCTCAAATGAGCAGGGTGTCTCGTAAAAGAAATGGAGCCTGGAAAACCCTACACAGACTTCACTACAGACTTTAGCAGACTGGTTTAGAAATAATGTAATATCCAGAAATATGCCTGCCCTGCCCTAATAAAGAAATATTTGGTTAACTGCGAGTGAATTCCGTTTGCAGCCGTAGAGACGCAGGACAAATTAAACATTCTGGTTTTCTCCGAGTGCAACGATGATAGACAGACATCATTTGGACAAAATATAGAGTATTAACCTCCGTTGCTCAGCCAAATGCCTTCCTGTTACGTCCTGTTATCACGGAGTTACAGGCGATAAACGATTTTTGATGGTCACAAGTTTACTTCATTAGGGACTGTTAGTTATTTATTTAAGGGGCTACCGGAGGAGTTTTGGGAGCATTAGTCCAAAAAAGCGTGACCCTCCCTCGCCAGCAATACATTTTTCTATGACCCTCCAAAGTGATTATGAAAAATCACTGTCAACTTTTTTTCCGGTTTATCGCCTACTGTATTTTAACGTTTTCACATATTTGTCATTTATCATAGGCTATCACGAAACCAAACTACAAAGGCAAACACTTTAACAGGGGGAATTAATTGGGCATGAATCA
The DNA here is from genome assembly GCF_017589495.1 of Alosa alosa. Lineage (NCBI taxonomy): Eukaryota > Metazoa > Chordata > Actinopteri > Clupeiformes > Clupeidae > Alosa > Alosa alosa. The sequence goes on from NC_063199.1 coordinate 1,273,226, forward strand.
TGTTGAACGCTATTTCGCTACCTTAGAATAATAAGGTTCTATCTGCGTTTTGAGTAGGTACAACCGGGACGATTGAAACGGGACTTAATGAAACATTCGGTTTTCTCCGAGTGCAACGATGATAGACAGTTATCATTTGGACAAAACATGGAGCATATTAACCTCCGTTGCTCAGCCAAATGCCTTCCTGTTACGTCCTGGTATCACGGAGTTACGAGCGATAAACGATTTTTGATGGTCACAAGTTTACTTCATTAGCGGTCTTCGGCCTTATGTCTACGTGCGCACCTGAGGCTACTCAGCTGCAAGAGAAATAATTTCCCCTGTTTGTATGTTCACTGCAAGTTGGCCTACCATAACTTACCAACTCTGCACTGACTGGCTATTTATATTTTTCTGTGAAATAAGCAAATGTATTTGTTCAACTTTATGAAGCAGAATTACGCATAGGGTACTTGGAACATAATACATTTGACAAAGGACAGATGAATGTTGCTAGTGACAAAATATTAACTTTCAGTGTTTTACGATGTCTTTGTCATGGGGAAGTGTTTTTCCCCATGCATTTATTCTAGGTTACTGTCAGTGACTGCCGTGGAGAGAAGCGGGTTCTGTGTTTCGCGTTCATGTCAGTGACTGACGCCAGAGAAGCGGGGTCTGTGTTGTGTTGTGTTGCGCTATGCTAATTTATTTTCATTGGGCATACCGTGCCGTGTCGTCCACAGCTCTTCAGTTCTGACAAAGCCAAAATTACTCCTTTTGAAACAATGAGTGCAGGAAGCGCGTTTGTAAAATGTTGAAAACTATTTTGGCATAGCCTATAAAGCAGTTTAATTAAATGGAATGTTAGTTGTAAACAAACGAGCTACTTGGTGAGGCTTGGCCTCACAGATGCGCTCCTGCCTTAGATGGCAGGAAAAATCTTCACGATAGGCCTATTAACTAACCACCCGATTCACATTGGCTGGGGGGAAGGGGGGCCATCAGACAATTGTGCCCAGTTAATCCGGGCCTTCCCCCAAAAAATCACACCTTCCCACCTCTGACAGCTTAAAAGAAGTCAAGAGGACTCCTTACTCACAGACCTATTCACAAACCTGCGGTTTTGAAATCCTATGCAGCTACAGGAGCTTCCAGTCGCGAGGAAGCAATTTTGCATTGTAGGCATAACTAACATGCAATAACGCCGCCAACAACAACCAAAACTAGGCTAATCATTGTCAACATGTAAATTAAATGTAACATTATTGTGAATCAAATTAAAATGTTCTCTTTTGCAAACGTAGGCATAGTAACAGAATAATTTAATAATGTTACAAAGATACTACATCAATCCATTATGTTTCATTGGGCTACTAGGCTATTTGTTTTGCCTTGATTCATTTAGGCTAGGCCTTTTTATTCAGGGGCCATATTCACAAAGAATTTTAAGGCTAAAAGTAGCTCCTTACTGGCGAATTTAGGAGCAACTCCTAAAAATAATGGGAAGTGTCACTCCTAACTTTAGGACTCTAATTTTTTTCACAAAAGTAATTCACGAAGCATTTTAGACCTAAAAGTAGCACCTAAGTCTGGGACAGCTTAAGTCGAGAGGACTCCTAACTCACTAAGACCTATTCATAAACAGCTTTTTTGTGGCATTTTACGTTGCGATGTTTTGAAATAGCCTATGCGCAACAGGAGCTTCCAATCACGAGGGAACAATTTTGCATTCATAAAAGGGATGCAATAATGCCACCAAGAACAACCAAAACTACTCATTGTTAACATGTAAATGAAATGTAACGTTTCATTGTGAATCAAATTAAAATGTTCTCCTCTTTGCAAACGTAGCCTAGGGATGTGTGTCTCAATTGTCCCCCGCTGACCACCTCACACATTTCTCTAGATTTTGCAACGAACTTACATGACACAATGCCATAAAATATGCCAGTTTTAGGACACAGAATAATGTTTGTAATGATACCAGGTAGGCCAGGTATTGTCGAAGGTGCATGGTGAAGTGAAATTCTTACTTTGGAAAACAAATATTTGCCGATATCATCGCCGATCATCAGAATATTGCAACAGATTCTGTGTTCTGGACTGTAGGTAACTTGTTAAGCCAGTGGTTATCAAACGTTTATTTCATTCCCCACTGATCAAGGGGCATGACTGATGATAGTGGAGATAACGTGTTATCCCGAGGCTTTTGCAAGTCAGCATCTTCGACGGTAGTCTATTAAAAATATAAGTTTTCGATGTCCCAAACGGAGAGCCATACTTTATTGTTTTTAACGATCTCTATGCTACTCACAAAAATGTAGGCATGGGGACATGATGAAGTAGGTTATCCAACTGTCGTGTGTTAAATTATTGTGATTCTTGAGCCAGTGGTTTCCAAACATTATGCGTGACTCGGACATCTAACTAAATGCAACAGGCTCATATCGTCCTCGCATTCGCAAAATGAGGACCAGTGTTTTGTCAAATTGCAAATAGCTATTCGTTTTAACTATTTTTTATGATAGTAGCCTATACAAAAAGCACTTCATACTATCTTAATCTTGGAATATGGGGGAGGGAAGTGGCGTCTGCAGTCAGCCAAATATGAATGTAATTCTGCGGCATAAAGCAGATGTAATTGTTTATTGTACAGAAAATAAAAATGACATGTCAAGCAGTCAAGAAGTAGGGCAAATTAATTCTGAAACCAAAGCATTGGGTCATTGTTGTCTAAGCCTCTATTAAGTAGCCTGTTAAAAATGTCGCCAGATAGTATTAAATCGGCAACAACATTGTTTTCTGCAGAAGCCTACCCAAGGCTACAGATTAATTCTGAACAGTTATTTCTCTACTGGCTCAATTATCACACCACTGTTTTGATTTGCGTAGAAGGCGTTAACCCCAACACTGACAATAATGTAGACAGCAAATTTCGATTTCGATTTTCGTGTAGTCAAGCCTTAAGCCATACCCAAGTAGCCTAAATCGAGGTAATGTTTAATTATGCATGATTTATTTTGTTATTGAATTAGTAGGCTGGGATTACTCTCGGCAACAATTATGTAAGGGGCGGCAGGCAGAGCGATGTACAGTGGCAGAGCGGACGACAGTGGCTGAAAGTGGTACTAAAGCTTCACGCAGCTTCACGCCGCGTAATGCGCGAATGAAGTGGTCATTTGAAAGCGATGCCCACTGTACAGCAAGCAGTTTCTACTTGATATCTGCAAAAGCAAGTTTTGCAGCGTTCTGGACTTTGCAACAGAGACGCTAAAGGAACTCAGACTACTCCGGCCTTCAACAACACTGGACTCGCCTGCTACTCCTCCCCCGGAAAGAAAGCGTCGGAAGCGGTGTGCGAGGAAGCAGAAGAGGGGCAAGTGCGGAGGCGTCCGGGCCAGGCTAGTGGCCAGCCCAACTCGCCCAGCCATACCATCCATTCTCCTGGCAAATGTGCGATCACTGGACAACTAAATGGATTGCATACGACTGCTGAGATCAACGAACCGGACAGTGAGTAACTGCTGTGTGCTCGTCTTCACTGAGACTTGGTTAAATGACAACATTCTGGACTCTGCTGTACAACTGGAGCAGCTAGCATGCTATTGAGCAGACAGGGCCATTGTAAAGGGAGGAAAATCACGAGGAGGAGGAATCTGTGTTTACATCCGTGACAAATGGTGCCGGGACACTGTAGTAGTATGCAAACACTGCTCACCACTGGCAGAGTTTATGATCATAAAGTGCCGTCCTTTTTACCTGCCAAGGGAAATTACTGCGATTCTGCTAGTCGCAGTATACATCCCGCCCACCAACAATAACAGCGATAGGAATGCGGCTGTTAGTGAACTGTACCAGGCTGTCAGTAAACAACAGACGGCACACCCAGATGGTTTCACCATCTTCGCTGGAGATTTTAACCATGCAGATCTTAAAACTGTTCTTCCAAAGCTACACCAGCATGTTGTTTTTCCAACAAGAGGAGACAACATCCTGGACCTGGTCTACACTACACACAAAGGAGCATACAAAGCCACCCCCCTCCCCCACATTGGACTTTCTGACCATATCACTGTTATGCTAATGCCTGCATACAGACAAAGAGTAAAAGCAAACAAACCGGTTCGTAAGCAGGTAAAAGTGTGGCCTGAGGGAGCCTCCGATGCTCTTTAAGACTGCTTTGACACAACAGACTGGGAAATGCTTAAGCAGGCAGCCACTTACAACAACCAGACAGACATAGAGGAGTATACAGACACTGTAACCTCTTACATCACCAAGTGCATCGATGATGTGACCCAGACAAAAGACATCATCACTCGGGCTAACTGGAAGCCATGGCTGACAGGGGATGTCCTCAGGCTGCTGAGGGCCAGAGACAAAGCCTACAGAGCTGGGGATGAAGCTGGCATGAGAACAGAGAGAGCCAACCTGTCCCGTGGCATCAAGGAAGCAAAAAAGGAATACACTCATAAGATAACCACCCACTTCAAAGACAGCAGGAACGCACAAAGCCTATGGCAGGGCATTCAGGCCCTCACGGACTACAAGCCCGCGCCACAGAGCTGTGAGAGCAACATCCCTCTGCTCAACAATCTGAACCGCTTCTTTGCTCGCTTTAAAGCACAAAACAGCACTTGCCAACAGAGGACCCCTCCCCCTCCACACGAGCAGCCCCTGTGCCTCTGCCGACAGCGTGAAGAGGACACTTGCTGCTATTAACACCCGTAAGGCAACAGGCCCAGACAACATCGCAGGTCGTGCACTGAAGGATTGCGCTGAGGAGCTTAAGGATGTCTTCACAGACATCTTTAACACTTCCCTGAAGCAAGCCATCGTCCCATCATGTTTCAAAGCTGCCACCATCATACCTGTGCCGAAGAAAACTGCCTGGAAAAAAGAGACTCATATGTGAGATTGCTATTTATAGACTTCAGTTCTGCATTCAACACCATAATACCACAACAACTCATCTGCAAACTTGACAAACTGGGACTCAGTACCTACCTCTGCAACTGGCTACTGGACTTCCTCTGTCAGAGGCCTCAAGTAGTACGTGTTGGCAACAATATCTCAAGCAGCATCACACTGAGCACGGGGGCCCCCCAAGGCTGCGTGCTCAGTCCGCTGCTCTTCACCCTTCTGACGCATGACTGCACTGCAACCTACCGCAACAATCACATAGTGAAATTTGCTGACGACACAACTCTGCGCATAGTAAACACAGCTGGAATGATTATCGGTGCTTCACTCCCCTCCCTGAAAGACATTTACACCACCCACCTCACCCGCAAGGCGACCACAATTGTGAGTGATGTGAATTGTGAGTGAAGTCACCCCGCTCACAATTTGTTTGATCTACTGCCCTCTGGGAAGAGGTACAGAAGCCTGCGCTCCCACACCACCAGACTCACCAACAGCTTCATACACCAGGCTGTTAGGATGCTGAACTCTCTCCCCCCTCCACCCTCAGCTACATAACATCCTGGACTTTGGACCCACAATGGCTGCCTTGCACTACTCCACTTGTACACTTGCACACTTTGCAACTTGTTGTTGTTGTCCTGTTGTCCTGAAAACACAACACACTTCTGCTGCTCTTACATAACTTGCACCACTATGGCACTTGCTTACTTAGGTCAAACAGAACTACCTCAGCCATTTATTGGCCTGACTTTTGCACTATTATATTGACTGTCTATGCACAATTGCAACCCAATTTTGCTGCTCTTATTTCTTCATTGTATGTGCCTTCTTATTTACTTTTTATTGTTTACTTGAATGTTATGTTTGTCTGTGGACTTAATTGGTAAAATATGTCTGTCTCCACCGTGGGATAGTGGGAAACGTAATTTCGATCTCTTTGTATGTCTTGGCATGTGAAGAAATTGACAATAAAGCAGACTTTGACTTTGACTTTGAAGTAGGCAAAATAACTAGCCATACTGGTGACCAGGCTTTCAAATGGGGATTTTGCTGTGTAAAATAACATTAGCTGTTAGGATATTACCCAGGATACTGCCACGGCTAAACCTAGCTGCTTCTGTAATCTTTCAACCAAAGTTAGGAGTCATATTGAATAAGGGTGGGCCTCACGGACAGTCACATAGGCTATAGCACAGAATAGAAGTCACCTTCACTCACTGTTAATTGGGCTACCAATCTTGCAGTCGCAATAAACAATGGATCCAAGACATTTTCCTGTTCCTACATTCTGTTTATGTAGGCTAATGTATTTGTGAATGTAGCCTGCGCAATAAAAGATAAACTATGGTGTATTTCCATACTCATGGTCAGAAATGAATATTGCGAGACACCAGCTATCTCTTCTATGATCTCATCCCAGAAAGATTTTATTTGACTTGTTTTTTTCATTTCTAATGACATTGCAAACATGATGAATTGCTCCTTGTTGGTGCCCCCCCAATCCCAATCCTCCCCCACCTTTCTTATGCAGCCCTTGCCACTTAATCTACTGCACTTTTTACCCACCCCATAAATGCACAAATAGGCTGACACCAGACATAATTTCACTGCATTTCTTACTTCCAGTAACTATATGCATGTGACAATAAACTTCCTTGTATCCTTGTATGATGAATTGAATCCACATATCCTTGCACTTGCGAAAATTATTTTTCACTAGCCTAAAACCGTGAGACTGAAAGCTAATTGAGTTCACGTTCTACTTAAAGTGACAGGCACTCAATTAGATTTAGCCTACACACCACAAATGTGATGATATTAAAGACAAGTGTAGCCTAATAATTTAAATATCAATGTGATGTATTCAAATGACTAAATATGTTTTGGTATTAGTAATTATGCAGATCATAAAATACTATAAATAATTAACAATTTAAAGTTTATATGAATTCCAAAATATGAAATAGAAACCTGACATGACAACCACCACTTTCTATGATTGCCACTGATGTGATTAAACTCACAAATCACACAAACCAAATCTGTTATGTTGAAAGTAATGAAAGCACAGGAGGCCGACGTATTCACTATAACTCATTTATATAGCATTCAACATGGTAGCACATACACTCTACATCTGAACTCACACTTCTTCATTTCTCCAGGCTATATCAGAACCCCATAATGCTACATTACACTGACACCTAGTGGTGTGGTTCCAAGTGCAGACACAACATCCCCCCACAACATAAACAATACTTCCTATGTAAAGTACAGTACAAATTATCATTCCTGTATGAGCCTGAACGGATAAGGCCTTTAACAAAACCTAAAATAGAGACCTAAGGAACTCATGGCTTGTAGCAGCTATATCACTGGACCTATTATTTAACTGTAGGCTATTGTAACAAAGTGAGCGTCAAAGATTTAAGCTCTAGCATAACTTGGAAAGGATATGACGCAGTCCTGATTTCTTGCATCTTAAGTTTTATAGTCTTTCAACCAGTCAGGAGGTCTCCGTTCTCTGGCTGGATGTGCTCGATCGTTCTTGTCTCTCTCAGGTGCGCAGTCTTCAGCTGTTCCATTCCTAGGCTGATCTGCAGGGGTCACCGCTGTGTCAGGTGCTTGAGTGCACTGATCTGCAGATGTCACGGCTGCGTCTGGTACGTGAGTGAGGTGAGAGGAATGCCAGAGTTTCCCATCAGACAAGCCGTATGTGCAGGGACCCACCTGCTTTTGAATTTCAACTGGATCTGTGAATCTGGGATGTCCTTTGGGAACATGAGTCTGTTTCCTCACTCTTACTTTGTCCCCTACTTTAAAAGCAGGAGTGCGCGCTCCCCTCTTTTTGTCATAATAAGCCTTAACCTGAGATTGGCGGGTGGACACACGATGGCGTACTTCAGCATCACGGCTTTCACATGTTGGCAATGGCAGAATAGCAAGTTTGGTTCTCATTTTGCGACCAAACAGTAGTTCAAAAAGTGAAACACCCGTCATGGCATGAGGAGTCGCTCGGTAAGTCTGGAGGAATCCTGTCATCGCCTGTTTCCATGGAGCAGCTTGTACGATGGCAGCTTGCACACAGCTTTTAAGAACTCGATTGAATCTTTCTACAGCTCCGTTAGATGCGGGGTGATACACAGACACTTTGATCTGTGCAATGTTGCGTTCCTTCAGGAATGTAGAAAGCGCAGTGGAAGTCAGTTGTGGCCCATTGTCTGTCACTACACATTCAGGGTTGCCGTAACGACTGAAGGTCGTAGTGAGAAAGCCGATTAAAGCCCCACTGGTAATAGACGATGTAAATGCCACTTCAGGCCATTTTGAATAGTAATCAGTAATAGCAATGGCATACCTACAGTCCCAGTTAGCCGTTTCAAATGGTCCTACTATGTCAAGGCCTAACTTTGTCCACGGGGCTGCAGGAAGAGGAACTGGCTGTAGTGGTGCAGCAAAGGTCTTTGCTGTCGCGATCATCTAACGCTTTGGCAGAGTGTGCAGGCTGAGATGTAAGACTGGGCTATTGCATCCATTCCAGGAAACCAATACAACTCACGCAGACGTTGTTTTGTTCTTACTATGCCCTGGTGGTTCTCATGCGCCAGCACAACTAGTGTTTTCCTTAAAGCTATGGGCACCACAAAGCGTGACATTACCGAAGCACTAAATTTCCATGTACACTCAGTTCATTCGCATTTTGAAGTATGGCTGAAGCTCCACACTCAAAGGTTTGGAGAGGCAGGCCATCCTTTTTTGAATTTGTGTGCGTAAAAGCAGAGAGCTCTGCCCACCGACGAAGCCGACTCGAACTTGGAAGGTGTAATGGCAGCTTGTGCTGTGGAGAGCAGTGCGACCAACTCAGGCTCAGTCTCAGGTTCGCATGCAGCAGCAATTGGTAAAGGCAGTCTAGACAGACAGTCTGCAGTTTGGTTCTGTGTGCCAGCACGGTAGACTACGTCAAAATTGAAACACAGTAATCGTGCTGACCATCTGGCGTGCGCATTCCAGCTCTATCAGCCCCCTTTGTGCACAGAAGAGTAGTGAGGGCTTGATGATCAGTGCAGAATGAACCTGTGGCCCCACAGGTACGTCCTCCACTTCTCAACCGCCCAAACACAAGCCAAGGCCTCTTTCTCGACGGTTGCATATTTTCTTTCAGCCTGTGTAAGAGTTTGTGATGCAAATGCAACAGTACGTTCAGTGTTTTTAGGGTGAATCTGTGTGAAGACGGCGCCTATGCCATAGTCAGAGGCATCAGTGGAAATGATGCATGGAAGAGCAGGATCATACAGAGCTAATGCCGGGCTGTCCACCAACAGCTGTTTCACCTCACTGAAGCACTTGTCAGCCTCGCCAGTCCACTTGAACTCTGAGTCACTACGAAGGCAGGCACGTAGTGGCTCAACCACAGTTGCGTAATTGGGTATGAATTTGTTGTACCATGAAAGCATCCCAAGAAATGAATAAAGCTGACTGCATCCTTTGGCGGAGGTGCTTGTGTGATGGCTTGGACATGTTCTGCATCTGGCTCAATTCCCTGTGCAGTCACTAAGTGTCCAAGAAAGCGCAGACTGGACTGTCTGAACTGGCACTTTTTCTCATTTAAGCGCAGGCCTGCATTCCGAAGGCGCTGCAGCACTGCATCTAGTGCAGCATCATGTTGAGCTTGTGCACGCCTAAAAGCATATTATGTCATCCAAATAATTTTTGACATTTGACACCCCTTCCAGGACCACAGACATCATCTTCTGAAATGCAGCGGGGGGCGGGGCGCTAACCCATAGGGAACACGGCAGAATCGAAAAGACCCTCATGAGTTATGAACGCTGTCAAATCTCTGCTATCTGGGTGAAGTGGAAGTTGATGGTATGCACTCTCCAGGTCAATTGTAGAGAAAATTGTAGATCCAGCTAAAGTAGCAAGCAGTTCTTCCATATGTGGTAGAGGGTGACTGTCCACCACTATAGCTTTATTTGGTTCTCTAAGATCCACACACATTCTTATGCCACCTGTTTTCTTTTGTGTCACAACAATGGGTGAAACCAGTCAATACGTTCAATCACCCTAGCGGAAAGCAGCACCCATGGCTGAAGAATCCTCACTGGCTGTGGAGAGCTGCATGACTGGGCAGGAGGCAGGTGAGTTGTAGGCAGGTAAGGCAGAAAGAACTGTTCCTCCTTCAATGCGCAGCTTAAGAGCAGCAATCAGATCCATCCCCATCAATGGTGTTCCATTCTCTGTTACATAAAAGTTCACTTTACATACGTCATTGTTTCTCACTACTGTAGCAGGCATGCAACCCAGCACTTTGATTGGAGTTTGTGAGTATGTAACCAGGCGAGCTGCAGGTGGCTGTAACGGCACTCCCTTGAAGTTTTCCTCGAATATGCCTTTTGGTAACACAGACACTGACGCTCCAGTGTCAGTTTAACAGTCTTTTGGGCTGTCCCAGCGCAAATGTCCACAGTGCAATGGAGCTTAGCTGGCGACTCTGACTGTTGCAGTAAGAGTAGTGTATATTCAGGAATTTCCACTTGACGCACACAGTCTGTGCAAACCTACACACACCCGCGAAATGTCCTTTCTTGTTGCACGTTTTACACACTGCTTTACTCGCTGGGCATTCAGGCGCATTTGCTAGGTGTTTATCCGACCCACAGCGAAAACAGGAGCGTGAGGGTGTAGCAGGAGGAGAGCTAGCAGTGAATTGGCTGGCTGCTGATCCCGATCGCAGATACTTGCACGGCTGCCTGCTTTTCACTTTGCCTTGTACTTGGACTGCATGCACAGGCAAGCTACGGGTAGTCATGCACTTTGCCTGTTCTCCAGCAGACTCCATCTGACTAGCAATAGTAATAGCCTGCTCCAGCGTCAATTTTTCCTTTAACAATAGTCTTTCTTATATCGTGGATTTGCAACATGTTCCACTAGCTGGTCTCAGATCATGTCCTCACAGTTATCAAACTCACAGGTAGTGGCTAGCTGACGCAGAGCAATAACGTATTGGATTATGGACTCATCGGCAAGCTGGACTCGTTTTCTAAATGTGTGACGTTCCACTACAACATTTACCTTAGGCGTGAAGTAGCCATGCAAAGCAGTTAGCGCAGATGCCAACGTATCTCCAGTGTTCGGTAAAGTATAGAATATCCTTTGGCCCTCCGTGCCTAGACAGTGAAGTAGAAGAACACGTTGTTTTGGCCCAGTCCACTTTTGTCCTTCCACATCGATAACCAAGCAATAGTTCATGAACATCTTTTCCCACGACTTGAATGGAATGGCGGGCTCCCCAGGGCAGGCAGGAAAAATTGGGAAACGGCGTTGTAGTAGCCATAGTCCAAAATCGAGGTAGTGTTGCAAACAGTGAAAAAAAAAACTGGGGAGTAAGTTCCTGGATCAAGCCAATTTGTTATGTTGAAAGTAATGAAAGCACAGGAGGCCTAACGTATTCACTATAACTCATTTATATAGCATTCAACATGGTAGCACATACACTCTACATCTGAACTCACACTTCTTCATTTTTCTCCAGGCTATATCAGAACCCCATAATGCTACATTACACTGACACCTAGTGGTGTGGTTCCAAGTGCAGACACAACATCCCCCCACAACATAAACAATACTTCCTATGTAAAGTACAGTACAAATTATCATTCCTGTATGAGCCTGAACGGATAAGGCCTTTAACAAAACCTAAAATAGAGACCTAAGGAACTCATGGCTTGTAACGCTATATCACTGGACCTATTATTTAACTGTAGGCTATTGTAACAAAGTGGCTGCCAAAGATTTAAGCTCTAGCATAACTTGGAAAGGATATGGCGCAGTCCTGATTTCTTGCATCTTAAGTTTTATAGTCTTTCAACCAGTCAGGAGGTCTCCGTTCTCTGGCTGGATGTGCTCGATCGATCTTTTGTCTCTCCCAGGTGCGCAGTCTTCAGCTGTTCCATTCTAGGCTGATCTGCAGGGGTCACCGCTGTGTCAGGTGCTTGAGTGCACTGATCTGCAGATGTCACGGCTCGCCTGGTAATACGTGAGTGAGGTGAGAGGAATGCCAGAGTTTCCCATCAGACAAGGCCGTATGTGCAGGGACCCACCTGCTTTTGAATTTCAACTGGATCTGTGAATCTGGGATGTCCTTTGGGAACATGAGTCTGTTTCCTCACTCTTACTTTGTCCCCTACTTTAAAAGCAGGAGGAGGCTCCCCTCTTTTTTGTCATAATAAGCCTTAACCTGAGATTGGCGGGTGGACACACGATGGCGTGCTTCAGCATCAACGGCTTTTCCACATGTTGGCAATGGCAGAATAGCAAGTTTGGTTCTCATTTTGCGACCAAACAGTAGTTCAAAAGTGAAACACCCGCCATGGCATGAGGAGTCGCCGGTAAGTCTGGAGGAATCCCTGTCATAGCCTGTTTCCATGGAGCAGCTTGTGCGATGGCAGCTTGCACACAGCTTTTAAGAACTCGATTGAATCTTTCTACAGCTCCGTTAGATGCGCGGGTGATACACAGACACTTTGATCTGTGCAATGTTGGCGTTCCTTCAGGAATGTAGAAAGCGCAGTGGAAGTCAGTTGTGGCCCATTGTCTGTCACTACACATTCAGGGTTGCCGTGAGCACTGAAGGTCGTAGTGAGAAAGCCGATTAAAGCCCCACTGGTAATAGACGATGTAAATGCCACTTCAGGCCATTTTGAATAGTAATCAGTAATAGCAATGGCATACCTACAGTCCCAGTTAGCCGTTTCAAATGGTCCTACTATGTCAAGGCCTAACTTTGTCCGGGGCTGCAGGAAGAGGAACTGGCTGTAGTGGTGCAGCAAAGGTCTTTTGCAATGCGATCTCACGCTTTGGCAGAGTGTGCAGGCTGAGATGTAAGACTGGGCTATTGCATCCATTCCAGGAAACCAATACAACTCACGCAGACGTTGTTTTGTTCTTACTATGCCCTGGTGGTTCTCATGCGCCAGCACAACTAGTGTTTTCCTTAAAGCTATGGGCACCACAAAGCGTGACACACGAAGCACTAAATTTCCATGTACACTCAGTTCATTGCGCATTTTGAAGTATGGCTGAAGCTCCACACTCAAAGGTTTCGGAGAGGCAGGCCATCCTTTTTGAATTTGTGTGCGTAAAGCAGAGAGCTCTGCCCACGACGCAGAAGCCGACTCGAACTTGGAAGGTGTAATGGCAGCTTGTGCTGTGGAGAGCAGTGCGACCAACTCAGGCTCAGTCTCAGGTTCGCATGCAGCAGCAATTGGTAAAGGCAGTCTAGACAGACAGTCTGCAGTTTGGTTCTGTGTGCCAGCACGGTAGACTACGTCAAAATTGAAACACAGTAATCGTGCTGACCATCTGGCGATGCGCATTCCAGCTCTATCAGCCCCTTTTGTGCACAGAAGAGTAGTGAGGGCTTGATGATCAGTGCGCAGAATGAACCTGTGGCCCCACAGGTACGTCCTCCACTTCTCAACCGCCCAAACACAAGCCAAGGCCTCTTTCTCGACGGTTGCATATTTTCTTTCAGCCTGTGTAAGAGTTTGTGATGCAAATGCAACGAATGCGTTCAGTGTTTTTAGGGTGAATCTGTGTGAAGGAAGGGCCTATGCCATAGTCAGAGGCATCAGTGGAAATGATGCATGGAAGAGCAGGATCATACAGAGCTAATGCCGGGCTGTCCACCAACAGCTGTTTCACCTCACTGAAGCACTTGTCAGCCTCGCCAGTCCACTTGAACTCTGAGTCACTACGAAGGCAGGCACGTAGTGGCTCAACCACAGTTGCGTAATTGGGTATGAATTTGTTGTACCATGAAAGCATCCCAAGAAATGAACGCAAGCTGACTGCATCCTTTGGCGGAGGTGCTTGTGTGATGGCTTGGACATGTTCTGCATCTGGCTCAATTCCCTGTGCAGTCACTAAGTGTCCAAGAAAGCGCAGACTGGACTGTCTGAACTGGCACTTTTCTCATTTAAAGCGCAGGCCTGCATTCCGAAGGCGCTGCAGCACTGCATCTAGTGCAGCATCATGTTGAGCTTGTGTACGTCTAAAGCATATTATGTCATCCAAATAATTTTTGACATTTGACACCCCTTCCAGGACCACAGACATCATCTTCTGAAATGCAGCGGGAGCGGACGCTAACCCATAGGGAACACGGCAGAATCGGAAAAGACCCTCATGAGTTATGAACGCTGTCAAATCTCTGCTATCTGGGTGAAGTGGAAGTTGATGGTATGCACTCTCCAGGTCAATTGTAGAGAAAATTGTAGATCCAGCTAAAGTAGCAAGCAGTTCTTCCATATGTGGTAGAGGGTGACTGTCCACCACTATAGCTTTATTTGGTTCTCTAAGATCCACACACATTCTTATGCCACCTGTTTTCTTTTGTGTCACAACAATGGGTGAAACCAGTCAATACGTTCAATCACCCTAGCGGAAAGCAGCACCCATGGCTGAAGAATCCTCACTGGCTGTGGAGAGCTGCATGACTGGGCAGGAGGCAGGTGAGTTGTAGGCAGGTAAGGCAGAAAGAACTGTTCCTCCTTCAATGCGCAGCTTAAGAGCAGCAATCAGATCCATCCCCATCAATGGTGTTCCATTCTCTGTTACATAAAAGTTCACTTTACATCGCCATTGTTTCTCACTACTGTAGCAGGCATGCAACCCAGCACTTTGATTGGAGTTTGTGAGTATGTAACCATAACCAGAGCTGCAGGTGGCTGTAACGGCACTCCCTTGAAGTTTTTCCTCGAATATGCCTTTTGGTAACACAGACACTGGCGCCCAGTGTCAGTTTAACAGTCTTTTGGGCTGTCCCAGCATAAAATGTCCACAGTGCAATGGAGCTTAGCTGGCGACTCTGACTGTTGCAGTAAGAGTAGTGTATATTCAGGAATTTCCACTTGACGACACAGTCTGTGCAAACCTACACACACCCAGCGAAATGTCCTTTCTTGTTGCACGTTTTACACACTGCTTTACGGCTGGGCATTCAGGCGCATTTGCTAGGTGTTTATCCGACCCACAGCGAAAACAGGAGCGCGTGAGGGTGTAGCAGGAGGAGAGCTAGCAGTGAATTGGCTGGCTGCTGATCCCGATCGCAGATACTTGCACGGCTGCCTGCTTTTCACTTTGCCTTGTACTTGGACTGCATGCACAGGCAAGCTACGGGTAGTCATGCACTTTGCCTGTTCTCCAGCAGACTCCATCTGACTAGCAATAGTAATAGCCTGCTCCAGCGTCAATTTTTCCTTTAACAATAGTCTTTCTCTTATACGTGGATTTGCAACATGTTCCACTAGCTGGTCTCGTATCATGTCCTCACAGTTATCAAACTCACAGGTAGTGGCTAGCTGACGCAGAGCAATAACGTATTGGATTATGGACTCATCGGCAAGCTGGACTCGTTTTCTAAATGTGTGACGTTCCACTACAACATTTACCTTAGGCGTGAAGTAGCCATGCAAAGCAGTTAGCGCAGATGCCAACGTATCTCCAGTGTTCGGTAAAGTATAGAATATCCTTTGGCCCTCCGTGCCTAGACAGTGAAGTAGAAGAACACGTTGTTTTGGCCCAGTCCACTTTTGTCCTTCCACATCGATAACCAAGCAATAGTTCATGAACATCTTTTCCCACGACTTGAATGGAATGGCGGGCTCCCCCGGGGCAGGCAGGAAAAAATTGGGAAACGGCGTTGTAGTAGCCATAGTCCAAAATCGAGGTAGTGTTGCAAACAGTGAAAAAAAACTGCGGGAGTAAGTTCCTCGTCGCCAATTTGTTATGTTGAAAGTAATGAAAGCACAGGAGGCCGACGTATTCGCAAAAATCGCAAAAGTATCGAAATCGAGATTCTTCACTTACTATTGGTTTTGAAACAATAATTCAATTCAATTCAAAAAACTTTATTTATCCCCGAGGGACAATTTTCTCTATGCAGGCATAGTGACATATAAGACATAACACAACATATAAGACATAACACAACATATAAGACAGGACAAAAGAAAGAAGAGGACAGACAAAGAAAGAACAGGACAGACAGGAGTGTAGGGGGTGGTTAGTCCCAGGAGATGGAGGAGGAGGGGGCTTGGAGCATATTAATGTTCAAAAGGCGAATAGCCTCAAAAGTAAAGGTGGCCTTCCTCCTGTTAGTCCTAGCCAGAGGACAGCGCAGACGCCTGCCAGAGGGCAGCCATTCAAAACTCTATGTAGGACATGGGTAGAGTCTTCTAGGATGCAGTTGGCTTTCCTTAGTGTTGCCTTGTCGTGCAGTGATGTCAGAGACTGAAGAGGGTGGCCAATGATTTTAGAACATGTGTTCACAATGCTCTGGAGGTGTTTCTTATTTTTGACTGAGAGGTAGTGAAACCAGCACATGGATGAAAAGGTCAGTATACTTTCAATAAAGGAGGTGTAAAAAATGCTGAGAATTCCTGTTCACTCCAAAGGAGTAAAGCTTTCTCAAGAAATACTGCCTCTGTTGACATTTTTTAATAATCACCTCTGTATTAGAGTCAAAACGCAGTTTGTCATCAATGACAGTGCCCAGGTATTTATGTTCATGTACAACTTCCACTGGTTCCCCATGGATTGTAGTTGCAGTCCCGCTTCCTCCACGCTTAGTGAAGTCAATGAACATCTCCTTGGTCTTTGTATCATTTAGCTCCAAAAAGGAGCTATCACACCATTCCACAAACTCACTGAGGACAGGCCCATGATCTTGGACAGAACCATGTAGCAGGGAAAGGAGAACAGTATCGTCAGCAAACTTCACTAGATGATGATCAGCATGGCGGCTTCTACAGTCATCTGTGTACAAGATGAAAAGTAGTGGTGAGAGGACACAACCCTGGGGTGAGCCAGTGGACGTGTATCTGATGTCAGAAAGTCTGTAATCCACAGAATTAGCTGATGATTCAGGTTGAAATAGTCCATAAGTTTTTTAGCCAACATGTGAGGTTGAATGGTGTTAAAGGCAGACGAGAAATCTGCAAATAGTAGCCGGGCAAAATCATTTGGGCTTTCTACATGTTCATGGATGGCATTCAATATGTAGATTTTGGCATCATCCACCCCTCTTTTGGCATGATATGCAAACTGAAGAGGATCCATCTTTGAAGCTGTGTGATCTGGACCAGGAGCTTTCTTGATCTGTGTCCTCTTCAAACATTCCACCACAGACTCAACAGTGATGATGATGGGGTCACTCGGGGTCAAGCTACTGATGATATCCGCCAACTAAGACTGGTGATCTTTTTCAAACCTGGTGTAAAAAGAGTTAAGCTCATTGGGGAGGGATTCATCACTGTTGCCAGCCACACACACAGGTCTGAAGTCAGGCACAGTGTTGACTGCCATTGTCTTAATACCCTGCCAGGCCTCGTGGAGATTATCTTGTGAATTTCTCTTCGATCTTGCTTTTTTATACCCTGCTTTAGCTTTTTTGATGGCCTGCTTCACCTCTCTGATGACTTGTTTTTTCTCCAACATAGAACAGTTGTTTCTTTTTGTTCAGGATAGCCTTAAGTTTTTTAGTGATCCCACACTAGGGTTCATTAATGGGAAAGATGGTGATTTCTTTCATGGGGATGATATTATCTACACAAAAAGATATATAAGATGAAACACTGTCAGCCTGCTCATTTAGGGTGAGATCAGGTTGTAAAAATATATCCCAAGATGTACACTCAAAACATGCCCTTAGTTCATCAATTCTTTGCTCAGTCCACTGTTTTATAGATTTAACCACTTAATCTCTCTTCTCTTGACAACTGGTGCGTATTCAGGTGCAAGGAGGATAGAGTTATGATCAGCAGTTCCCAGAGGAGGGAGGGGTAGAGATTTATAAGCCCCTGCTATAGAACCCCTGCTAAGCCCCTGCTCAAGAACTCTGTCAAAACGTGTGGCACACGTGATGTACTGCTGGAATTTTTTCAATGATTTGTCTAAAGGGCAGTGGTTAAAATCTCCCAAAATAAATCTGGGTGAGTCAGGTGAAATCAGCTCCAGTCTATTCACAGTGTTCATGATGGCATCAGAGGCTGTGTTCGCATTGGCTTTGGGGTGAATATAAAACAAAAATAATGTTGGTATCGTGACAACAGGAGTTGGGGATGTGTCCCCACCAAAGCTGGGACCAAACCTACGCCATTGCTCTAAAATATTTCATATTTTAATAATGGTCTTCTCCTTAATCCTGACAATACTCTGAAACTCTTACGCAGTAATTTTGCTTATCAGTTGTTCTACCTCATACAAATCCAAAAAAGCCACAATAAACAGTAATGAAAAAAAGAAACATTATAAACAGGAAAATAGCATTACCCATAATCCCTAACTGCTTTGTATCAACTGTGCCACTATGGGACAATAACACCAATTTCTAAGTTATTTGAACAATAGTGGTGAATCAATAGGCCTTTTCACACAGAGTTCACGCTAAATTTGCGGGAAGAGGGGACGTCTTTTTGTGTCTGAAAGCGAGGTGAAAATTTGCCGGCCTGCTGATCTGTTCACATGATGCGGCATTTTGGCGAGCCAGGACGCAGGATCAGCTATAGTAAATTAAATTGTGACGTGCAACAGGGAGCGTGTAGAGTGATAGTCGTAGGCCTTATGTGCGTGGGCCTTTAGATACAGCAGGTGTGTGATTTCAAAAACCATGGCGGGAGAACCGACTGCACTTTGGTTAGCTTGCATTTGCTTTGCTGTTGCTGTTAGAATGTTAAATTCTTGCGATAGATGTCTTCAGACAATAAAACGTAATTTGGAAGGGATATTGAAGAGAAGAGTTGCCCCTTGCCTTGGCCGTACAATGTACTGTGCGTACAATTTATTCATGAAATCGTTCAATATTACAATAATAAAAATAGCTTGTGTAGGCCTACTGTCTTAATTGAAACATGCTTCGCGCACAAATGATAGTTTAGGGAAAAGAGAATGGACATCTCAATATAAGGATACATTAGAAGATGATGATTAGGCCTAGTGTAAACTTTGTCACACGACGTGATAAGCAGTTCTTTAAAAAACGCAACGTTCCATTCAGTCATAAATCATTCAAGCGTAGGCCTAGTGCTCGTCATGAAAAGAAAACAGCAGCTTAATATTTTTCAGTTGTTTAACAGTAGGCCTAGGCGCACTGTTAGCAGTTATGCCGAAGGCAGTGAGATTATTAGGCATTGCATCCTGTCACTCATCGCAGTTCGGGTTGATAAGATTCTGTTAATGCGAGCGTCTCAAAGTTTGGGACAACCAAACAGCAGTGTAGGCAAAGCAAATTCTAATTGTTAGGTTACCATAGCTGTCTTTTCTCTAGGCCTGGGCCTATCGGAAATCGCGACATAAGCACATTGGTTTCTTTTTTCTTTTCTTTCTTGTTCGCGTGTTGGGTAGTGAAGCGATAATGCATTTAAAGCAGTACATCATGTGAGCCAGAGCCGATATGGCCAGAACTGCTCCTCTGTAAAGGTATTTCTGTCCCACCCAAATTTGCTGAACTACTTGCGAAGTAGCCTATTCATCACAGACATCACATGTATCACACGAAAGAGCTTTTTCTCAGCCTTTAAACAATGTTAGTGGTTAGTTGTTGTGGTAAACGGTTCGAGAAAAGTAACTTTAATTGAATCATATTTTTTTGCCCGCCTCCTACCCATTCATCTTGGTGGAATACTTCGCGAACTTTCCCTCAACACATCACAAACCATATATCAGAATAAACAGCAGACCTTACCAAACATAAAGGTGTAAAGCATTCCCCTGCACAGTCATTCCAGAGTAATCTGGTTTTAAATTTGCAGCAATGTCTTTATGCATGTCTCCACTCTCCTAATGTGTTTCAAGTCTACATGATTTTATAATAGGCCAAATACAAAATAAATGTTACAAATATCGCCTAGATAAGCATTACAATCAGAGGATATACACACTCTTAGAAAAAAGGGTTCTTGTGGGTGCTAAATAGAACAATGGGGGTTCTTTGCCAAGGAAATAGAACCTTTTGCCTGAAAAGGGTGCTATTTCTTACTCGCGAGGATTATTTGAACTTAAACGACCGTTTATGGAACCCTTTCCCGGAGAAGCTCACTCTGCTGCAGTGGATTTAACGGTAAGTGGCACAAAGTTTTTTCTGCTTTCCCCCCATTCATAATCATTGCCCGTGTGGCCTGCAAATCGAAACATTAAGTGATACTTCTTTAAGCAAAAGCAAGGGGCGTTCCCCGTAAACGTCGGTGGGCGTTAACACATGACGATCAGCTGTCAGAAGTAGTAAATTGTAACGTTAGAGATTTGTTGAATAATGTTAGCAGCAGCTAGCTTCTAGCTATCATAGACATTGATTCACCCTAACGTTACTGGATCCATCATTAAGATAAGTTTTGTACTTTCTTGTCAGCCTGGCAATAAAATCAACTATCGATTATATGATTTCGAGCTTGTGTAGAACGACACTACTGTTCAATATCCTCCCTCTCCCCGATTGAGTTAAAGCTATCTACAGCTAGCCTGCTAGCGCTAGCTGTCGCTAGCTAGTGAACATAGAAGCAAAGCCAAAGAGTATAGAAGTAACTTCTATACTCTTTGGCAAAGCAGAGTAATCAGCTAGCATTACTAACGTCAGCTAACATACGATGCAAATGATTTGGCAATAACTAATACTTCATTAGCAGACTGTTTAGTTAAATTACAGGGAACCCAGCCAACAAGTTAGGATAGCTAACAGTAGCCAATAGTGCTATAACAGACTTCTGAAACACATACAGATAGAGCTACCAGTTGAACCTCGTTCATGTATCATGCTGGGCTCATTGCAAATTACAATGTATTTAGTACATCTGTATAGCTAACGCTACGGCTCTGGTGTCTGTAAGACAATACAGGCATCTAAAAGAGGATGGAACTCACTAACTCACTACAATATGTAGTTGTGACGGTCTAGCTACGACCGCACATGACCTGTGACCTGTCGGCACTCGTCTGCTATGCATCAGCTGATATTTGCGCGCACACACACACACACAACACGTACACTCATACATGGGCCATTGCTATGTGGCTAGCACTTTTAAGATGTGTAAGAAACGACACAAGACAGAGCTATTAGCAATGGTGGCACGTTTATTGTTTGTCTGAGTTAAGACGCGTAAACTTGGGTCAAGTATTAATGTTTGTCAACCGATAGCTACCGATTCGCGTTCATGGCGTAGTCCTCTCGTTCCAGCTTCTGAAGGTCCGGTTGCAAAGGAGGGCCGACTGGATCCCATGGACTGTTTATTGTTTCCAGGCGGTATTGGACCGTTCCATTATGTCAATTGGTTGTGGGGGATTCGAGGCGGACGGTAATAAAAGCCGATCGATGTTCAGTCTTACCACATGTAACCAAGTCTGTTATTTAACTATGTATTTTGCTAGTGACCTATGATGTATATTTATGCTTGTGGCCCAGGGTCTGTCTTGTCTATTGTGTGTTAATTGACTGTTTAGTGTTTACCTGTCATGTTAAATGGTGCTGGCCGCCAGGTATATGTTCCCCTCTGTCTAGTCTGATGTTAGTCTTACCTGGCCTATGTGATGTGTAGGGTACTGTGAGGAGGCCTACTATGACTCTGTTACAATGCCGCTGTATTTTGATTAGAAGCTAAAGCAGATTTTTCATATTGGTTCAATATTGCAAGATTAGATGCTAAAGCAGATTTTTCATACTGGTTCAATATCGCAATTTTGGAAGATTATTATTAACATTTTTCTGTGCATTTTTCTATGGACTCTTCTGCTTGGTTGTTCGAGCCAAGCCGAATAATAAATTACTGTCCATCTTCACTACTGCCTCTGCTTCTTTGGCCACACCCACATTTGTTAATGGTAATTTCCGCTCGGTTCCATTACAGTACTTAATGTCTCTATGTCTTATTTTTCATTTTAGATGAAGATGTCTGTCAATGGCTTCAGTCCATCAATTTAATTGATGGCAAAAATATAGTATCCATTACCTCTGACTATCTTTAAGTGTCCAATTTGTGATGTAAAGTTTTACCTTCCCAAATATTTGCAACATCTACAGCTACTTCATCAGCATCTTCCTGATTTCTGTATTGTTTGCATTATATTTAATGTAATGAAGGTCTATTGTCATACTTGCATTAACAGAACAGCAAATTGATGGGGAGACTGCTGGGGTTGACAGAGAGGATGGTTGAACAACTGTTTCCTCTGATGAAACACAGTCTTGTTTTTGAGAGGTGGAAAAGTTACGCAAATCATCGTTGGTTCAGTGAGTATACTTCATTAATTTCTCCTGGTAAAGAGATTTTTTTCATGAAGGTTTTTAGGACCACATGTTATTTTTTTCTGCCTATAGACTTGTGTTATTTTTTCCTGCCTATTGTTTAATAACGCTCAGCATCTCCTCTGCTACTAAAACCACGAGTAGGAAAATTCTAATTCCAATGATTGTTCTTTCAGGTACCCAAACCATAACAAATACACTGATGTCCTGTGGTGTCTGATCACTAGATATCCATTTCTTAATGACCACAGCTAATCTGGTTATGTATGTTATTTTTTAATGTTTTGTTATGGAAAACATTATTCCTCAATTGAATTCCTATACTACTCTGACTCTGTCTGAGTCTCATAATTCATGTCTTTACTCAAAGGAGACCCTGCTGGAGTGTTTTAGGAATAAGTTCAGAAAGGAAAGGTCTCCTTTGATAAACCTGACAACGGTGCAGGAGATTAAGAGAGTTTGGTGTTAGAAGACAACGAATTGTGGACCGTGTGCCTCTGGAGGACCCACCTGGACATCAGGTGCCATTTTTACATTCTTGCTTGTCTTTAGCCTGTTTGTTTTCTCGTCTGTATGTCTATATGCTAGCTAGTCACAGTAGCCACTGTTTGTCAGTACAGATATCTTAATATTACACATTTCTCTTTGCTAATTTCAGAGAGCAAAAAAGTACAGAGTGGGGGTCCAGATGTCTTCTGATTACGAGCCAACACAAGAGGTTTGTAATATGTTTGTGAATGAAATGTTGAATCATACAGCAGGTCTGGCTACATTATTTATTTATTTCTGATTGAATGAAAGACTATCTGGCTTGAGAAAATTTATATTATCATTGCTCACATTTGTTTTGCATTCTCTGCATGTCTTTTTTTTTTTCAGATGATGTTGGACCTTGAAGCAGTTGGGGAGGACTACCACAGCTTTCAAGAGCATATAAATGCCATAAACAATTAGATGTGCCGTCGTCAGCCAGATATTAGTCATATAATGGACAGGATGAGGCAAACTGTCTATAAGAGGGTAGAGCAAATGGGAAAGCCAACTGAGGAGGTGATGGAGATGTTCCAATTTCTTTGGGTGCCAGAGCAGGTGAGTAGCAAAGTCTTATAGTAGTATTACTATCATTACAATTAACAATTACAATTAGCATCCATAAAGATGGATGGCATCACAATAGCAAGTGGAGAGATGTGCCACATGCCCTCCAATGCAAATTTATCATTGGCCCCTCCCCTGACATTGATGCCTCCTTAGGCCTTGTCTGTATTTTTTGTTTATATTTTCTTTTTGATGTTCAGTACCCAAGAGGCCCACCACACATTACTATTCTTTGAAAGACGCCTTAACCTGTCTATGTCTAAGCCCTCCACTCCAGTGTTGCGTGTGGAAAAAATGTTATCATAAAGTGTGTTTTATAATCATTTGAAATTTATTAATTTGTAAAAATGTAACTATTGCTGTTTTGAGCATATTTATTAGCTTTGCTTATCATTTTTTATGCAAGTAATATAGAAGATATGTTTAAGCAATGAATATGTAAATTAATGTGTAAATATGTAGCTATTGTTGTTTTGAGTGTCTTATGACACACATTTTTTTGCGAGTAATATAAAAGATATGCTAGAGCAATGAATATGTAAATTAATGTAGAAATACTGAATACAGTATTTAAATGATATTTGAAAGATGTGTCAATTTTTGATTAATGTTGTCTATTTGAATTTAACATTTCATACACATTATACGCTACTTCTCATTAATTAGCACAATGAAATAATAATACTACTACTACTACTAATACTTAGTAATAGTAATAATAAGTAGTAGTAGGCCTAGTAGTAATAAAACACACCTGGTAGTTATGGTTCCATTTAGAACCATTAGAATGTAAAATAATGGCACCCCTGATGGTTCATCTTATAGAACCTTTTTAAAAGGTTCCATTTGGAACCATTTAGGGTGCCTTATTTGTATCAAAGGATGGAACCTTTTTAGGTTCCATGTGGAACCTTTTTTTCTTAGAGTGCATATAGGGCAGACAGACGCTCACGAGTTCATGCTTTGTTGCATTTTGCTGATTGCATTCCAAGCTACAGTCAACTCTATAGCAGGCATTGAATGACTGGAGACTTTGTGAATTTATAGATTGACATAATGTGCTGTCTCTGCAATTGCTGCTTTTGATCAGTTAGATTTATTTGCAATCTCCTGTGGTGGGCTGGACATAGCATTGAAATGCCCGCCCAGATTCCCCTTTCCGCCTTGACCCATTCACACTGGTGGCGGAACGAAAAAACTCGGCAAAATGTCTAGGGGGCTTGGTAGTAAATTTGGCGAGACACTTTGTCCCGCCGTTCCGCCTCGGTCTATGTGAAAGGGACAGTCATTCCGCGATTCTGGTACATAAAATCGCAGCGATTTTGCCAGTGTGAAAGGGCCTATAGTCAACTTGACAAAAGAATAGAAGTTAAGATAACACCAAGGGAAATCATTTTTTACAGTGCAGTGGGCGGTTAGGGATATAATATGTTGGATCATTGAATTAAGATAGCAGGGAGCAGATCCAGTCAGTGTCCTATAGGCTAAAGTATGAGTGAAGGATGAGACAGGATGGCAGCCATTCTAGACCAATCTTCCAGAGGCCTCCCAAAGCTGTTATGAACTGATCCATTGTGGCTGTGTTGCAGGTGGAAAAAGGCTGCCCTCAAGTGCACTGATCTTTGCACTAGCGGTCCGTTGAACGCATGTTCTATTTGCAGAATTCACGTGAAAAAATATAAAAATATATTGTTGCTTATTTAGATTTTCAATTGAGCACAGTTACGGTTTTCTGTTCAGAAGTTAAAATTTGAAATGATGCGTCAATTTTCTAATTTTCCTTTTTTGCGCTTGTGGTTGGACTGAACCAGGGGGAGAACACCATCTAGCTGGGCCAGGCTAGATGGTGGAAGAGAGCGCCGTCTGAAGTTGTTCGTGATTTTAACTCATTACTTTAGAGATTAATAACTGAAACTTCGCCGATTTTTGGGAGATGGCAGTTTAACATAACTTTCAGCCTATGTTGAATATATCTATAGTAGGCTATATTTGAATACCATGGTCATGCTATACCATAGCAAATAATTCCAGAATGCTTCGCCATCGACGTCAGTCTAGGCTATACAGGCTACCCTAAGCACTGTTTGACATGGGACATTTTGAGACACTTTACGCTAGACTAGTAGCCTAGAAATCTAGACGCGCCCCTAGCGGCAAATTACATTTGCTGCCAGGGCTAGTCTAGCAACTCTCTGTTGGCTTGTGAGCTCCAGAAATCGAAACTTAATCAGGCCAATGAAATCGTGTATAGAGTCGTTAGGTGGGCTTAACATAATGATTGATGGCAGAGTTGCAATGGTTTGGCTTGAATTCCCTGCTACTTGAAAACAAATAAGATGGATGTTGCTGCTGGCGAACAGTGTGACACGAGTTAAGCTTTTATTAAGTTGGCAAACGTTTGAACTAGCCAACTAGCTCCGCTGGTTGGAAACACATGGGACTCATAGCGCTGCCGCTGTCCTATTGCGTGCAGAGGGAATTTGAAAGACAACTGATTATCCCGCCCCTCGGACTGAGCACTGCCAACGGTGAGTGCCCAGACCCTACATTTTAATGTGGGTCTGGCCCATCAGGCTACCTGTCCACTAGCCGGGATAATTTAGATGCAGTCTTGGCAATTCACCAGGAGAGGTCGCTGTTACTGAAGCTTCGGGTAATGAACCCATTTTCGAATCAACTGTTCAAAGTGGTTTAGTGCTTCACCATAGCTTCATTTGCCCATCACTAGTTAGGTCTGAAGTATTTTACTAAGATAAGCAGTCGGAACCGAAGTTGCCATAGTGGCTTACAGCCACTTTCCTGTCCTATCACTCTCAAAATTAGGAAGTAAGCTATAACTTTGTGA
This sequence comes from Alosa alosa, assembly GCF_017589495.1. NCBI lineage: Eukaryota > Metazoa > Chordata > Actinopteri > Clupeiformes > Clupeidae > Alosa > Alosa alosa. The sequence continues at coordinate 1,299,376 of NC_063199.1, forward strand.
AATTTCCCTTGAGGTGTAGACACACATCAGTGGAAAAAGAAAATATGAGGGCTCAAGTGGGAGGCACCAGTTGATTTGACATGACATTAGGGCTGCAGCTATCGATTCTTTTTGTAATCGATTAATCTAGCACTTTATCGATCGATTAATCGGATACATTTTTGCATTTTTAAACGACCAAAACAAATAATGCATAACGAAAATGACATTGCTGTAAAATGATCAAGCAATTGGCACAGAGGTATTTATTCTAACTCCAACATTTGGCTCCAAAACTAAGCCCATTTATTGCAATTTACCAATTTAGTGTTTATAAGTGCCAGTGCCAACAATTAAATAATGTTCAAAATGTTCTCTGTAAAATTGCAACCTCTTGTGCATTACTTAGCTGGGTGAACAAAGCTGTCCATATTATGTTGTTAAGTAATGGGAGGGAGAAGAGGGGAAGCAATTTAATGTATTAATATGCACAACAGGTTTCATGCTGTAATCTAGACCTGACATCAAAGTAAATATCTGTTTTATGTAGATTTCTACACCTGCAGCATTTGGCATTAGGCTACTAACAAATTATTTCACCATTACTAAAAAATAGCCTACCATAAGGCTACTAACAAATAATTTCTGGGGTGAGCCTATTTGCTATGGTAACCTAGCAACCTGTGTGTGTGTGTGTGCACGCGTGCGGTTCGTGAGGGAAGATGAGGGTGCATGCATGTGAGGGGTTCTTTTTTAGGCATACTATCTTGCAATTGAACGTGAATAAGTTTATTAGGCTACTTAAAAACATCAAAGCTAAACATTATATCACGACATCGCTACAAATATAGTATGTGATTAAAATCAGCCAAAATCAATGTAGGCTTTAGGCTACGTAGCTAGATAGATAGATAGCCTACATTATAGACGCTTGGTGAAACAGCATGGAGTGGATGTTTTCGGTTCAGATGCTCGTTCTTTTCCTTTTTGAGTATGTAATGATCCCAAAACTGTACTTGAAAACTTTAGACATTCTCTGCCATTTATGGACATCTTGACTCCGCAATCGCGCCAGCTAAATTCAGAATGTATCGCCAGAGTCAGTCTACGACATTCTCTGGTATCACGATTCACGCGCTAGTGGTGTGCTTCCTGAACAACAGTCCGTGTGGAACAATCAGATCCCTGTGCGTATAGTGCGCATCATAGGAATTTAACGAGGCTTCGAGGCAGGGTTTTTGCCTCGAGTAATTTTTGTAATCGAGTTATTCGAGTAAATCGATGAATCGTTTCAGCCCTACATGACATGATGTCCGGGATGAACGAAACATCACGAATATTTGACAACCGTGACTTTTTCTGTGACTTTTATTCTGACGAGAAACTTGTCATGATACTCGACGACAGTGACGTACTAGGAAGACCTGGTCTATGTTTCAACTTGCAGCTAGTTTTAACTAACACGGTATGATAACGTGATGTTAAACTAATGTAATTGCGTGATTAAAACATCGTGCAAATATCAATATTGACGGTGTCTTTCCATAGAACTACAGCAGGTAACAATATATTCCATTACACCTAACGTCTGATCACACATGACACGCTGGTTTGACGAAGGCTATATTTGGTAACGTTGACCAGTTTAATGTTCAAGTTGCCTTGTGTCAGCTAACTTAACCGTGCTGTTAGGTTATCGATGCATGTATTGCATCACTAGCCCTTCCGACAACAACATACACACTAACATTAGAGCTTTGTTATTTGTACGTCTTGCAAATCATAAGTAAATTAATAGGTTTCATGTAGCAATATATGCTGACGTCAATACAAAACAAGGCACATTTTGTCTTAGATTTAAAAGACGGATTTAGTGTGTTATTATGTGTTCATACATGTGCTTAGTAAACGTCTATTTACGGGAAATGGCCGTCACTGTTAAAAATAAAGCAGAACGCACGCATTGGCGTTTTAAACGTTAAGGTTCAATACTGTCTACATTTGTCACTGTTGCAGAATAGAGTGGAAGCATGTGGAAGACGGCCACAGTTATAGCAGTGTTTGCGGTCACTTTGGGGTATTTCTATCATACTCATCCAAACCTGCCAGGTCAGCTGTGGTACTTCTCTCTACCATTCCCCAATGGCTCCAGTACCCTGAATGTAGAGGAGGACAACCTCAACACACCCACTTTTGAACAGGCCATTGCCAGTGCGTGGGAGGCTCTTATCACTGCTCCTACGCATCAGTGGAAAAGGATTGCTGTTGGGTAAATATGTGGTTTAAGTCACTGGGTACCTTTCTCTCTTTATTGAAATATGTGTGTGTTGCAATGGTAAGTGTCTTCCATCTGTTTCTAATGTTTTCAGAGTGAATGCCTGTGTGGACGTGGTGGTGTCAGGTGTGGGTTTACTTGAAGCTTTGACTCTTGATCCTGGAAGAGGCTTTGACCATGAGGTTTTGCAGTCCAAAAATGACCTGATGGAAGCCTTTCTTCATTTTATGGAGAGGGGTGCTGCAGCAGAGCGCTTCTTCACAGACAAGGAAGTATTCCTTAGTATTGCACAGGCTGCTGCTGAGGACCCTAGTGCTCAGGTAACTAAATAAGGCAGTTTGATATAGGCCTATCATACAGTCATACTGGCCTTTCAAGATGGATTGTTAGATTCACTCGATTGTTACAAAGTGGGTGGAATGACTAGGCCAGATGCAAAAGACACATTTTGTTTGTATTTTACTAGTATTAGCATACTGTACCCTCCACATTTATTGTCACCCCTGGTAAAGTGGAGGAAAAAAAGAGGTACATTAAATCTTCTACAATTTATGTCAGTCTCACAATGAAAACAATTAGGAAATTCCAACATTATACAGAAGCAATTTTATTCTGAAAAAAAAAAAAAAACCCTCATAAATACAAAGTTCATGACCTCATTCTATAGAGAACCGAAGTCCACAGAATTACACATATGTTTGTCAATTTTCAAGACAATTTATCATGTAAAGAATGTTGCAATTTGTTGCGTAACAATTGAATTACAACATTGTGAAAGCTCGTAATTCCAATGACTACAAACCAATCAGTCGCGCTAGTGACGTTAGCCCATTCACAGCCTTACTGGAATGTACAAGCATACCAGCAACAGGTCTTACTTGGGCTTCCCTGGCCGATGAAATAGAGGATTAAACACATAAGGTAAGTTGTATTCGTCCATAGAGTGTACATAAACTACTGTTAAGTGACAAAGCTGGTAGCAGGATGTAACCGTTAACTAGCATGATAGCTAGCTGTACCGTTTCACTACGTTGGTGACATACATCGTTCGAGACGTGTGATGTAGTTCACTGAACGGATTCACACAAAAACATAACTTTTGCAGTCTATCGAACAACAGTACTTTCCTTTTTTTTTTTTATGTATATTTTTTGGGTTTTTTATGCCTTTAATGATATAGGACAGTGGAGAGTGACAGGAAGTGAGTGGGAGAGAGAGCAGGGGTGGGATCCGGAAAAGACCACGGGGCGGGAATCGAACCTGGGTCGCCGGCGTACAGTGCAGGTGCCCCAGCCAGTTGCGCCACAGTTGGGGCCACAACAGTACTTTCTTGACGTAGTACAGTGTCTTGTGTAATTCCGCTGGATTTTCTTGTAAAAATTAATTTTTTTGCATATTTTGCTAGTATTCACCCCTTGCAAGTGACGTCACGTTTTGTTCGCGCCACAGCAAAATAGCCTAGTGGACGGCAAGAACACGAATCAAATCAATGGGTTGTAATGGGACATATCGCACAGCTAGGAGATTATAGTGAGATTTAACCGTAGTAATGCCCTTCCACGACTGTTGGCTTATTGTTTGGAATACAACAACATCCCATGTTCTTGCATAGATATATTTTGGTTTGTTTTCTTTGTGTTTCGGCAGTATTTCAACCACAATTGCATGCTTACCTCCTCAGTGTATAAAGCACAGCAGCGGTTGCTATAGCAACCATAGACTCTGAACAGGACGGCAGATAGCACTTAGGCAAAGTCTTTGGCAAGATCTGAATGTAAACAGATAATACCGTTCAAGTTTTTTTTTAATTTCCTATTTCTTTCAATTCTTTAACTTAAGACATGTAAGAAGTAAGTTTATTAAGCTGGGCAGCGTACAAACTGGACGAGTTACATTAGCCCTAGCACTATGAGCTACGATACCGTTAGCTAGAATAGTTAGCTTCTAAAGCGTGGCAGCTAGTTATTATTTCATGTTCTGATATGACATTCTTAACGTTTTGACTATGTTACAACTGATAAAAAGCAAGACAAATAAAGTAACCAAATCGCTTTGCAATATTTTAGTCCAGAAATACTTATGGGTGTTCATTTACCATAATGTTAATTACAGTAGCCCTAGCGTAGCGTTATCTCCGCTTGCTGTTACCACCAGTTTTAATAACTTTACATTTGCGATCATGACCCATTTCATCTAACAACACCACTGGCATCTTCTTTGACTATCAGACCCCAAACAGCAATTCATTGAACTACAAAGATGTTATAGTAATGGTGTTCAGTTCATCATAATCTTTATGACATAATGTAATTTGCTGTCCAGCATGGAGCCGTCACGTGACTTAAGTCACGTGTCTGCAAGGGGTGAATAGAGTCTAAGGAACAAGATTTTTTTTGTCTTCAAATTTTCACGATCCATTTTCACACTTAGATGACATCATCATTTATATAATGCATAATTAAGACTGGGACTACTATGACTTGGGGGTCAAATGTGAGAAAACACTGGTAAAGAGGGTATTCTGCCTAATTTTTGGGTGCTGATTCTGAATATCATATTTACTTAGCATATTTTTTAGTTTTAAACCTGCTAATTAGCATTTGCGGCCTGAAACTGGCCTCCATAGGCAACATAGAACGGGTGAATAGAGTACCGAAGCCATGACCAAAACGTCACTCTTAACAGCCGCCAGTCTTTGAGAAGACGTGAAATATCCACTGGAATTTTGTTTCTTACTATTACACCTGCCAGGGTATCCGTGTTATGTCTAAGCTGCTGCCTAGCAGGTAAAGCACGTTTAAATGGCTATAGCCTACATTTAAAACAATTTATTAGCTAGAAATGATGCCACATGTCTACATTCAATGCTATTTAAGCCACTTCGAAAGTTTGTTTAGATCCAGTGATTCTGCCGTCATGGAAACGCTACGTCACACTTCGTGACTCTATAGGGTAAAATATTTACCCTTGATATTCTTATGAAACTTTACTAGTTGATTATTTATGTAGAGACAATATTTTTTTGCATTACAAGTTTTCTGAAAATATATGTTTAGGGATGTAATTTAACAATATCTCATTAATTGCATACATTTCAATTACAGACATCTGAATATTGGATAGTTAACATTGAATGTAGTCACGTTCAGGTTTGCCTTCAGAACTTTTTCTGGATTCAGAGCCTTAAAAGAATGGCTTGTTCAAGCGCCAGTCCTAGGTTATGCCGATTTCAGTCGTCCCTTTATCTTAGAGACGGATGCAAGCCATGCAGGATTGGGGGCAGTTCTGTCACAGGAGAAGGATGGGTTACAGCGACCAATAGCCGGGTGCTAGCCGGGGCTTGCGGCCAAGTGAGAAGAACATGTCAAATTATAGTGCCATGAAACTCAAACTCCTTGCAGTCAAGTGGGCAATCACGAAAAAAAATGGCAGGTATCTCCTGGGCAACACGTTCACAGTGTACACTGACAACAATCCCCTCCAATACCTGCAGTCAGCGAAACTGGGCGCTCTGGAACATTGCTGGGTTTCTCAGCTTGCCCTCTATATTACAACATCTTGAGCTGATCTGATGCCAACATCCAAGACTCTTGGATGACAGAATCTTGTATGGTGGACACCATCCCTGGTCGAACCAAAAGAGACCTGAAAGTCCTGCAAGGGACTGTTCCCTGTATTTCCAGATACCTGTGGTTTTGGTGACGGGGACGACCACATACCCGTTAAGACAAGTGGAGTGAACCAAGGGAAGTCCGCAGTTGATAAAGCAGTGGTCCCAGATACAGGAAATGGATGGGACCTTGCACCGAGCGATCCAGGCTCCTCCTTCCAGGGATCCAGTGCTGCAGCTTTTACTGCCAAAGGTGTTGCGAGTCGAAGTGCTCACTAGCCTACACAACAACCACGGCCATCTGGGGGTGGACAGGACCACAGATTTGACATGACAGAGGTGCTACTGGCCCCAGATGTGGCATGAGGTGCAAAAGGGGTATTCTGAGTGTGAGCACTGTGTGGTTGCTAAAGCAAGACAACCCAAGCCAGAACCTTTTTGGGAAATATTAGCCACTAAGCCTTTGTAGATAATCTCCATTGACTTTACTCTCTTGGATTGGGCTAGCTCAGGACAAGCGAATGTTCTGGTAGTCACAAATGTTTTCTCAAAGTTTACCCAGGCCTTTCTCACCCTTGATCAGAGAGCTTCCACCGTAGCTAAGATTCTAACTGAGAGATGATTCTATTTGTATGGCGTGCCAAGGAGAATCCACTCTGATCAGGGGCGCAGCTTTGAGGGGGAGCTGTTGAAGCACCTGTGTGACACCTACATCATAACAAAGACTAGAACCACCACTTATCCTCCAGAGTGGAATGGTCAATGTGAACGTTTCAACAGGGCACTTCATGACTTGCTCAGGACCTTACCCCTTGAAAAGAAGCGTAAATGGCCCCAGTTGCTCCCTGAGCTGCTGTTCGCCTTTAATACCACTGTGTACCAGTCCACACAGTACTCCCCATACAAGCTGATGTTCAGTCAGAAGCCACAGTTACCAGTTGACCACCTACTTGGAAATACTGGAGGTGACCACAGGGACAGTCCACCGACTGATTGGGTGGTGCAACATCAAGAGTACCTGACTTCTGTCTATGCTAGTGCTAGGAGACACTTAAAAGAGGCTGCGGCATATCGTAGGCATGGTGGTCCTAACACTGTAGTCCTTTTCCACCTCACTGAGGCCAGGTGCAGGACAAAAAAAGCTTGTCAAGGAAAGAAGAGTAGTTGTCCGCACACTGCAATCATAACGCATAACGCAACGTTTCGCCTCATCAGGGCTGATGAAGACCCTGGTGGGTCGAAACATTGCCTTATGTTTTTAACTCAATAAATTTAGTTATTCTGGGAGATTGCAGTGTGCGGTCCTGAGACTACCCAGATTACCACCTGACACTCTAGTCTATTTCTAGTGGGCAGTGGTAGTGTAGTGGTTAAGGAGCTGGGCTAGTGCAGTAGCCTGAAAGTTGTCGGTTCAATTCCCGGCTTTCACTGTTATGCCCTTGAGCAAGGCACTTGACCCCAAGTTGCTCCGGGGAAAATGTGATCCCTTGTAATATAGCTGACATACAGTATGTAACTGACTTTGGTCAAGAAGTGTCTGCTAAATATAATGTACATGTAAGCTCTTTTGACATTGTGGAGTGTCTTGATGGAATTGGCACACACTAAAAGATTAGGCTGTATGGGGAAGAGGGCCCCCTTAAGACGTTCCACTAATAATACTGCCAGACAGCATTCAAACCCCTTCCACCTCCCACAGTCATGTTTCACATGAGTTCTCTGCCAGTGTAGCAGAAGTAAATATTCTCCCCATCCCCTTCAGGCCTTGGCAGTATAGTATGCTACCAGGACAGTGAACTTTAAAGCTAGGTGTGTATGTGGAAAGGCTGACCTGCAGCGCTGGCGCACACGCCCAGCCGTGGGTGGTGATCATATACGTAGCTTCCTCTCTGGGAGAACAATGCCGTTTGAAATTTTTGGCGCATGGGTGTTTGTAGTTGTTGGAAGAACATTGCTTCTCGCACGCCCGGCCTGTTGGCTGTGGATAACCCGTTGCTTTTAAAGAGAGCAAATGCACATGGTTTAGTGTTTGAGCAATGTTTTCCCTTGAGTTATTAGTTTTTTGTATTAGTTCAGGCTGTGAGAGGGCCATGCGTGGTTTGTCTGTTTGTTTGTACCTTATATTCTTTTGTTTGTTATTTTTGCCTACTGTTACTCAACTACCCATGCCTATGACACCTAGTGGTGTACTGTGTTGCCTGTACTATTATAAGATTATCAAGACAAATTTCTCTTAAGGTAGACAATAGAATGACATGGCAGGTCAAGGAAAGCATTAAGAATCGTTTTTGACATAGGCAACAAGGGTGGAGGTGTTTTTACACTTTTCAGACACTCAGTTCAGACTCAGTAAGTTTGAAAACTATGGATATTGTTTTAGAACCAACAACCTTTCTACATTATCTGGGGATTTTGTGTGCAAAAGGTGGAATTAATTGTCAAAAAATTAGAAGAAAATGTGAAAATCACTTTTCAGACTAGATATAATCACTTATTTTAAAACGTAACCTAACCCTAGGAAAAAAAACACTAAAGATGGATTGTGAAAATTTGAAGACAAAAAAATCTTGTTCCTTAGACTCTATATTAGCGAAATATGCAAAAAAAAATTCGAAAGAACTGGAAGTAGAAGAGCGTGACTTCGGCTCTATATAACGCAGTGCTAGAAAGTCCAATAAGATACATAATGGCAGCCTGGTTTGGCACTTTATCTGTCCAGTGCAGATCAAAAATTGAGAAACTAGTTTAAAATGTTATGAAAGTTATCAATAGAAATGACTGGTCATCCCTTCAATCTATCTGTGAAAAAGTAGTGGTAAAACATGCACGCAGTATCATAGATCAGCTCAAACTTCTTTGACCTGAGGCCCGGTCATGGCAGACTTTGGGGTCAAAAGCCCCACCAATACAACCACCCACACATTTTTTTTTTGGGGTGGCGGGGTGTCTGAGGTCAGATTATCAGGGATGCAAACATCACTCTTTTATACGTCATCTACTGCAGGCTACCAGAGGAACCAGAGAAGCGTTTTCTCATATGGGGCTGCTGGTCAAATGTTCGGTGCTTCTGTCTCTCATCTGATAATATTTAATCATGTAGCAAAGGAGTGGTAGATGTAGCCTATAGCTCTTATAGCAGCTAAGAAAATATTGGGAGGCAACTCTCTCAGTTCGTACTAGGCTACTTATTTTCGCAGTAGATCTACTTCAGCTGGAAGTTTTAACACGCAAATGTTGACTTGATTGGTGTGTAAGCTTTCAGTTGATGCTGGCACTGCCATCTGACTGTGATCATCCAAAACCGTACATAACAATTATTCCACCTACTGTATGACTGTATGAGCCTATCAGTAACAAAGTTCGATCTAGTCATAAACTTATAAAGTCATAAAGCCTATTAACCATTTTTTTTTTATGTAACCTAGGCCTAGTATCTCATGTTATGTGGGAATTGCAAGAATACAAGTGAAAACAATTCCTTACTTTAACCACGCAAGTGTGTGTGTCGTTAAATAAAACGTTAGGAAAACTCTAAATCAAAGATGGCGCTATCCATCAACAAAAACAGCATGGCGTTAAAACGTAATTTAAAGTCCCAGACATTTAAAGGGACAGCGATCACTCAAGACATACAGTAGGCCTACACCACAACTGAGTGATGAACATGAAATGCTTTTAATAGCCTACAAAACACTGCATTTAGACGACAACTGCGTGTAGAACCATGCTAATCTAGTTAAAGTGACTTACCTTCCAGCTGCCCCGGCACCGACCTATTTACAGTGCTCCCCCCGTACTGTACATCAATTCTATTCACCATATCATTAAGCATCATAGTGATACTATATCGTTTGATACTATTTCTGTTAGTCTGACATCTCCCAGGTTGCCAGATTGTGTATGAAATACACCCTAGACATACACGATCACTTACTTTCAATTTCAACCGTTTTGTCATAGGCTAAAACCTGGCAACCCAAAACCCAGGAAGCGGGTGCCATCTGCGCAGCCTGAGTCTCGCAAGCAAGCGGGCTAGTTGGATAGCCTATTCCGGAACCAGCTGTTGTCAAATTGTTGGGAATTTAATTGATTAACACATCACATAAACTGTTATTGAGTGTTGTTGATGCACAATAGGCAACTTGTGTCCTCGGAACCAAATCTGGCAGCAAGCAGCTTTGGAGTTTTGGAAGTAGGCTGCAGGCAAGCAGCTGGTGGATACATAACTGGCATGCGTAGGCTTTCGGTAAGGTAAAAGCAACGACTGAAATGCAGTGTTGAAACACTTGTATGAAACATGTTAAATATGCAAACACTGATACGCTACAAACACTGCCCCCCCCCCCCTCGATACAATACCTGCCATAAATATCTCGATACTGAAACGATACCACAGTGAAATCCTAAAATATCTGGAAAAGAAAGGAGGCAGACATCCTCCAAGTGTATTGAGTCATTTGTGTTGAATTTGGTGCACTTTTGTAGTGTGCAGGTCAATTCTGGGTTCTAAACTTCCTACATAATTGTTATTTTTATAGTCAGTAAAACAGTAGTTTGTGTGTAATTAAGTCCTTTATTGTTTGTTATAGTTAATTTACATTGTGTCCTGTTTTGGCAATAAATTACATTTACTGTAAATAGCCAAAGTAGGCTAGATCAAGATCAGTGTTCAAATTACTGCATGCAAATCACTGAATGCTATGTAGAAGGGCCTAATCTTTAGGCCATCTGATGTAGGCTACCCTAGGCCTTTCCGTGTGTACGGGATTTCCTTGACAGATGCAAAGGGGAAACAAGTGAAGATGGTCTTCTTTGCTCCCAGTGTGATTTAATAAGTACAATGTTTCAGCCACTCAGGACTTCTTAGTGTTAATTTCGTCAGACAAGACGAGACAAAATATGTTCGTCAACGACCTTTTTTCATTGACTAAGACGAGACTGCACTAATGTCCTGAAACACTGACTAAGACTATATTAACACTTTGAGTGCCAAAAACGCAATATTGTGTTTTTTGTACCCATACGTGGAGTGCCAAAAACGCAATATTATGTGTGATTTTAGGAACTCTTAGGAACTCTCAATGAATAGAACTGAAATATATATAAAAAAAGATAAAGATCGAAAACTCATGAAAACGCACAATCTGGACATTTTATCTGGACATTTTATCATAACTCGGCTTTTGATGGTTGGCCCTTTGGGTCGAATCATTGACGTATTGTGAGTATTGTACTACTAAAATAGAAAGATCAAAACAGAAAGCGGTTTTAGGATTATTATCACAAATTGAACGCCACCATAGTTTACTTTTATCACTAGGGTTGGGCACCGAAACACGGTTCTAACTGGCAATTATTTGAAATGTTATCAACAAAGTTGTAGGTGAAAACTTTATTTCACGGTGTGTTCTAAACAACATAATGGCATGATATTAATCTTTCATGTGCATGAGGCCCATATAGCATCACAATGAATATGAAGATCATGTTAAAAGTTAGCTGGCAAAAACATAAATATGTAGGTTACATACCTGATGTCACTGAGCTGTGAAAGAGGCTACGGAACCATCTCTGCACGTTATCGCTAATTAAACTCAGCTGACTGGTATTAGCGCATAGCCATAGTTGCTGTTAAAATGCCTACTAGCGCTGGGAATCTAAACACTTCAACACCGACATATAGCCAAACATGTTCAAAACTATTGCGTGTTATGGGGGAAGACATGAAATTTCTTGAAGCATTTGTGAACACACTGAATTAACTGGAAAGTAGTCCCTGTTAGAATAGCTTGCTTGCAAATGGCGTTGTCCATGACTGGCAGTTCTATGGCAAGCGGTTTTAACATACCTTATGGCAAACTACCTACACTGGGTAAACTTGAAAGCAGAGCTTACTTGTGTGTGCATCCATGGCAAGCTGTTTTAACATTTTAAATGTATTATGCATAGGAGCAATGAGATATTGATAGTAAATTGAATATTTCAATTTCATGTTCAAATTTGTCTTATCAATAAAAAAAAGCAATTCATGCTTTATAGCAATTTATTGTAAAAACAAAGTACCGGTTTAGGCACCATTTTGGCACTGGCACCGTTTTAAAAGTATCGATTTAGCACCGGTATCGGATAAAACCCAAACGATACCCAACCCTATTTATCACACTTGGCCACTGCAGAAAAACACTTGTAACATTATTAACATGGACAAAAGATAGGAAGAATAAGGCTAGTTCTGTAATTCACTGTTCTTTTGCAATATGATAGCATTCACAAACTAATCTTTTTTTGACAGGTAAACTAACATAAACAGCACAATATACAGTAACATTATAGCCAGTTGGCACAAAGCAATCAATCATTGAAAAAGTTACTCGCTAAAATGTACCCATCTAGAGTTATCATTAGATCACAGCTCTAGGGTACTTGGGTTTGAGATGCTCATGCATCATCATCGTGCCGTCAGATGACTCTTCTTTGCGGAGTCTGAATTCAACCTGTTTAGTTGCTTTATTTCACTAAAATGTTTCCACACGTTTTAAGTTTTAAGGTTGACGTTTTGGCCTCACCTTCACTTCACTAGACTAAGGCAAAGCCTAAAACTCTTTATTTACAAACTTTTCCAGACATTGATTGGAGAAATGAATGGGAAGCTTACTTTTGGAAGCTGAGCCCTCACGGAGATGGCCGGTGACTGTTGAGCTCTATAGGCATATAGGTTGCAACTAAATGCATTTTAACACTTTATGCAGATAATAAAATGTACAGCATGTTTGTGTCAAAGTTGTTTATGACCTGTGCTCAATGACCATATGATAATACTATGTTAAATCAATTGGGTCGTTATGAGGTGAGAAAAGGCATAAAAAAAAGGCAACCTTACTATTGTTTCAAAACCATTCCATTCTTCAGAAGTTTACGAAGCAAAGCCGATAATATTGATATGTGTACTGTAAAACTCCAAATAATAGCCCGGGCTTTTATTTTCCCAAATCGCCAAAGTGCACCGGCTAGTATTAGAGACAGGCGTCTATATGAGACAGGCCTTTAATTCCCTTTACACAAAACTTTTCCTCTGCAGAGATGGAAAATATTATCGCATTAATTATTTCAAACACACTGAATGTCTACCTATATGACTAGGCTATCTGATGACAATTAGTGTTGAGATGTTCACTGAGTGAGATACAGTAAGATCCAAATAGCGGGGATAGCCAGAAAAGATGAAATACGTTTTAATCAAACGTAATTTACAAAGGGATCGTATCACACTGAAAGCTCATATTTTGTCACTAGCAACCTAGCCTATATCATGTTGCAGCTGTGACTAGACATGGTGAATGCTTTGCGACGGCTTGCAACAACGTGCAACATCTAATTCACACTGCTGCAACTCCTTTCTGCAACGGTTTCGTGTCATTGCAAATCTTTGGTGTGAATTGGGCTTTAAACGGACGATCTGACGGATTTTAGAAAAAAAACAGACCAGGCCTCTATTGGAGACCAGCCTTTAACCCAAACCTATTATTTCAAGTTTTACGGTATTTCACTTAGGGTAAGTAGCTACTTGACATAGCTCACTTAAGTAGCAATGTGACAATGTAGGAACAGGCTTCCATATGCTTCCATCACCAGCAGCAAGATAGGCTGCTTCCAATCACTTGTTATTATCAAAAAATGTTATGTAATGTTATTATATCATATGGAGGAAGAGGTAGCCTATCTGACATTGCTAACCTAGTCTGATATCAGGCTATCGGTAACCGTTTAGGAAAATGTAAGGGAATAATGAGATATGAGAATCCTCCACCTCCTCAGAGCAGACTTCGCACGGCACTGTTTGTAAGGAGTTAACCTATGATTGGCAACTTTTGCATAACAATTCAGGTGGTGACATGCAAGTTGTAGATTTCTGATTTGATATGTACTGATAGTGATCTTCTTGGCACTATTCTGTCCCTGGTCATCGTTATCCCTCCTGAGAAAGACACAAAGTTTTTTGCAAAAGGCAAAAACCACCTCAAGCGAGCATATAATATTCTACCTAAGCTTATATATGTATGTTCAAATTATCTGGGGTGCTTTAATATGTGTAGGGCAAAAATGCTCAGGGTTTTTAGAGGAGGAAGAGGAATTAAGCCAATTAGGCTTAACAGCAGTGTGTGGCGTCCCAGACCCACCCCCTGCACACTCATAATAAGTTCTCTACAACAGATTGTTCTATCATTCTTCTTTGTTGCTATGGCCGTCTTTGATCCGATCAGGAACATAACTAAACAAATTGCAAGCCCTTAATGTGGGCACCAACAAATCCCAACAAATTCTTCAGTCAATCATCTCCGTCTCTGTGGCAGTTTATGATCCAATTAGCAACATAACCACACAAAATGGCAGGTGCCATTAACTACCTGTAACAATTCAATGTATTACAACGAATTATAAAGTTCAACGACACCGTTTGTACTACTAATTGTGTTATTTATTTACTAGATAGCGTAAGAAAGAGAGAAGAAGAAACAAAAAAGGGCCTTCATATAGAGCAGGCCGCATATTAATCTCTGTCTGTTTGTATTCCCCGTAAAGTCTGTGTGTTAATTCTGTTCGTTTACTGTAACTCAGTCTTTGATCTTATATGATACAAAAACAGTAAACAGTAATCCAAATCCCAGGAAAGATATTCCAACAAACAAAAAAATAAGTCCTTAAGTTTTCCAAATGTCCAACCACAGCTTAATCGTTATGGCAGCAATGACACCCGGCAATAAACAAAAATAAAAAAAGTCACATCTCACCCACGATCCGTTTCCAGGTGGTATTCCAAAGCGATTTAGTCCATTAGTCCGACCCGAAAAAACAAACAAATATCCACCGTCGAGCAATTCTGATCACCATGGTGAAGCCATTTAATTCCTCCTTTGTCTCCCTCCGACACCATGTTCCTAGTTTAAATTTCTCTGCCCTATGACGGAATTCGGTCAGCTGATTTACCTGTGCAAGCTGCGCTTCAGAGAGACAGACGTGCAGTCAGTAAGGAAAAATGAGTGAAAAGTGAATCTCTATTTAAGTGAAATTTCTTTCCTTACTCTCGTATGCATACAAAACAGAACATAACCTGGCCAGGAATAACTTATATTTTTTCTTTATTTAGATACATGCATTCATTTACTATTTAATTAATTTATGAGCCCTTGTATATGTGGCAGTGGCTACATACCACTTCAGAAATAGCGACACTGCAACAAGATTTCAGAAGCGTTGGGGGTGACTACTCCAAAGCTTCTAGCACCTATCTCCACTGGTCTTGTGTGTGTTTGCCAGCCACGTTCCCTTACTTCTGCTATTAGTTCTCCTCCATTTCTTCAAATGGAATAGTTAGGTAAATAGAGTAGACAATGCACTCACATTCCGAATTCAAAACCATGTCCTGTATAAGAACAGAACAGTCTCAACAATACACTCGCAGTTACCTTCTGACATCCATCAGGAGAGTTCAATCCCATACTTTGCCCCATCTTATTGTTTGCATTCGTCTCCAGGGGTAGCGGCCCTGGTTCAGGCTAGTTTTGTAACTAGATAGAATATGCATTAAAGAGCCATGACCCATACATAACTTTCAGTTTCCTTTTTCACCAACCCATTGACTGAGGTTCGAGTAAGTCCAGTAAGAAGAACATCATAAGTGGCTCCTACATGAATTTAATGCAATGTGGTTAACATCCATAGCCCATAGCTCTTTCCAGCTGATCCTCCTCTTAACACCATGCCAGTTCATCCATTATTTATCCTTGTTTCGCTTGAGACACAGCTGTTGAACGTCTAGTTTGCTCTTCTTGTTCGCAATCAAAGCTGGTTACCATCTGTCTCTTCTCCTGTGCTGTAGACTTACTCCATGCTTTTGAACTGGTACGAAGACAAAATCTTCTGCACCTGTCCAACAATATCCCTTCAGTCTTAACTGCTTCCTGTGGATTCCACTTCCTCCCTGTTTTTTCTGTTGGGGCAGAGATCTTGATGACTGGATCCTTGGAATGTGACATGTCCAGACTGGTCTTAGCATCAGAGGAGATCATAGTGTATACTTTCTGTGTACACAAGGGTCCACTAGGGTCTGTTTGATATAAATGAGAAGGTAAATGTGCAGCTGGTTAAGACGTCTGTGTACCCATGTGTGACTGATATGGTGATAACATCTTTGTCAGATTTATGGTACATGCCTGATTATTTTTGTCTTTTTAGCTCTATGTTGGTGGGAATGCTGCTCTTATGGGACAGAAGTTTGCATCTTACCCTCAGCTCATGGTAAGCTGGTACTTATTATCTGATAAGAGGATTGCCAAATATTGTGTGCATCTCTAATGGATTTTTTTATTGAATTTTATGCATTTTGCCCTTCAAGCCTTTCCATCATAGTACGGTGTCTTGTGGAATCCCGCTGGATTTTCTTGTTAAAAAAATTTTTTTTTTTTTTGCATATTTTGCTAGTATAGAGTCTAAGGAACAAGATTTTTTTGTCTTCAAATTTTCACAATCCATTTTCACACTTAACAAAAGTGGTCTAACTGCATACTGTTGCCCTGAGGCAACGGACAAAAAACCCAAATGACATCATCATTATTATATAATGTATAATTAAGACTCGGACTACTATCACTTCAGGGTCAAATGTGAGAAAATGCTGGTAAAGAGGTTATTTTACCTAATTTTTGGGTACTGATTCTGAATATCATATTCACTTAGCTGATTTTTGAGTTTTAAACCTGCTAATTAGCATTTTTAGCATAGTCTAAAACTGGCCTCCATAGGCAACATAGAACGGGTGAATAGGGTAAACATTTCAATTACAGACATCTGAATATTGGATAGTTAACATTGGATGTAGTCAGGTTTAGGTTTGCCTTCAGAACTTTTTCTGAATTCAGAGCCTTAAAAGGATGGCTTGTTCAAGTGCCAGTCCTCGGTTATGCCGATTTCAGTGGACCCTTTACCTTAGAGACGGATGCAAGCCATGCAGGATTGGAGGAAGTTCTGTCACAGGAGAAGAATGGGTTACGGCGACCAATAGCCTTTGATAGCCGGGGTTTGCGGCCAAGTGAGAGGAACATGTCAAATTATAGTGCCATGAAACTCAAACTTTTTGCAGTCAAGTGGGCAATCACGGAAAAAAATTGTGTGTATCTCCTGGGCAAGTTCACCGTGTACATTGACAACAATCCCCTCAAATACCTGCTGTCAGCAAAAATGGGTGCTCTGGAACTGTGCTGGATTTCTCAGCTTGCCCTCTTTAATTACAACATCAAATATCGTCCTGGGACAGCTAATCGCAATGCCGATGCCCTTTTTAGGCTTCCCACAAGCCCCACTAACGCGATCTGTGTCACATGGCCTGGATGCCCCCCTGCCGATTGCCATAGCCAACATGCAAGCCTCGAGTGCACCTATCCAAGACTCTTGGGTGGCAGAATCTTGTACAGTGGTCACCATCCCTGGTCGAACCAAAAGAGACCTGAAAGTCCTGCAAGGGACTGATTCCTGTATTTCCAGATTTCTGTGGTTTTGGCGACAGGGATGACCACCTACCCGTAAAGACCCCCACCTGGTCAATACGTCTTGGACAAGAGCATGTTGTGGGATGTTCATCTCCTTTTGGATCTTTGCTAGCTCCCTTCTTCACTTCCAGGAGTGGTTGAAGCCCTGATAAACACTCCTGCACGCCTTTATTGCTGCATCCACCCTGTCAATTTTTAAAGATTTCCCTGTAGCTAGATTCAAATTGTGGCCAAAGCAGCTGATCCAAACCGTTTCAGTTTGGAATGCAGCTTTCATGTTTGCAGCGTTGTCTTTTGTCACACTCACCACTGCGTTCTTGCTGATGCCCCACTCCTAACAGATTGTTAAATGTCATTTTGATGTTCTCACTGGTGTGGTCGAGGGGGAGGAATGCGGTTTCGAAGCAGGCTGATTTCAGCTCCCATCCAGTTGTTATGAAATGTGTTGTTAAAGAAGCCCTATGCCCTATGCAAGCATTTTTCACGACATAGCTCCCCCTGCAGCTTCGGTAGCAAGTGACTGCTACGCTAAACCCCCACTAGCTAGCGAGCTAGCCATCAAGAAACCAAGCTAAACACATACAGGGCTCACAATAAAACGGTTGAGCAAACACATTGTCCAAGAGACTATCAAACCACATTACAAAAACAAAGTTCACCCAAGGGTAGGCTACTTACAATTTCAACAGCAACAAAGCCAAGTCGGAGTCCGTTTTGCAGTCTTCTTAGAAACTACAATCTGACTACATTTTCGAGTCCTTCCGCCGAGTCACATCCGGATTTCTTTGGTCCGAGACTAGAAAGTTGCATATTCTTTTTTTCCGCGGAGAAGCACTAGGGGGAGACGAAGCACCCACCAAATGACCCAAAAAGTGTTGTAGAACCATCAGAACGACTCTCAACCTGCATAATTAAGGTCATTTTTGCTAAAATTGTTGCACAAGGCTTCTTTAAGCTCTCTGTCACTCTCGTCCAAAGATCAGTGGTAAATGCAAGATGTTCCCCTTCATGACACCAACCTTGGTCTTTAGGTAGAGCTTCGGAATCGCTTTCTCTAAAAAAAAAACTGTCTCCGAGGAATTTTATATTTTGGAGCCAGCGTTTTAACAAACGCACAAAATCCTGCCCTCTCCACCATTCTAAAAGGCATCATATCTTTAGCAATAAAATAAGTCAGTGCATCTGTGATGGCTTCTGCCTCATGCTCTACTGCCTCATCTGCCTTCCTTTTTCTGCTCAAAGTTTTAAACATGCTCAGCTGTCTTTCTGCATCTTTTACTTGACCACGTTTCCTGGATGCTGCCTAATCACCAGAAAAAAATATAAAAAGATGTCAATGTAAATATAAGGCTATTTTCACATTACTGGTCACTTTTATTATCTGGTTTGCACCAATGTGGCTTCTAAAATAATCCTAGTTTAGGCCTAAACTATAGTAAATCTAGGTTTAAATAGGGTTTTAATAGACCATTCTGACCTGTCAATTAAGCCTAGAGGAGTATCAGATTGTCCGATACACCCACATGTAATTTGGCTACCATACCACCATAAGGGGGGAGACTCGTTTAAAAAATGTCTCGCATCTGCTGTTACATTGTATCACTGTGCCAGCCACCCAAAAGTTTAACGGCAGTGCTAGTGCTAACGAACAATAATCAGTCTGTGCTACTCTTCTGTTCATCATGATGACACTGCCACAAATCATTTATTCATTCCTTCATCTTCTACGCTAACGGCCTTACCAGATATGTTAGACAGGTACTGTAGGCTATAGCAGTGTTTCTCAGCCGTTTTCCGACCAAGGACCACTTAAGCAATAAAAAAAAATCACGGGCCACCTAGCAAAAACAAAACAGTAGATCCTTCAACATTACACAATAGGCCTACTCACTGAACCACCTTGGGTATTGTCTTTACACCTTGCTTATTGTGTAAGAGGATTCATATGATTTAACTGGCGTAGCTTACATAGGCAGTGTTGCAGAACTGTTTGGATTCACATACAAGTTGGTTCAATATTGCAAACAACTCATCTATATTTACCACGTCTGCTCGCGGGCCACTTGGGATAGCTTGCGGACCACTAGTGGTCCCCGGACCACACTTTGAGAAACACTATAGCACTCTATAGGGCTATAGCACTCAACTTATGACATCATCTTATGCTAAACCTATAACTAATGTTATCTGCCTACCCTCTCCACGGTAACAAAATGATTTGGGTGATGAATTCTTAGGTGAGAAGCCAGGTTTGTGGTATTTCCACCTTTGGCTATCACTTCACACTGCACTCTCTGCATACCGGGGCTTCCTGTACCAGATTGCCGTCCTTTCTGAGCCCAAAATATTCCCATACGGGAGAAAACGCTGTTTTGGCTGGGGGAAAAAGTTGTAAAGATTATCCATATTGCTACTCGCGACGCTAGTAAGTTAGCAGGCGTACCGGAGCGTCGCAGGAAAAAATGACAACAAACGTCGCTATGGTGATCACACAGTTGTGTGTGTGACTTTTAGGAGGGAGGGAGAGAGAGAGAAATGGAGTGAGCGCATGAGAGAAACAACACGCACAAAAAGCCTATTTATTTAAAAACGATTGTGTCATATGATAATAGCGTTTATACATTATTTATATGATATTCACATTTTCTTATTTTATCATTGCGGTGATCATAACACCGGTAAATCGTGACACCTCTAATCTACGGTATAACAAAGAGTAGAACCACCAGTTATCATCCAGAGGGGAACGGTCAATTTGAATGTTTCAACAACTTCATGACTTGCTCAGGACCGTACCCCCTGACAGGGCTCGAAATTAACGATGTCCCGACGTCCCGGGGACCATAAAAAATGCTTCCGGGACACAATAGAATGATGTCTGGGACAACTCTGGGACAGTAGAAAAAATGGCAAAGCAAATTTCAAAATAGGTACTTTTTTCCTAAACTGTTCACATGGGAATCTAAACGTATCTTTCTCGTCTGGATAAAATGATACAACATTTGACCTGGCGTAACGGACAGCTGGCAAAAGCAGCGTCAGCCAGCTGATCTGTAAATAAGTGGTTTTGTAGCCTACTGCAGCCTTACAACACTGTTTAGGCTACTGCTCTTCAAATCATGGTAGGCTACAATGTTATTTTTGGTACAAATATAGTAAGATACCGAAATGGGCTGGGTGCTTGCGTTTCCTTAGGAATCCGCCATTTAATTGGTTAAATGAATATTAAGTGACGGCGGTAGGCCTAATGGGTCACTTTCCGATATAGAGGTTAACTTACCTAACTAGCAGGCAGGTAAATGGCATTTGTTTTCATGACAGACGAGATGACAGTCCTCTCTGACTAAAACGCTGCGTGTTTTCTGTCAGTGACAGACAAACGTCACCAATATCATGCTGAGCTAAATAGCCTACTGCAACTGCGATTTGACAAAACGATAGTGTTGCAAGGTAGCCTATAACAATGATAACAGTTATTTAAGTTAGCATTTGACATTTCGCTGTGGCAGTTCTAAGGCTAGGGTGTGTCAAACTGCGACCCCCCACGCACTTTAATCCGCCCGCCCGAGCATTTATTAGTTTATCATAGATCCGCCCGCCACGCACTTTAATCTGGCCTGCCGAGCATTTAGGTTATCATAGACCGCTTCGCTATGTTTTCCATCAATAGACGACGTTGTGGCAACTGCAAATTGCTTTACACTCTTCTTAGAGAACGTTTACAATGTCAAAACAGCTTGTTACATCGGGATAGTTGCAGCAGATCTAACTCCGTTTTGCTACTTTATTTAATTGGGAACGCATTTGAGTGTGCACAAGAGGGTGAGAGTACGGCAGGAGAGTAGCCTATCTGACAACCTTGGTAATTTCCACGCTAATTGTTTTCACTGAGATCTGTGGCCATGACATCACACCAAACTGACATTGAAATTAAAGACACTTGAAAATAGATTATTGACGTAATGTTTTACAACCCTGTCAGTCAAAACGATGGACAATGAGAACGTCTAGTGCAACCTCAAAAAAGAGCCAAAAGCGCAATCTCTGAAAATGAGTGTTGTGTGAAACAGCAGATGATTAATGTTAATAAAATGGTGTTTAATAAATTGTTCAGATCTGTCATGGTGGACCAGAACGAGTTAATTAAGTGATGCAAGTTACTGATTATTATGCTGTTTATTATGTAGAATGGGAAAAAAACAAGAACTTGAATTTGGGACACTGGTGGTTAAGTCCGGGACAGTGGCAAGTAGAATTCGGGACAGCTTCGGGACACTGAGAAAAAAAGTTAATTTCGAGCCCTGCCCCCTGAAAAGAAGTGTTAATGGCCCCAGTTGCTCCCTCAGCTCCTGTTCGCCTATAATACCACCGTGCACCAGTCCACACAGCACTCCCCATATGAGCTGATGTTCGGTCAGAAGCCACAGTTACCAGTTGACCACCTACTTGGAAATACTGGAGGTGACCACGGGGACAGTCCACCGACTGATTGGGTGGTGCAACATCAAAAGTACCTGACTTCTGTATATGCTAGTGCTAGGAGACACTTAGAACAGGCTGCGGCATATCGTAGGCATGGTGGTTCTGACACAGTACTCATATTACCACCTGCCACTCTAGTCTTTTGCAAGAACCATTTTCACGGTTGCCACAAAATCCAGGATACATGGGCGTCCACGAAGTATGACATTGTGGAGTGTCTGGATGGAATTGGCACACACTATAAGATCAGGTCGAATGGGAAGAGGGCCCCCTTAAGACCATGTATCGCTCCGAGCTTAAACCTGTTCCCACCAGTCAAGATTCATCCAGCCCACCAGCACTGGCTGCTCCACAGCCTCATGGGGATATCGGGAGGGAGCCAGGCCTCAGTAACCCTGCAGTTGGAGACCCGTTGAGGGTAGCCATAGTCCACACCAGGACTAGTGCTTAGCATCACATTGACCAAAATGGTGTCAACTCTAGCCATTATCACCTGTCCAAGGCTTATTTGAAGGGCATACCTCCAGGTAACCCTCAAGTTGGAGACCAGCTGAGGGTAGCCGTAGCCATAGCTCACCTCAGCACTAGCACTGAGCCTTCCAGGGGCCAAGATGGTGTTAACTTTAGCCTTGACCAACTGTTCCAGGCTCATTTGGAGGGCGTACCAGATGTCCAACCCCCCACAAACAGCGCCAGCCACCCTGCAGTGGCACCTTTTAGCACAGACACTTTGGAAGAAACAGAGCTGGCCCCAAGCATAGCAGCAGGTGAAGATTTTCCAATCGTGCGCCCCCTGGAGGAGTTGAGTCTGGTCCCTGATCCGGTTCTATCCCTCCGACATTATACTCATAATACTGCCGGACATCATTCAAACCCCTTCCACCTCCCACAGTCTGTTTCACATGAGTTCTCTGCCAGTGTAGCAGAAGTAAATGTTTCCCCCATCCCCTTCAGGCCTTGTCAGTAGATAGGTATGCTACAGTGAACTTTAAAGCCATGGATGTATGTGGAAAGGCTGACCTGCAGCCCTGGCGCACACACACACCCGTGGGTGCTGATCATATACTTAGGTTCCTCTCTGGGAGAACAATGCCGGTCATTTGAATTGTTTGGCGCATGGGTGCTTGTGGTTGTTGTCGCTGGAAGAACATGGCTTGACTCTAAGACTGGTGACTGTAGAGTGTAATGCTGCCATTGTGCTAGCATTTTGGCAGGCTTCCAAAAGTCGTGGTGCGTTGTTGCTGTTACCCCATTGCTTCTATCGCACGCCCGGCCTGTTGGCTGTGGATAACCCATTGCTTTTAAAGAGAGCAAATACACAAGGTTTAGTGTCTGACAATGTTTTCCCTTGAGTTATTTGTTTTCTTGTATTAGTTCAGGCTGTGAGAGGGCCATCCGTGGTTTGTCTGTTTGTTTGTTTATTGTTTATTGTTAAAAGGATCCCCATTAGCTGTCACCAAATGGAACAAGCTAGTCTTCCTGGGGTCCACAACAAGAAAAGATCACCTACTGTAACACTGACAATTCAAAAGCAGTAAAACATTGCACATCATTATAAACACCATCAAAAAATATTTAAAAAAAATTACAGTATTCCAATCATTATTACATTCATACAGTAAATCCAATCAATGTCCAATCCCTACAAATTAGATAATGTATTCTCAATTGGTATTTAAAAGATACTTTGCTATTCATTTTACGTATATTCAGTGGACAATTATTCCAATGATTGATAGCACGATAAATAACTGTTTTCTTTAAAGCATTTGATTTTGGTCGTGGTAACATCAACTGGTCATCATCAGCTGACCTAGTCAAAGGAAAATGAACCTGATCACACCTAACAATTTGGTTATATAAGAAAACAGGATGAAAAGAAAAGACAGTGTTTCTGAAAAATTTAGTTGTGTTGAAATCCAACCTATACCTTCTCTACCATTAACCAAGAGAGTCGACGGTGCATACTAATTGTGTTTGCTCTTATGGGACAATGTAATACTAACCTGGCCGCTCTGTTCTGTGCAGTTTGTAATTTCTTTAGTTGACCTTTAGATAATAGAATGACATGGCAGGTCAAGGAAAGCATCAAGAAAAGCAAAGATTAAGAAATCGTTTTTGACATAGGCAACAAGGGAGGAGGTGTTTTTACACTTTTCAGACACTCTATGGATATCCACTATGGATATTGTTTTAGAACCAACAACCTGTGGTTGAAAATGTGAATCACTTTTCGGACTAGATATAATCGCTTATTTTAAAACACACAGATAAAAACACTAAAGATGGATCGTGAAAATTTGAAGACAAAAAAAAATCTTGTTCCTTAGAGTCTATATTAGCAAAATATGTATATTGCATATTTTGCAATATTAATATCGCATATCTACAGTAGTGATGCATGAGCGGGTTCGAGTAAAATGTCTATGTAATGTTGCTGATTGCAGGTGGGTCGGGTCAAAATATATAGCTAAAAGCTATATAGCAGCGGTCTCAGTTGTAAATAGCTACAGTTAAGAACAAAATTATTCATACCCCTGGCAAATATTGATGTAATGTTGATTTTCTCTTGACCAATATGTTTGTTCTGACTGAAAATGACACTGCCACATGCCAAAAGGTTGTAAGACAATGTGGTAGAAAAATGGAATCAAAAAACATTTTTAACATTTTTATGAAAAATGGCATGTCCAAAATTATTCATACCCTTTTTAAATAATCAATGGAAACATCTTTATTTACCATAAAAGCTCTCAAAATAGTTCTTATAGTACCTACCAAGCCTCTCCATGTCTCCACAATGATTTACGGTGTGTTTCCACACACCGAAATTTCAAGGCCGCCTCATTGAGGTTGAATGGATTTTAAATTCGCCCTGGTTGGGCTTAAATGAAAGCTTAATCGCCGAGGCAGGCTAAACAAAGTTGGCCAAAGTTTAACTTTATTTCAATGAGGA
Organism: Alosa alosa; assembly: GCF_017589495.1. Lineage (NCBI taxonomy): Eukaryota > Metazoa > Chordata > Actinopteri > Clupeiformes > Clupeidae > Alosa > Alosa alosa. Next base: position 1,324,221 of record NC_063199.1, read on the forward strand.
CCATTCGAGAACCAATCAGATCCGCTTTTTTGTGTTTGGAGGCGGAGTTACAAAAAAAGTCTGACCAAGATGGCGGAGACTACCTGAGCCGCAACACCTAAAAATGTTTGTGATTAAACTGTTTCTACACCTAACATTGACACTTGTATCAACACGAATTGTGGATTATATGCCACACCTAACTTAGTCAGAGCACATACACCACTAAATAGACCACTATATATGTTAGTTTAAGCACTTTCGATCTTTTAGCTAGCTGACAGGCGAAATGCTAGTATTTTAGGACATTGATTGCATTGTAAACCTAGCTAGACAGCTAGGCTACATGCTGCAACACAGGTATGAAATATATTATGTCTTATTGACCTTGTTGTTTCTATGAACATGAATTGTTGTTTATAGGCAACATCAACTTAGTCGAGGCATAAAGACCCCTGGATATCTTCATTAAGTACTTAAACGTTTGAATTAGCTGATTAGCCTAATTAGCTCGCTTGCCACCACTGGCTAGACACTGCAGGCAAAGGTTAGCGGTTTTAGCCATCGCTACTCCGAGGGTAAATTTTCGCTGGCCTAAAAATCGCGAGGTGTTTCGCTGTGTGGAAACCCACTGTTAGACTGCACCTTTTTAGCAGCAATCTGGGTTTTAAGGCAGGAACGATTATTTGCCATCATTTTGGCCTTGTGCTTTTTTGACTAATTGAGGTCCCCCCCCCCCCAATAGACAGCACATTCTCATGAGTAAGCTTCTCCAACACACATATTGCACACTGCCCTCTCCCCACATACACAGCACACTATCCCATCTCCCTTGTCATCCCCCCCAACACACACACCAAAACCCCTGGCAGTTGGGTTAGCCCCTTGAGCCGTGGATCTGCCCAAGGTTTCTTACTTGGTAAAGGAGTTTTTCCTTGCCCCTGTTGCTCTTGGGTGCTCCTTGTTGGTGCTCCCCCCAATCCCAATCCTCCCCCACCTTTCTTATGCAGCCTTTGCCACTTAATCTACTAAACCCCTCTTCTACTGCGCTTTTTTGGCAAGGTCAATCTTGCCAAAAAAGCCCTCACACCTGAAAATACATGAGGCAAAATTGCAAAACATCACAAAACTAACTAAACTAACACGCGCATATTTTTGTATTGCAATCATTGTAGCCTACAGTAACAGCGTAAGCGCGTAACAGTCGTTTTACTCCCCGTATGCACTCAATATAAAGAACGTTTAACGTGTCCCAAAAACAGCTATCAACTAATCACCAAACGTCTTATAAACAAGTATTGCCAGGAGCAACACCTTGCAAAAAATGATAACAATAGGCCTAGGCCTTTTTATGGCTCTGCTCCTGCCTAGATTCGAACTCAGAGCTGCCTGAAAGTTGCAGACCTGTTCTGGAAATACGCGCATTAACCCACTCGACTGTCAGACAACGCTATCTGCTTCGAGTAGGCCTATTGGGTAGGACTGTAGCCTACACTGGTTGCTGTGGCACAGTCTTGAGTGACCGAATTCGTTTTCCTTTGTCATATGAATGCTGTCATTTTGTTAACATTACTGTTAAGGAGATGCTGTAGGCAAAGGCTATATTTAACCTCGTTAGTGTAGTAAAACAAATCAGAACTATTCATGAGGTTTCTGGGCAGCATATTTATGTTCTGTTGGCAAGCGAACTTCTCATGACTGCCGACAAAGTAGCCTACTGCCAGCTGACGAAGCTCTCATTTTAAAACATTACTGAGAGACAGGCACTGTACAATCAAGACATCTTGCCACTGAATCCAAAACTATGTTTAACATTATGTACAAAGCTTATAGGCTACAGTGGACTAGCATGTTGCAGGGGCTGCTAAAAACACAGAGAAACGCACTGAAAACTCGGCCAATCACAGCCCTTGCTGTCGAATGCTCCGTCCGGTTCGACCGTGGAACGCCACAGCGGACTATGCTGCCCCCAAGCGGCTGTAGTTGTACTTACATTTCACCCAGCTGCGTGAATCACCTTGATGGTGAATGAAGTGTCAATTCTTAACTGGGACCCACTGTAGGCTACATCACGAAACCAAATAGTGTAACAAAGGTGAACACTTTAACAGGGGAAATTAATTGGGCATGAATCATTGTGCTGAACGGTATTTGTCAATGAGCAGAAACGCACACGACATTCAAACTGTTGATAAGATGTGCACTATGGAAACTGGTCTGTAGGCTAACATTGGACAAATAAATGACACTGACTCGCCATATCCTGACTCTGAAAAAACATTGTCTTGCTTTGCCGCAAACTCAGCAATGAAATCATAGGCCAGTTTGCAGGTAGCATAACGTCGTTTTCAATTCATAGAAGGGAGAGCCCAGTCTCTCCTGTGACATTGAGGTGCGCAAATAGTTTTTTAGTAGCCTGTTCAACTTCGAAAAGCAATTTAAGTGAAATGTCTACAGTAGGCCTACAACATGCAACATGCTTGTTAGGCTGGACTACTGTCTTATACAGGTAAATGTTCAACAATTGCTGGTGTGCAGGCTAAAATGAATTAGCTAAATCATTTGTCCAGCTGTTTTAAAAAAAAAATTGTGCTACATTCAAACGCAAAAGGTGCTTTGATATCTTTTTTGTTTGAACGTCGGCAAGCAGGCATGCTGCGGTTGCAATGAATGAGGATAATTGGTTTTATCTCACGGATTTATTTTTTGCATTATTTTGAATATGACTCGCTCCAGTCTCAACAGCACGCCTACTTTTTCCACACGATCTAAGTTCTAACACACATCCCCTCCCTTTCTCTCTTTCCATCCCTGCGCGCGACGGGCTTTTTTAAAGGAGCTGCACCATTTTACAACAATTGCATCTACATTTTCATATTAGAATGTTTTGTCTGTTTAAGTGTAAGCTTAAACTACCGTGATCAATTCAAGTTCCCGTGCCCCCGCTGAAAGTCTCATGCGCTTATCGTTACACTATCACATCTATAAGTAACCGTGACAAATAGGGTGATATATAAACTCACGCTATTGTATTATCATATATGTTTGGTAATGGCTCACTGCGTCATGGAAGCAGTTAAGTCAAGTCGCATCAAAAATAGTAGTGGCAGAACTCCGAAGTGACACATTGTGGTTGTTTGTGTCAACTGCAGTTTGTGCCATTTCTGCTGAGAAAATGGGGTGGGTGATTCATGAAGGAACCCGTCCAAACTTAACTGGGACCCACTGTATGTAACTGTTGCTGTTGGTGCATTTTGACATTGTAAACGTTATCTAACAAGAGTGAAAAGCAGCTTGCAGTAAAGCTACTATTTATTGGCTAAATGTTAGTTCCTCTTCATCTTCAGCTAACTCCACAGACAGTAAAATAAACTCTCAGGCTTGTGGTTTTAGGTTTTGCGGCTTCTGTTACGTGACATCGGCCCCCCACAAAGGTAAACACTATATGGCAAAAGCCATATTTGGCAAGACCAGTGGCCGAGACCGAGACAAGACCAAGTCCAAATACTAGCGAGTCCGAGACCATAGAAAAACATTCTCGAGTCCAAGACCGGACTCGTACTACAGCCCTGCTACTTATTTCATTTTTAAAAAATACTGTATAAGAGACTTTCATTAGGAAACAAGATAGTTAGGCCTATTTAAACAGACAATGTCCCACCTTGATCAAAACTTTGTTATGGGAGAAATTGTGTTAAAAATTATTATTGGCTGATATATCAGTTATCGACTTTTGAAACTCTCAAATATTGATATCAATATCGGCCTTCAAAATATCATATCGGTCGGGCTCTAGTACCAGAATAACATTAGCAAGCTAGCATTATGTAGGTAACCTAGTTAAGAATTAAAACAAACTTTAGCAAGATCTAAAACATAAAACAAAACTCTTAACTTGCTTGGCAAGTTGCTTGGACTTGTTTGGAAGGACTGCCATCCTTCACTATATCCCCTATGAAATCCTTCACCTTGAGATTTCTTGTATGTTGGTTGCTTTGTTTGACAGTTTCTCTGCCAAGCAAAGCTGTCTTCTCTGTTCCTTTTCTTCATTCACCGAGTTGTGTGGGGAGGCCAACATCAGAAAGAAACTGAACTTGTTTGGTCTGCTTGTGTGCATTCCAAGTTCTGATTGGCTCACAGATAGAACCTTATAAAACCAAGTTAGAGTTTGACTTTGCAGATAGACCTTTTTGGTTTTCCAGATAAAAAAAATGCAAAAAACACCTTAGATAGTGTAAATAAGTTACCCCATAATATGAATGTGTTTATAACTCGCTGTGAATAACTAAAATCTTATAATTCCAAGGGGACTGTGTGCGTGTGTGCGTGCGTATGTGTGCATGCATACAAACATAACTGTAACTGATAGATGTTTGTCTCAGGTTCTGCTTTGTGGACCTGTTGGGCCTAAGCTGCATCAGTTACTGGATGATCAGATTGTAGTTCCTCCTCAGTCCCTTCAAGAGACTGATGAGTTCCACCTTATTCTGGAGTATCAGGCCGGTATGGAATTAATTTGAAGTTATTATGCATCTACAGCTAAATCCACTGCTTTTCAACAAGTTGTTGAACATGTTTCTTTGTCCTAAAGGGGAACAGTGGGGCATGACACAGGCACCTCAAGCTAACCGTTTCATCTTTTCCCATGATGTGGCCAATGGGAAGATGAGTTCTATGGAGATTTTTGCTGCCAGCATTGAAGAGTTCCAGCCAGAGTTGGTAGTTCTCTCTGGCCTGCACATGATGGAGGGAATGGGAAAGAATCTGTGGAGAGAACGGCTCAAAGAGGTTATAATTTCAGTTATACTTTGTCAAAATGTTTATTCACAGAAACAACACACTGGAGTCTGGAGCCTGTCAGACACTTTTGTAGTTTGACATACCTTGACTTTCTATTTTAAAACAATGGGCCTCTTTCATCAATTGTTCTGATGAAGAAACATGTTCTTAAAACCCACTTACACCATTTTCACAATGATTGTCTTTAATCAATGTTTTCTTATTTGGGATTTGTTCTTAGGTGAACATAATCTAGTAACATTCAAGAGCACTCTTACACACTTTTGAGTGCTTACTTGTTTGAGCAAAATAACTGGATATTGAGTCTTCATCAATTTCAAGGTTATGGGACTTTATATATATTTAACATAAATAATCCCAACAAATAACTATTCAACGCATGTTTAATATGTATTTTTTGAAAACATAAAAGTAGCTAAATTGAGTTGAATCACTTGAGCTAAATTGAGTTGAATCAATTGAGTAGTTACAAAAGGTACAAATACCAATGTAAAATGAGACACAGCGATTTTGTAAGCATATCCAGAATTAACTGATGACTTAGCTGATAACTGTTTTTTTGTGTATGTGAAGGCTGTAGTGGCCATCTCTGATGTTCGCAAACAGATTCCCATTCATCTGGAATTGGCCAGCATGACTGACAAGGAATACATGAGCAGCATCATGCAAGAGGTAAATGTGTAGGTTTAATATACGTTTGCTAGTCAAAAGTTTGGACACACCTAGTCATTTGCAGTTTTTTAATGTCACATTTTTACATTATAGAATAATAAGCCAATAACAAGCCAAAAAGTATCAACAAAGCAAAAGGTTTTATATTGCACCCTTTGCTTTGCTGCTGATTTTGCAGGTCAACACCTGGAATGGTTTTTCAACAGTTTTGAAGGATTTCCCATATGTTATAGGAGAATTCCGGTGTGATATTGACCTAAAGTGTGTTGAAACATGACTCATAGCTCATCTCGGCTTGTCCCCTGCCGAGCCGATGCTACCAACAGTTTTTCGATGGGGGTGCCTCGGGCATCGGCCTAGCCATGCAAATAAATCACTGTTTTACACCATTTACGAGGCTCAAAGTAGCTCCACACTTCATTGGTAGACTTCCGAGGGCCTTGACATTTAAAACGAGACATTGAGAACTTTGAAAAAGCACTGGTAGTTTATTTACAAGACGATTTATACAGACAGTACCTAGCAGCAACTGGAATCCATGCATTTCCACAGAATTATTTTTGGAATCTGATCCCTTATCATACCGGTTCATTCCTACTCGTCGCTCCATTTATCGTGACTAAATTCAAGATGGCGGCGAACGGTAAACTTTGTGAGGTAGTAGAAAATAAATTAACTTTGGCTTTTATTTTGAAACTTGTCTTCACGGCCCTCATGTCATTCACACTCTTGGAGAGTGAAAATAGTCTTTTGAACGTATGCACCGCTATCACCTCTGGTGTAACCAGTTATATTTGTGGAAGCTAATTGTGTCTGCAAAGTTTTAAAAAGTATTAAAAGGTTGGAAAATTTACTAATTGTACATTTTATGAGGTATTACATTTCTTAACTATTTTTTAAACAGGGAATATCCAAATCGCTGCTCCTAGACTTAAGTCCAACAGTGCAACAGTGCAAGAATATGGTTTGACGTAATAGGGTTACAGCCATTATACAAGTATTGATTATAAAGCATTAAGTATTAAGTATAGGTATAAGTGTGGCCACAATCCGGCTGTGGGATGGAGGGAGGGGTTATGCATATGAGCTAATATAGCATGCAAACAGTGAAGCAGTAAGACAGTGGTAAAAAGTGGCTAGTGGACAAACAGTACACAAACATGGAGAGGCAAACAGACTATGCAGAGAAGTCTATCTCTCCTCTTCCCTTTAAGTAAGGCATTGAACAGTTCAATGGCCCTGGGGACAAATGACTTCCTCAGTCTGTCTGTTGTGCAAGGCAGTGAGCGAAGTGTCCAGCCGATCAAGCTCTTCTGCTTTGTAATAGTGCTGTGGAGTGGATGACACTCATTGTCCAAAATGTTGATCAGTTTGTTCAGGGTCCTTTTATCAGATATTGAAGTGATGCACTCCAGTTCAGCTCCTACTACAGAGCCAGCTTTCCTTACCAGCCTGTCAAGTCGCCCAGCATCCTTCTTTGTGCTTCCTCCCCAGCATACCACTGCATAGAAGAGGACGCTGGCAACAACTGACTGGTAGAACATCCTGAGGAGCTTGCTGCACACATTGAAGGACCGCAGCCTCCTCAGGAAGTACAGCCTGCTCTGCCCTTTCTTGTAGAGTTCTTCAGTATTGGCTGACCAGTCCAGTTTATTGTCCAGGTGGAGACCCAGATACTTGTAGGTGCTTACCACCTCCACATTGACCCCATCAATGGAGACTGGTAGCAGAGCGGGCTTAGACCTGCAGAAATCCACCACCATCTCCTTGGTCCTTGAAGTGTTGAATTGAAGGTGATTGAGTTTGCACCATTGCACAAAGTCCTCCACCAGGCTCCTGTACTCCTCCTCTTGCTCGTCCCTGATACACCCCGCAATTGCAGTATCGTCAGAAAACTTCTGCATGTCGCATGACTCGGTGTTGTAGCAGAAGTCAGATGTGTACAGGGTGAACAGGACTGGAGAGAGCACAGTTCCCGGTGGGGCTCCGGTGCTGCTGATCACAGTGTCTGAGAGACAGTTCTTCAGTCTAACTGTGGTCGCTCGGGTAATCTGTAATCCAGGTTACCAGGTGAGCGTCCACACCTGTGGACTGAAGTCGTTGTCACGTCATTGTTCGTGGTCGCCATGTGGGGGAGGGGTGCAATATCCAGTGATGGTGGGGGGGGGGAAAGCCTGTTGGGGATGACCACCTCCTTGATGTCCCTGTCAAGGCTGCCATGGTCATGGACACCTCAACAGGCACAGGCAGGGAGGCATCAGGCGGGGGCAGGGCGTGGGGTGATGGGGGGCTTAGGTCATTGGATGTCACCGGGATGCAGAGCTGGAGAGACTGGGAGATGGGGGTAGGGCAGGCACGCAAACAAGAGCAGTGTCTGAGTCAGCAGGGGGTGGTGGACAGACCACTGTCATTGGAGCTGGTGCAGGGCAATCAAACCTGTTGTAAAAGTGGTTCAACTGGTTCGCCCTATCCAGATCTCCCTCCACAGAGCTGCTGCCCTTCTTAAGGCCAGTGATGGTCTTCATTCCATACCTCCTTGATCTTGAAAGATCTGACCCCCAGTCAGTCCTCAGTTCTGCGTCAAATCGATGGCGTAGCCCCACAGAGCCCTGTGCATTGCTGTGTAGCCTCTCCTAGCTTACGGCTGATGAAAGCCTCTTGACGGTTTGTGCACACATAATTTGTGTGCTATAAGTGGGGTAATAGACTGTGAAGATTGCCTCAAAAAGGACCCAAAGCTGTCATCTTTGCCCATATGAGGAGATCCTGGAGATATCTGAAGCTAACTACTTATTGCAAGTTGCACTGCAAGTTAGCTCCCATGTAGAGAATATCAGAGTTCCCCGTCTTAACGTACCGAAGATCACTAAACTCAGTCAAAGTCAGATGACAAAAGTGTGTAGGGCAAAACGTCTGTATTTCAGACTTTTTCATCACTGCGAGAGTTTAACAGGTGCGATTGCACAGTTTTAAAAACAAATGTTAAGGGTTGTTTTAAGAACATGTTTGTGCATGCCCATACCCAGCCACTCTGAAATAGACAAAGGTGATTCAAAACGAGTCAGAAAGTCGAGACAGGACCCATCGTCAAAATTTCGGTGTCCACCACTCTGAGTCTCTTTTCTGGTTTGTTTAGGATGAACTAAACTTGGAAGTGCTAAATACCGGAATTATCCTTTAAAAACACCAATTTGACTTGTCTTATGCAAAGCTGTTGTTGAAGGCTCCAGCAGGCTTGATAGGTTCACCCTTTATTTGCCCAGCATGGGTCATTACGCTTCAGCCAAATCCACTGGCTGCTGCTTTCTGCTGCCTCCGAGATTCCGCTAATGGTCTTCCTCAAGGCCTGACCACAGCTCCCGAGCTCTTTTAGCAGTCTGATGGTAGACAATGAAAGTAATTGTGGGTGGATATAATTACTTGAAAAAAAATTACAGCAGACTTCGGCAGAATTCTAGGTATTCAAGATTCAGGCTTTACTTTACAATAACGCGCGTCAAGGGAGAATACAGCCTTCAGCTAGAAGCATCGACTACCATTCTAACTACTACCGGAGGAGACTGGCCTTTTATGCTCAATTTGCAAGGGTGTGGTTCAAGAGGATGTCATAGGTACAACATCCTGTGATTGGCTTTCTCTTCCCGCCGTTCAGTCAGCCACACCCAGACACACCTACACACACCTATTTTCCATTAACATATTAGGCAGGCTCCTCAGGTAGAAATGTTATACAAGATGTTCTAAATATTCTTACACTTAATTCATTGTACTCCTTGTACTGAGACTATAAAAATGATACCAAACATGAATAAATTTACAGTTAATAACACAAACATATAATTCAGCTAAAGTTTTAACCCAGGGTCTTTGTCTACCCAAAGATAGAACAAAGGAGCTTGTGGAACAGATGGTATAAGCAAAAGGTGCCCAGTGGGGAGCATTTTACACCTACATCTGCATTGAATAGATCAAAGCAAGAAAGACAGAATGTTTCAATGTAAATGGAGCTAAGCCTCCATCTAGTCTGGAGCAAGAAAATGTCTTAAAAAAAATTCCATCAACAAAGCCACAAATCCTCTGCATCCTACCTCAACTGGATAGACTTTGGTGTTGGTGATAGACACGCTGCTTTGCTTCTGCTGCTAGCTCTGCATAACGTAGCTTCTTACGCTCATAGGCCTCTTCTATCAGGGGACTATGAGCTCAATGCAAAGGGGACCTCAGTACCAGGTCTGGCCAACAAATATGCAGACTTATCATGCTTATTATAATAGGTCTAGTATGAAGTGTCCATTAGGTCTATGAAATATTCAGAGATGCCAAATTTACTACCAAGCACCCATTTTGCTGAGAAAATTTATTTCGGCACCAGTGTGAATGCATTAGTATAGTATAGTATAGTATAGTGTATATACTCTTTTGATCCCGTGAGGGAAATTTGGTCTCTGCATTTATCCCAATCCGTGAATTAGTGAAACACACACAGCACACAGTGTACACACAGTGAGGTGAAGCACACACTAATCCCGGCGCAGTGAGCTGCCTGCATCAACAGTGGCACTCGGGGAGCAGTGAGGGGTTAGGTGCCTTGCTCAAGGGCACTTCAGCCGTGCCTACTGGTCGGGGTTCAAACCGGCAACCCTCCGGTTACAGGTCCGAAGTGCTAACCAGTAGGCCACGGCTGCCCCATTAAAGGGGAATCTGGGGGGGCATTTTGATGCTACATCATGTCCAGCCCACCACAGGAGATTGCAAATCTGACTGATCAAAAGCAGCAATAGCAGAGACAGCACATTATGACAATCCTTAAATTCACAAAGTCTCCAGTAATTTAACGCCTGCTAGAGTTGACTGTAGTTCGGTATGCAATCGGTTGCCATAATAGGCTATCCTAAAATCCAGCGATAAAACAAAGCATGAACTCATGAGCGTCTGTCCTATCTGTCCTATCCTCTGATTTTAATGTTTACAGATATCTAGGCGATATTTGTAACATTTATTTTGTATTTGGCCAGTTATAAATTCATGTATTGAACACATTGTGAAACCTAAACCTAAAGTTGGAGACATGCATATAGACATTGCTGCAAATTTAAAACCGGATTACTCTGGAATGGCCAACTGTACACCTTTGTGTTCGGTAAGGTCTGCTGTTTATTCTGATATATGGTTTGTCATGTGTTGAGAAGTTTGTGAAGTATTCCACCGAGATGAATGGGTTGGGAGACGGGCACAGAATGTAATATGATTAGATTAAAGTTACTTTTCCCGCAAACCGTTTACCATAACAACTAGCGACTAACATTGTTTAAAAGCTGAGAAAAAGGCTCTTTCATGTGATACATGTGATATCTGTGTGATGATGAGTAGGCTACTTTGCGAGTAGAATGGTTGAATTTGGACGCACTCTCTTTTTTGCCGTGTGCTGTCACTTTCTCCACTGCGTAAAAGACTACATTAATTTGCGCTGTGAATGCTAAGCTTAATTTGCCAGGCCATAGGCTAAATAAAAATCGCTAGTCAGACGTAACGCAGAATTTTGAAAAAAGGGGGCACTGACATTTAAAACGAGACATTGAGAACTTTGAAAAAGCACTGGTAGTTTACTTACAAGACGATTTATACAGACAGTATCTTCACAAAGTTTAGCGTTTGCAGCCATCTTGAATGAACTTCAGCAACTGGGATCCATGCATTTCCACTGAATTATTTTTGGAATCTGATCCCTTATCATACCTGTTCATTCTTACTCGTTGCTCGACTTATCGTGACTAAATTCAAGATGGCTGCAAAGCGCTAAACTAAATGAAGATACTGTCTGTATGAGTCGTCTTGTAAGTAAATTACCAGTGCTTTTTCAAAGTTCTCAATGTCTCGTTTTAAATGTCAGGGCCCTCGGAAGTCTACCAATGAAGTGTGGAGATACATTGAGCCTCGGAAATGGGTGTAAAACAGTGATTTATTTGCATGGCTAGCCCGATGCCGAAGCACCACTATTGAAAAAGCTGTTGGTAGCATCGGCTAACTAAGCGCCAGATTTTTGGAGTGCAGGGGACAAGCCGAGATGGGCTATGAGACATACGTTCACACTCGGTATCATGTTTCAATACACTTTAGATCAATATCACACCGGAATTCTCCTTTAAGACAATTCTAGTAGAATCTATGAGTAGTTTTGTCCAAACTTTTGGACTGGTACTGTACAACTACCCTGGAAATCCAGAGTTCTCGCAGGAGCACAATGGAATTGTCAATTGGCAATGAGCAATGATGCACGTTACTTTTCCCCCTTTCATCCCATCGAACCAATCAAATCGTATGTGATATAGGTGGGCCAGAGGCGAGCTAAATTGATGACTACAGCGCTGCAACGTTGGAAACATTGATCGTAGTGTTATCCAATTGTGTCGAAGTCCGGAATCATTCAAAGTAAACATTGGTCTAGTGTTATCCAATTGCGTGCAGTGATATTTTCAAATGCATGCTTGGTGCCGCCCCTCTAGTTGGGCCATTACATTGTTCGTGACCAGACCCTTAATCTTTCTAGATTACCAGGGTCTGGATTTTCCAGGCTACTGTACAACCTCAATTCCAAAAAAGTTTGGACGCTGTGTAAAATGTGAATAAAAGCAAAATGATATGATTTACAAATCATGTTAACCTTACATTTAATTGACAATACTTCAATATTAATATGTTGTCTATGTCCTTTTTGTAGCTAAATATTGGTTTATGATATCAGTGTCACTTGATATTCATTTCTATACAAACCAAGATGGTGGATTCCTACAGAAACGCAAGCACCCACCCCATAAATGTATCTAAATTATCTCTTTACCAAAAAGGACATTGTACTCGAAGAGCTGTAAACAGTGTTGAAAGGCAGAAATAAGGCACCCACCAGCCCAGCACCAAACTCTGAGCACGCAAAATCGGATATTTTAGGTAGTAAAAGCTCCCGTTAAGAACCAACCTGATTTTGTTCAAATCTACACACTTATGGCTACTGAAAAATGTAAGGTTCATCAATCAAATTTTTTTTTTAAGTATTAAAAAAACATCTTTATTTTCAAATGTTCAAACGAAAGGGGTGGAAAATGGTACTTTTAGAATATGTCTAGAAGAGTAATTTCTACTTTAATTACATTTGTGCCAGACATGACATGCAGTTGTACCATCTGCTCTGTTAGCAGGTCATCCCCATAGTGAACTCCATCGGGCTGAATGAACAGGAGTTGCTGTTCTTGTCCCAGGCGGGAAGAGGCCCACACTCTGAGCTGAAGACTTGGGATGGCTTACCAGATGTGGGTCGTGTCAGTGACATACTTCTGTGGATCCTCAAGCAGCATGGTCGCAGTGATCCAAGTTCAGAGGCTGACCTTACACGCATCCATTTCCACACATTGTCTTATCACATTTTGGCTACAGTCGATGGATACTGGGGTAACCAGGTCGCAGCTGTGGCAGCTGGGGCACGTGTGGCTAGCTGTCAAGCTTGTGGCATCCAGGCCATTGATGTCCAAAAAGTGATCCTCAAAGCCCCACACACATTTTACAGCTCTCATAGTGAGCCCAGGGAGCAACTGAATATCAGTCCAAATCAGCCTGTCACAATATGGCACCGTGATAATGTGACCTTCTACCTGACCCCTGTTCTGGTGTGTAAACAACCTCTGCGGACAGTGGGGTTAGGTGATGCCATCTCTGCTGAGGGACTCTTTTATTCAGAAATGCTGTCACATGAGCTCTAAGGACCTGCTATAAAGTTGATCATGGCTCTTCATCTATAGTTACTTGTACATGGTACTGTTACAGAACAATATTCTGTCAAAAAATGTCCACTGTTAGGTTTCTAGTGATGTCCTGTTTTATGCAGTGGATCTCAGAATCATTTCTTCACACTCCAAAATATGTTGATTTTTTTTAACAGTAATAAGTCAATACATTTATGTTCACTTTCCTTGTTAATTGTCCTGTCATACATTTTGTTGTATGTGTCAAGCAGGTCAGTACCCAGTACATGTCCTTATTGATAAATGCTGAACTTCAGCACAAGTTGTAGCTACTAATAGGTAAGGACCATAGGCAGAGACGGGAAGAAATTTGAATGTCCTCATGTAAAGAAACTAGTCTTAATCCCATAGTGCAATATGTCCTTTTTACCATAACGTTTCCAAAGTGTCATTGAGTACAGGATTTTAGTTGTCTTAAGGTTCAGGCGCCTTCTACCAGCATTATACTACACTTTGTGAAGTTTTTTTTTTTTTTTTAATGGATTTGTTCTGTGTTGATGTCAGAGAAAAGAAATGTATAGAGGTATAGTTGGAATAACACCATGGTCAGAATAACACTTCAGGTATTTAAACATTTTTGTTATTGGCTGTTCTTACTCAGCTCATGAAACCTCTTTCAATGTATAGATTCTCATGTAAAAGTTTTCCCTTTCACAATTTTCTTAAAAAATCAGAAATCTGCCATTATGTCGATATTCTCTCTTTAGTTAAATTCTTTTAATTTTTTTCTCACCAAGTTTTTAAGCATAAGGTTTTTTTTACACATTGTGATTGAAATAATAAATCACACATGTGAATCTTGGAGAAACTTTGACTTTTGTGGACCCCAGATAGTTAAAATGATGAGCGGCTGTGGCAGTAATAGATTTTTAAAAAGCGTACTAATAAATACGAAATACAAAGCAAAATATGTGCTTCAAGTCATTTTTATACCTCCATATATTTTCCCCTCCAAGACGGGGATCAAACCCAATGGGATTAACCTATACCTAATATCATTCCAATTTCTGACTTTCTAGGTATATGGAACATGGCATTATCCCTGAGGGGCAATTTACCTCACAGCTAACAGAAAAAAGGAATCCTCAAGACAAACAGATAAACAATCAATTACATAAAGCTATCCAGATGGACAATAGTAACAGGAAAAGGAGGTTTGGCATATGTGTTTATGTGTCAAACACACACATAAACACACACACTTAACACCACCATCTACAAGCCGATTGGTGTACAGTTAATAAATGTATACATAAAGTAAAGTAGGAGAGAGGCCACACTATGCTATGTTGTGCCGGGTCACCCGAGCCGTACTCAAATTCAGTCCTCTCTGTGACACACAACACCAGACAACGTTACATTTTACAGATACAGCCACAGCCCCCAGCGTAATGCAGTAGTGTCTAAGCAGGTGATACATAGCCGGGCCAGGCCCATCACCAGATATCCCACCCCAGCTAATCCCACAAACAGAAGTGGCCGATTCACAAATAGCCACACAGACACCAGCCTAATAACAGGAAATTACTCACACAGATAACAAAAATAATGTCAACGAGAAAAATAAATAACATTAAAGGATAATTCCGGTGTGATATTGACATAAAGTGTGTTGAAACATGATACCAAGTGTGAATGTATGTCTCATAGCCCATCTCGGCTTGTCCCCTGCACTCCAAAATCTGGCGCTAGTTAGCCGATGCTACCAACAGCTTTTTTTCAATGGTGATGCTTGACATCGGGCTAGCCATGCAAATAAATCACTGTTTTACACCATTACGAGGCTCAATGTATCTCCACACTTCATTGGTAGACTTCGAGGGCCCTGACATTTAAAGCGAGACATTGAGAACTTTGAAAAAGCACTGGTAATTTACTTACAAGGCGATTCATACAGACAGTATCTTCCACGAAGTTTAAGCGTTTGCAGCCATCTTGAATTTAGTCGCGATAAATTCGGCGACAAGTAAGAATGAACAGGTATGATAAGGAATCAGATTCAAAAATAATTCAGTGGAAATGCATGGATTCCAGTTTCTTCCAGTAGCAGCAACTGGAATCCATGCATTTCCGCGAATTATTTTTGAATCTGATTCAAAAATAATTCAGTGGAAATGCATGGATTCCAGTTTCTTCCAGTAGCAGCAACTGGAATCCATGCATTTCCACGGAATTATTTTTGGAATCTGATCCCTTATCATACCTGTTCATTCTTTACCGTCGAAATTTATCGCGGACTAAATTCAAGATGGCTGCAAACGCTTAAACTTCGCGGAAGATACTGTCTGTATAAATCGCCTTGTAAGTAAACTACCAGTGCTTTTTCAAAGTTCTCAATGTCTCGTTTTAAATGTCAGGGCCCTCGAAGTCTACCAATGAAGTGTGGAGATACATTGAGCCTCAGAAATGGTGTAAAACAGTGATTTATTTGCATGGTTAGCCCGATGTCCAGCACCACCATTGAAAAAGCTGTTGGTAGCATCGGGCTAACTAGCCAGATTTTGAGTGCAGGGGACAAGCCGAGATGGGCTATGAGACATACGCTCACACTCGGTATCATGTTTCAACACACTTTAGGTCAATATCACACCGGAATTCTCCTTTAACACCCCATAAGAAAATTACATGCATATAAAGTTGCCATAGCAGCCTGCAATTTATTGAATCAATTTTCACACAGCACTGCGCACTACTAATCACACCCAATACTCAGTTTCTCAATCACGGTAGTCCATTCATAAGGGTATTGTCTGTTCTGCCACTCAAGTCACCCAATAAGAGGGGCTCAGTACACACCTGCCCGCTAGATGGGCGTCGTGCGCAACCCGCAAGAAGAGAGAAAAGAAACAACTTGGTCGGCGACTTCTCCACGACGACCAAAACACATAAATTCCACAAAGCACTCAGTCCCTCTAGGCCAATCACGAACCAGAGTTGAGAGAAGGGGCGGGGCACTCAGTCCACTTTCTGTCGTTCCCAGAGTTGAGCCAGCCGTGTCTTCCTATTCCAGCTGCGTCACGTCTTTTTCTCCTAGTCACTGCTAAAAGAAGGAAAAACACTCAGTGTCCACTCACAGTCATCTGCCAGCCCATTCACTGAGCGACAAATTATGATCACTTCCCTTAGCTGTGCATTGACTGGAACATCTTGCACTCCACGCCCAACTTCAGTCGCGCTGCATGCAAACTCTCCCGTCCGCTCCTCAAAGTGCTGATCCTCTCCCTCGCAGGCTGGAAACGTGACAAGACAAACACTCAGACAGCTACGGGCTAGACAGCGGCCCACTCATTCATCACAGGTGAGAAATATTACTCCCCTTTAGTAGGTGACAGTGTAGCGGGGCTCTACAGTCAAAATGTCGAATGAACTGTCTGGGGCCGGGGTTTGTGCATGTGTGTGTGTATGCTTGTGAGACGTTCCTCCACAGGTGCTGCCGATAATGGAGACAATTGACAAGACCCGTGATTGGTGGCTGGAGGGGATAAAAGCTGACTGGGCCCTCTCATCGGTGCGTTCCCTTTATCTGCAACAGGCGCCCGGATACTTCACGCACCGCAACCCACGAGCCGGGCGTCGGGATTACGCCTCTGACTTCCCAGCTACAACGGCGAATTGACCAAACATCCGCTTCGGACACCGTGAGGGGCAGCGAAAGGATTATCCAACGCACCCGATTCTTCCGCGTGAAGGAAAGTAATTGTGCCGTTGTCTTGTGAGTGGGTTTTACCCCGCGATTTATTGTGGCTACTTTGCTGATTCACTTCCTCCTCCTCGCAGTTCCTGGTGGAGTGCCGACTGTTGACATTCAAGAAGGAGCATTGGCGACGAGAGGCGCAAGCTACCCTGTTTCAGTGCGAGAGGCAAGGAGGCCGAGGGCGGCGACTTCCTGGTTCTGTGTTGTGGATTACGAACTGTGGGCTGGGTCGTGAGTGGTTGCTGGACTATTCATTCATCCTCTGTACAAACAATTGTGTGTTACTAGGCTGGCTATAGTTAAGATAGAATGTCAGGCTGCTCGCTACAGTTTGTTTAGAAGTGTGTGCAGGGTGGGGGAATCCATTGTGTAAACAGGACTTTAACGTAGTAGCAATTAACTGTGTGTGCGTGTCACCCTTTGGATTAACGTGTTGTGCTAGTTTGATTGAATACTTCTACTATTTACATTTGTGGCTATTCTGCCCTTGTTTTCACAATAGTGTGATCTTTTGTGGGTGCGTGTGATGTGATTTTGTGCACGAGTGTGAATCGCTAGTAATAGGCCTACCTGCGTTAGAGTAACTGTGACTATATGATTTCTCTCCCCTCTAGAGGGCGCCAGATCCTCCACATTGGTTTAAAGCAGTATTGTGTAGCTGCTTGCACTTAACTAGCTGCTATCCCTAGATTTTCCACACTGGTTTGAAGCAGTAGCGTTTAGTCACTTGCACCTAGCTAGCTGCAATCCCTAGATCTTTCATACTGGTTTGAAGTAGTTAACTGGCTACTAGCCCTAGATCTTCCACACTGGTTTAAAACAGTATTTTGTAGCTGCTGACATTTAACTAGCTGCCATCCCTAGATCTCCCACACTGGTTTGAAGTAGTTAACTAGCTACTTTCTCTAGATCTTCCACACTGGTTTGAAGTATCAGGACCTAGTTACTTATACATATATGTATTGTGTGTGTTTTTATATGCCTTTTTTTTAATGTTGTAATAAAACTGAGTTTTATATATATCCAGTGTGTCTGTTGTTGTACCTCAAGGGTCAGTAGCATAATTCCTGCTCCCGTTACAACAGTGCGCTTCTCTTTATCTCTCCCCTCGCTGGTCTAGCCACAGTCCCGAACTTCACAGCTCTCCGGAACGATAGACAAAACAATGCACAGCCTTTACAATCGCGGCAGTCCCGACACTGGCCCACTCACTCACAACAGTACAGTTAGGAATAGGTAGGCTACTTTCCTTTCGTCGGCATGTACGCATGCATTCATCCTGCAGACACCCGCCGATCTGCTTGCTGCATCTCGGATCGCGTCCCCCTCCGTGGCCAGTTGGGAAGCCAATTCCTCCTGTCTCCGCAGTCTTCGTGGGCCTGTATAAAAGCACTTATTTTCACCCGCCCATGTCCCAATCATTCAATTAACCCCAACACCAGTCCATTAGTCCGTGTAAGTTCCTATCCCCCAATATCAGCATTCAGATGCTTCGTTCAGAGTTCAGCCCACCCCAATCATAGCTTACACAGAAACATTTCATAACACCACAGACATCATGACACAAATGCTGATATGTGACATATACACTTTTATTTGCACAGACGCGTTTCGGCGTGTGCCTTCTTCAGGGTGCCATCCAATATCCACTCATTTGAGGTAGGCCTATAGCATCACCTAAAAAATGTATTACAATTTGTAGGTCCCATATTTAACTTCTTTTTCAACAAGTCAAAATGGGCGGAGCAAGATATTTCGTCGTAGTTCATGTCTATGGGCACGAAATGGGGATCGAATCCTGTCTGCATAAAGAGGTGTGTCGATGACGTATTGATGAGCGTACAACCGGCCAACAGTAGCGGCATAAATAACCGGCACACACCTGATATAAGGTCGATTTTTTCCAGACTGGAATGCTCAAAAATGCTAAAAATGTACCTGAAATATTCAGAAGGGTTTGAGGATCATGAAAACGTGCCCAAAATTCACATTCCTAACTCTATAGAACCAAGATCTTAGCATATGTGGTGAAATTCTGAGCTATGGCCATAGACTTCAATGGAGCAGTCGCTTCCTCTCCTCTGCATAAAGGAATTTGACCCCCCCTCGTGCGATCCGGGTTCCCGGAAGTGGCTCCTGATGAAATAACTTGCTCCGCCTTAAACGTTCCACATACTCGACGCACCCGACCGGTAGCGCGACAATGTGACGTCACAGAAGCGCCGTAACCATTTATACTCGCGCATCGTGGTCATGACACTAGTTGCAATATTCTCGTGAACAGAGGTGTCGCTGTTGTGAAAAGTTTAACGCTAACTACGTTACACAGCAGAAGAAGCTGCATTAAGAAACACTAGTAGCAGAGAATGTAAACGGGCTCTGCTATTATCTAGCCTCTGTGATGGTACTTCAGACTTTGGTTGCTACTATTCACAACTACCACCATCATTATCATCTAGTTTCCAAGGTGTGCGCATAGGTAGATAGATAGATGGATATATAGATAGATACTTTAGTCATCCCAAGGGAAATTTTTATAATTTAAACAGTTTAGTTAGCTGGCTAGCTAGCTAGCAGCTGGATGAGTTGTGTAATTTCCTGAAGTGGAAAGAGATTTTGTTCATGTGTTGCAACTCTCGCTGGTAACTTTGTTAACTTATCCAGCAAACTATTAAAATTTCACGACTGTAACAAAACACTGCAACTCTCGCTTGCCCTCGAACTAGTCCATCTTCTTGTTTCCACTTTGTCGCTTCGTCTGAAAAATGAGTGGTGGGCGCTACCTCGGCTACCTGGCTAAAATCCTGGCGCGCCAGCAAGATCTACGTCATTTTGACGTCACGGTGTCGCGCTACCAGTCGGGTGCGTCGAGTATGTAGAAGCCCTTAACAATCTTTGATGCAAATGAGCTGTTGACATGCCCCACTCCGGAACTGATGTGGCGATCTAGTATTCTCAGCCACTCCCCCACCCAAGTTGCTCTACACGAGAATGTGACGTAATTCCCCAGCTATAGGGAGGGAAAGTGAAAACCAGCACCCCATAGACCTATTTTAAAAAAAAAAATATTGTGAAGCCAAATCAGCGATGTTATCCACCAAACATATTTTTCAGTGTCTATACAGTAATAATCTTCTAACTGTGAAAATGTCAGACCCTATTTTGCCTTATTTAAAAAAATCGAAATTGCTCCTTTTGTTTCATAAACGAACTACAAAAGAAGTCACGTGACTTTACCCTTCGACGTTACTCACGGTAGCATGGTTTCTTTATTAGCCTGGTTAGCATTGACACTTAACACTTACTGCCAGCTCTTCATGTGAGTAGAAGCACAACACCAGTTATCCAGACATAAAGGTTATCACCACGCGGTTTACATCACATTCCGTTATTACAAAAATATGTTAAGCCAGTTAAGCAAGCTGCCATATTGATCAGTTAGAGATTAAGCGCCCAAACCTGTGACGTCACATGCAACTGTAGTTCGTTATCACCATGTTACGACAAAAACTCAAAACAATTCAACTGATCCTAAAAATAAGGTATGACCACTTGAAGCAATAGAGGTGACCCCAGTGCCTAACATATGGAAGGCATTAAATTAAGATCCCAATGTGCACCGAGATATATTTTTTCAAAAAAAAAATCCTATCCACTCCGCTAAACTCTAGGAACGCAACCACTAGATGGCGATGAAATTACTTTCCCTCCCTATAGCGTTCCAGTTTGTTTTCACTACACGACAAGTTGAAAAGAACATGTCAATGCGAAATCATAATAAAAATGTATGTTTTTTTTACGAACACTAACATTTCAAGTCAACTCCGTTGTTGCAAGCCTTACATGTCAATAATATGTTACCATTTTTGCCTATTTCAATTTTAAGAGCGGTCACGTTTTTCTCGAGCCACGAGGGGCAGGCTAGTCATTGTTATTGTTAGCGACATATAGGGTTGCCAACTTTCTGATATGAAAATAAAGGTGTTTCGATAATATACTTCAGTAAGTACACCGGCATCCACTTCAGTTAGTGTGGGGGGGGGGGGGAGTATTGAAATTATGTATGTATTATTGTACTAAATAGTGCATCATTTTACAAAATTGTGAGCTATTATTTACTAAAATGCGCACATAATATACTACATTCTATAGCCACTAGCCTACTCATTTTCTATCTGGTGCAAAACAAGAATCATTTCGATGCAAAAACATTTGATAAAGAAATAACTGTTTGTAGCCTATTATACTCAAACCAAATAACTCTGAAAACTGAACTGGCGGATATGCTGTCATAGAAAAAAATATATTGAACATCACAAGCAGCTCCAGAAGCTCTGAATTTGGTGAAGCCTTATTTTATTTCTGTCTTTTTTCTGTCTTTTCTTTTTCTGTTTTTTCTTATGCACTGTAAAACTCATGACAAGACATGTCATCTCACGCTACCCTATCAGCGCAATATACGTGACTCGCAGTGGCTCAAACGAAAAGTGCATTCTCTGTTGGGATAGTGGAATACTGATCTGTCATGGATTTCCACGAGTTGATTCTCAATAATATGGAACAAAATGCGTTCCGTATCAGTTCAATATGGAACACATATTTTTCCTTGCAAATACGGGACGATTCCGTATTTTACGGAACGGTTGGCAACCCTAGCGACATAGCCTCTTTAGCAAACCAGCACGAAAAACAAAGCTTTACATTGTATTGCACGCAAAGCAAGACCATGCAATGTATAAATTGGTGACCGGATTAAAGCAGCAATGTAGTCAAGTGTGTAAGAGCGTTTGAAATCGACATTAAATCGACCAACATAGTACAAATACAAAAAAAAAGTACATCTCAACTTCAGCAATTATGGGCACAGCCATCTTTGTTTTCAACTCACACGTTCAGCTCGGTGCACTATCAAGTACCCCGAGTTGGACATCTGATATTCCGACCTAAAGAGGGCGTGTCTCAGTGAAATGACGCAAGACAACAGGGAAATTTCACACTTTCCAACTCGGACAAGTTTACTGGATCGCTACATGATTCCATGTTTACGTCAATGGACAGCATGGTCGAAAGCCAGGGAATAGGAGTCGGTTGGTCCATCAGAGAGCATCCGACTGCCAGTAATAAAATGCAATTTGTTATGCAGGAATAATAATGAATGTGTGACAAACGTCATTGTTGGTTCTGTTTGAATGTCCGTATGTAGTTTATTGTAAATGTATTATTTATGAGTTTAGCCGAAACGTCTACTAAATACAATAACCATAGCATAATCAATTCAGACACCTGCATGTATGATGTAACCTGGCTTAGCAATGTTAAATGATAATGAGTAGAGCCTATTTCAGAGTTTTAAAGCATTTGTGAAATTGGCTGCCTACTACCAGGTGGCCTGGGTTGCTTCCAGGGTATGCTAGGCTACGTTATATGTACCTCGTACCTACAGTCAAATTACAGCCGCGGGGAAATCATGGGAATTTTCAGATGGGGGGTGGGTAGTCAGTGCCCTATATGGTGCTGGGGGTAGTAACATTCAATAATGGAGATTTCTGACTAGATCACAGAAGTGCATAGTTTCTGACATTAACCTCTCTCAGCTAACCCACAAAAACATTTTTTTTTTTAATTATTTATTTATTTTTTAAAATTCAGGGTTTTTTTATTTTATTTTTTTATTATGAATAAACATTGGTACATCAACAAACATAGTACAAGTTAAAAATCACGATGGTACCATGAAAAATTCAACATTACATAGATAGACAAAAAAACATGTCTGCAATTCAGACGCTAGGGAAGGTTATAAGAGATCACAAAGCTTAACCAAAACAAAATGTACAGGCTACTACTATAACAGTTCATATTGCTTTAGGGTTATGACAGAATTGAAGTTGATTAATGTACTGTTTAAGCTCATTCTTATAGGCCATAAAAGAGGGCTTGCTACCAATGAACTTACATTTGTGAAATTTATCTAAGAGAATAAATAGAATAATTATGTATGTGTGTTCATTTTCAACTTCTGACAAGCCAAACAATATACATTTTCAAAACAGCACAACATTTTCACCAATATTTTCTGAAAAAAAAAAAAAAATCCTGCCAGAATTTGCGGGTGAAGGGGCAGTGCCAAAATAAATGTACAGAACTTTCCTGACGGGTGTGACAGAAGCTACAATTCATATCAATATCTAGTTTGTATCTCTTTACAATATAAGACTTAGCTGGGTAAATTCTATGAATGAGTTTAAATGAGACTTCCTTAACCTTATTAGTAATACAGTATTTGTTAGGAAGAACCTAAACCCTCCTTCACCTAACCCCATCCACAAGCTGATTCCAACACGACACTGCTAGGCCTGTCAAACTCGATTCCTTTTAAGGATCCGGGTTATTCTGAGTCACTCACTAAACTGATCCGGATTGAACGAGTCACTTGAGTCACTTGAGTCAGTATTGCTAAATCGCAAGGAAATTCAGTCCTACTTCAAGCAGTGCAGTGGGGTGCTTCATTTTTAAGTGCCTTCTCATGTTGGATGTGGATCCTCCATGATTTGAAACCAGGTTTTTGCAGTACTTGCATTTAGCCTTTAGAGTTTTGCTCTCCTGGTCGAAGTGCATCCACAAATTGTTCATCTTTCTGGTGCTCATGTTCAGAAACTTCTTGAAATTAACCTCCAAATTGTCTTGACA
Source organism: Alosa alosa (assembly GCF_017589495.1). Taxonomy (NCBI): domain Eukaryota; kingdom Metazoa; phylum Chordata; class Actinopteri; order Clupeiformes; family Clupeidae; genus Alosa; species Alosa alosa. The sequence goes on from NC_063199.1 coordinate 1,347,849, forward strand.
CCACTCTCACTTTTCTTGTCACTTCTCTTTGAGGTGTTTTTGGACTTGTGGGTTGGGGACTACCCTCTTACCTCCCAATCAGATAAGCCTGTTACTGGGGTAAGGGGTCAAGGGGGCCGGTCAAGTACATTACCGCGGCAACTTCACTCATGTAGCTTTCCGTTCAGCCAATAATAATAAATTATTATTATTATTATTATTATTATTACTACTACTACTATTATTCTCATTAGGCCTATTTTTATTATCACCTTGACACGAGTAGAAACTATGCTACTCGCTCATCTACAGATCTACTCATGACAACGTAGCCGGCTGATTCGACTGACTCGCACTCATAATGCAGGTAACCGGCCCAGCTTATCCGACTGACCCAGGTAGGCTAGCCTACTCAAGCAGCTCCAAGCAGAGCTTGCAATGTTTCGGACTGTCTTTGTGACCTAATTGCATTTTAAAGTAGGCTATGCCTACGTGCAGAACATTGTATGTTATTTCAGAAGTTAAAGAATGGCTTTTGTTGTGGATTTTCTTGTCACCTTGACGAGGAGTTACTCGCTCGTCTACAAATCCGCTCATGACAACGTAGCCGGCTGATTCGGCTGACTTGCACTCATAACAACATAACGTAACCGGCCCGCCCGGCTGATCCGACTGACCCGGGTAGATAGCCTACTCAAGCAGCTCCATGAGTGTGCAGTTTGGACTGTCTGCACGACCTAATTGCATTTAATATGCTACATCTATACTAGATAGATAGATAGATACTTTATTGATCCCCGAGGGGAAATTCAGGGGGGTCTCAGTAGCATACAGACATCACACACAACATGCACTTACAGCAGAAATGGTAAATATAAGGATAAGTATAAACATATAACCAAACTCCACTGTACAATAGAGACAGTAGGAGATAAGAAAAACTAACAAAACTAAATACTAAATATACTATATAAATAAATGTAAAAAATCCAGTGTGCTTGAGGGTGATCAAGCATGAGACGCTTGTAGTGACAGGGCCTGTAGTTCTGTGCATGGTGAGGTGCTTAAGAGAGTGAGTGTCATGGTGAAGGTGCAAAAAGTAGTCCAACAGTAGTCCTTTAGTTATGTGTGCATGGTAAGGTGCTCAAGAGAGTGAGTGTCATGGTGAAGGTGCAAAAAGTAGTCCAACATTAGTCCAACAGTGCAATAATGTCTAGAGACCAGCATAAATAATATGGAGAAATCGGAGAGTAAAGTATAATGTAGACAAGGTAATATAACAAACTATAAAAAACTATGTCAGTGCAAGAACAGGTTGAGGTAATAGGGTTACAGCCATTCAGTATTGTAGCAGAAGCCATTGATCATGTCTGCTAATATAGCATGAAAAACAGTGTAGCAGGAAAACAGTAGTAAAAACATTAGGCCATCCTTAAAAATATTCTTGTTTGCAGTAACAACCAAAAAAATTAAAAAATGGATTGGTAGGTAGGTCAATATTTTTTTTTCAAGATTCAAAGTAAAAAAAAAGTTAAATTTTGGTCATGGTGATTACGTAGGTATGAATTTAAACAAATGTGCATATTGTGACGTAACTGACTGGGTCCTCAACCCGTGCCTTCAGGCGCATCATTGCAAACCTCAATCTGATGCAGGTTATGTAGACCAGCCTTTCTCAAACTTCTTTGACCTGAGGCCCAGTCATGGCAGACTTTGGGGTCATAGGGCTCATCTACACATACCCAACCCCACTCCCCCCAATCAAATTGTCATTATCATTATCACAATCATTATTATGCCTATATTGTTATACATGCACTTTCACTTAAATGTTTTGTGACATGCACATCAGAGGACTGCTTTACTAATGTAAGATATAATTTCATTGCTTTTGCATGGTTGCATGATGCTTGCATAAGAAAAGAAATACTTCTCAAAACAGCAACAATTATATGGGTGCTTTTGTTTTGGTATGTTTCCCTCATGCAAGCATCATACATTGGTAGGAAATGGAGAAAAAAAATACATGTTGTTTAATGAAGTTTAATTTGAATGCCTGAATGTAAGGATTCAGGAAACACAATACCAGCTTTTTTGGCGAGCAGATAGGCGTAAAACACTGATCTGTTGATCTTTAACCGATAGAAAGAAGGCTACAATAGCTTTTGGCCATGATATATTCAAATTTGACAATACAATACTCAGTGCTATATTATACAGTCTCTCCTCTGTTTCTATGGAAGTTCCAAAAATCAACGTCGTTCTATTAAGTGTTGTTAAACAATTAAATAGCATTCAACAGGTTGAAGCGGAGCTTTGATACCAACGTTATCGATTAGTTTCAGTTTCTCTCGCGCAGACGCCTGCATTGAATGAACGCTCATACCACCACTTTATTATATGGCTCCATGTTTAATGACATCGATAGCAGAAACGTTTGTTTTCTTTTTTTTGTCGGTCCGCGGTATCTTGATCAACTGCGCAGCAAATTATCAGACGAAGCACCGGGCCTAATTTCACTCCACGACTTCGCGGACTCGCAGTCTCCACGTTGCGGACCCATATTTTGAGAAATGCTGAATAGACCACAACCAATTTCAATTCTTCAACACAGTCACCGTTAGACTAGAGGGGAGAAAGGATGGGAAAAGATCTGGCCACAGTTCTTCCAGAACTTCGTGCCAAGTAAAAGCGTTGTCGTTGTGTGAATGAAACGAAGCGTATAGGCCATAGTGTGACATGCGTAAACCAATGGTGTAGATGACGCCACAGGGTTTTATTTAAGAGAGCGTTTGTATGTAGGCAATTTATATTCACAATACTTAGGCCTACTAAAATAAATAGTATTTTATTTGTATTGGTTGTTTAGAGAGAAAAAAAAAATAAAAAATCGGTCGGTCTTAACGCAAGTTTACAACCGGCAACTCGGTCGGACTAAAAGAGGAAATATTTTTATTTCGGTTCTAAATTGACAGGGTCGGTCGGGTTACGGCAAACGAAAATATTTTTAAGGATGGCCTTAGGCTGTGGACATTAGTATAACAGTAGTAAAGTAGTAGTACTAGGGCTGGGATAAACGATTCGTTTTTAAACGATTAATCTAGCGATTATTTTTTCGATGCATCGATTAATCTAACGATTCATTTTTTTAGTCCGATTCGATTTCGATTCGATTATCGATTATCTCCCCATTCATTGACTAATAGCAACTTATACATGTTGATTTACATATCTGAATGAAAAAAAAAACATGAATTCCTTAACATTGGAATAAATGTTTATTGCCCTTAAAATTCCAAAATAAAAGACTAAGACCGACTGTACCTATAGGGTACATATAAGTGCACGACTACGCCACTTGGGGCCTTTCACGCCAAGATATGTTATAAACCCAAGTGTATTTGATGAGACACACAGATAAGATAAGTAAAGACAGAGACGTGATTCCAGTACAAAAATAAACAAGATTTATTAATATGGAATTCACTTAAAAGGCCATTCATGCGGTTAAGCACTACAGCGCGGACCCACTATGGTGAACGGCAAGGGGAAGTGGTAATGGCTGCCACCAGGGATATTTACTCTTTGGGACAGTAGCAGGGCAGAGATAGCTAGTCAGCTGATGGGGAGCGGTTACCTGTCCTGGGAGAAGTGTGAGGCCGACACAACACTCGTGCTCTTGACTCTGGTGCCTATTCACACAGACACACACACACACACACACACACACACAGGCACAACTACTGCAACAATGTGATCACAGCAAATGGTGAGGTGCACGTTACCACTACAAAATACTGTGAGCAGTGCGCGAAGAGGAGGACTCAGATCCGGCGACCTGCCCCGTGAGCAGCTTTACTATTACTCTGGAGAAGAGAGAAGGGGGAGGGGATGGTTAGCACTCAGTGACTGGGAAAGCAGTAGAGCAAAGCTGAATAGGAAGGATTTTACTTGGTAGCAAACTACTGGGGCAGCCAGTACCACACATGCCCTAATGCCGTGAAGGAGAGAGGCAACAGGAGGCTAAAAGGTAACGGCCAAGTCAAATAATACCAAATGAAACCAACTAAACAGAAAAGAAAACAAACAAAACGGGCAAAAGCTACTTTACATTAACTTTACAGTAGGCAAAACAGCAGTGGCAACTGGTTCTGGAGACACAAAATAGTCAGAATCAGCCATCCATAAAAAATACACAATCAACAAACAAACAGTTTTCTATTGACAGTATTTACACATGCACACTAGGCATCATTCTACTTTACCTCAGTGCATCCTAAAAGCAAACACAACATGGCAAGGGGTCCCCTGGCACTCTCACCACAAGCCGGCGTGAGAACACTGCTGTACACAAGTATATGTCAGATACAGGCATTTACCTCATAGGCAGAGGACATGATTAGCTCACATGTGTTACACCATACTAAAGCGGCAACAATCACATATAGGTACAGGCATACATAAGAGCAAAGGAGTTTACAGGCAAATGTTTCCCTCCCCAAACAAGAGTTACAACTAAATTTACCTTTGTTGGCTAGTGTCGTGGAAAAATTCACTAACTTTTAACTCTAACTTAGCACTCTGAACAAAAACCAGCGGAGAACGGTCTGAGATGAGAAGTGGCCGCTTGTGGCCTTTTATTCACAAGTCCTCCTGGGTACAGCTCTGAAAAAATGCACAGAGACTAAGTGTCGCCAGGCAGGAGTTGTGAATGATGGATGTCCTCTGCAGCGGAGACTCCATGACCCAGGCCTTGGGGAGAAGGTGCGCACGTTCTGAGGATTTTCCTCTTGGGGAAAGTTTTTGTATGTTATCAAAACACCTCCTTTTTTCGTATGGCCAACCCTGGCCGGGTGTCTGCCCCCTATGTAAATGGCAGACCCCCTTGTAGCCAATCAGTATACACTCAATAAATTATATTGGTGGATGAGCTCACCAAGCTGCCACAAAAATTATTAAATAATCCCCAGTAGGCCTGTGTCACGTTCGCGCACATGCATGACATCCTCCCCCAGCTTCTGCCTGGCCACCTGGCTGCACATGAACTCTTCATGAACTTTACTACATATATCTCTCGGCTGCTGCCTGGCAGCACATGACATCTTCAAAAAAAAAATCTGCCACACTAGGTTCCTTAGTAAACAGTGCAGGGCTTCGTTGAAACGTCCCTCACCCGAGACCTACGTTACAATGTGGCTATTAAATACATGTACAACCTCACAAACATGGTAGCCTGACGTTGAACAACAATGATTAAAATAGTGTACTATTACCTTCAGTAGTAGGGCTACCCCCACCAACTACTCGAAGGCGCCTAGCGACAGTAGGACACCTGTTGCCCACAGTTTAACATCAGATAAACAATTAAATACAATCATATGATCGTGTAGCAGATGAGGCAATAGCACGTACCTTTCACAGACGAACACCCAGAGAACCGAGGATAGCCGAATCGGCAGCCATATCCCTCATGAGTACAGCTCTCATTAGTCTGCTGACACCGAATTCATTTGACAAACATGCTCTGCCCACTGCAGTGTGTGTTGGAGAGAGTAAGATAATTTGTTCATAACTAATTCTTGGTTGGGACCAAGAATAGCATACACATACCAGATCAAATGTATGGAATTCACCATAAGTGAAAAGTAGGCCATCCCTACCTGAAGGGTTTGTAGATGCATCAGACCAAATGGAAGTACAAAAGCACGGAAAAATCCCTTAATCCATTGGCAACAGGCTGATTTGACATGGAATTATACTCTCATTCCGGCGTAATAATCAAGGAATGTTGCGACCGTACCATGGGCGCAGCAGCACAATGATATCACACAGCACCTGACAATAGTCCCCGTAGGCTGTAACTTCCAGCAACAAATTTGAGCTACAGCAGATTATTACGCCAGAATGAGAGTATAGTTCCATGTCAAATCAGCCTAGAAAGTCGCCACGTTTAATTTTCCGTTAGTCTTATTACACTTTCTAACTTGATAAGAGACAAGTTTTAAATAGGAAAATTACCGGAAATCTTAAGTCACTTTTAAGCGTGATGTTAGCAGGCGAGATGCTAATGGTCTAATCCAATTCAATGATCTATGCTAGGCTGGAGCTAAAAGAACGGAACGGACTCACAGAACGGCTGGATGAACTGGAAAAAGGTAAAAATCAATTGTTTAACTCTAGGGGAGGTGGAAAATGAGCGTAATTCCCCAAATGGTGGAATATCCCTTTAAGTCATTTAGAGATGAGTGACCGTCGCAGGAAGTGCATCATAACAAAGGGACACCAGACCCTCTTGTAACCATAGACATACTATACATAGACGCCGCATCGACCGCTACTCCTTACTAGCGCTGACGAGATTTGGAGCCGCCATCTTGGACCGGTCATCCACTCCACTCAGTGTAATCTGTTTGGCCGGTGAGATGAGCTGTCAGCGCACTTAATTAATCATATCTCACTGAATACCGAACAGATTCTCACGCGGTTTTTTTTGCTGCAAAGGTCATACATAGCTATGATACAGGACACATGATTTAGCGTATTTTAATATTCATAGTGGGTTTAACAATAATAGAATATTCTGATATATGATATAAAGTGACCTGACGTCCGATATCAAAACTGGGAACATAATCCATGTTTGACAGCATAGACAAAACTAGTTTGATACAAGTTTAATGAGTTAAATATAGTTCACAGTTGACAGAAAAGTTCCATCAACAGCATTATTCACAGTCCACAGAAAGGTTCCATAAACATTTAAGTGAGATCAGTGCCATTCAGACATCTGAGGGATATTCCAAGTAGGCCTATGTGGTTTAGTGTCAAACTTGGGTAAATTGACTCAGAATAAGTTGTAAACCTCCCAGTAGAAAAGCTGTATGATACAGGAAACATGGTTGTGTGTATTTTAATATTCATAGTGGGCTTAACAGTAATAGAATATTCTGATATATATGATATATTATAAAGTGATGACATCCAATATAAAAACTGGGAACATAACTAATCCACGTTTGACAGCATAGACAAAAACTGGTTTGATACAAGTTTTAATGAGTTAAATTTACAAAAAAAAAATCCATTAACATTTTCAGTTCAGTGCCATCAAAAATAAAGTGATGAACAGACATTGGTGTGGCATAAAGGAAATGGAGTAACTGGGTTCAATATCAACAGCATTTGTTAGACAAGTTCCATAAATATTGTAAAGTGCAAGTTTGTGGGTTTGTTTCTGATCCTTAAAAAACAGACATTGGTTTGGCATAGTAAGTGTAACAGTTCATCAATTCAAGACAAAAAGGTGACTTGTCACTTGTACAGTGTCAATGGGTTCATCAACAGCATCTGTTATTTACAGTTCACAGAAAGGTTCCAGCCCCAATGAAGAGATTAAATAAAAAGGAATTAAGAAACATTTTAGAAACTGCTAAGATCAACCCGTTCATTGCAATCAGTAAAGAATCAGGAAGTGTCTTCACAGGCTCAGTGAGACAGAGTTACCGTCATGCAGTTGGTTCTATGATTTCGACAACTGGTGCATGTCATTTTGTATGTTCCCACCTTGCTAAAATTGCTTGGGTACACTTTGGCTGAGAACAAAAAGTGCTTCAGACAGCAGGTGGGCAAATAAGATGGCATAGTAAACTGGGTAAACTCCATAAAAGAGGACTGAGTCAACCAGACGATGGGAAAATGGGACACAGAGTGGCGAATGCAGGTGATGAAGGTGGAGCTCATAAATCAAACATTCAGTCACAGTGTAGCAGATACCCTGCAGTACTGCAATGAAGAGCTGCACCTTCCTCAGTTCCAGGGGTGTGAGACCGTTCAGTTCATTCACAGTCTTCTTGAACAAGGCAGTTGTTCTGGAGAGATACAAAATAATAAATAAATGAATGAAAAGGAATTTGAGAGGCATCTTATTCTTGTTAGGGTATAATAATACAGTGTTGGGCAAGCTACTTCGAAATTTTAGTGAGCTAAACTATCAGTTACTCTGCCATGAATAAAACACTACACAAAACTACCACCCAGTCAAATGTATTAGTAGCCTAACACAAACACAGCAGTAGGCTAGTTCACTACATAGGAAGCTACTTTAAATTGTGCTAATTTCACATGACAAGAAAAGTGTAGCTTGTCTGGCTAAGCTACTTGATAAATAAAGAAGTTGAGCTATTGAAAAGTTACTTTATTCAGGAAATAGTGAGGCTACCACCAACACACTTAGGCTACAAGTAGCAGCTAGCGATTGCCCAATAGGCTAGTCTGTGCCACCTGTAAAATTCGCCGGCCAAATCTAGTATGATTTATTTCTATAATAGCCTTCTTGTGTCAGTTGTAATCTAAGTCAGTGTTATGGAATATGACTTATCAAGTCTCAGTTCATAGCCGGGTGAACACTGAGTAAACATAGCCTAGCTAGATGGCTACGATTTTCATACAGTAATATCAAAGATTGCTCCTTCTCAGCTCTCTGGTAATATTCTATTCACAAAATATAACCAATAGTACAGTTATGTTAAATCTTACTTGTGAAAAGTAGGTCCGACGATTTGAGAAGGAACATGCTGCACAGTGCTGTCATCTTGTGTCTTCTGCTGCAACGCAACGAGGAATATGACCGGTCCAAGATGGCGGCCGCATTTCTTGTTTCCAGCAGCCAATGCGGTGTCTATGTATATTATGTCTATGCTTGTAACAGCTGTAGGCCTACTGTTGCAGGCTCGAAAAATTAGAGTAGGGGTTAAGTCATTTAAAGACCGTCAATTCTACCCGAAGTACTGTAAGTACATAATTTACTTTACTCTTTATGGAGAATACAGCGGGAAAAATAAATATTCATAATTCACATTTAGTTATTAGATAATCGATTGCGCCTGACTGTCAACGTGATCTGCCAGAGTCAGCTGGGAGGAGCTCGAAAAAACATGACTCACGCATAGGGACTCACGTCAGGGCTGCACAATAAATCGAATTATAATCACGATCACGATTTGGCTTCCCACGGTCAAATTTGTGTGATTTTGAATTTTGTGAATCCTTAAACCTGTCTGACCATGCGCCTGCATGTACCCTACCAACAACACCCTGCACTGCTCAGTCTAAAGTATCTTGAATGCACTGTGGACTAGACTAATTTTGTTCATGTAATTTACAGACTACACATGACACAACACTCAAAACGAGTGAACAATAATTAAAATGTAGCCTATGCATCAGTGTTTATCAATGAATAACCAAACGGCTAAACTCATGGATGAAAAGCATAGCTGGAGTGGCAATATATTGTTTTTGACGTTCATTTGCTGCGCCCTCGCGGCACTTCAGCAGCCTGGGCTGTGCAGTCGCAGCCCCTCACTCGTGGTCTCCCCAAATGTTAACAAAGTAGCACGCCCAAAACTGTTGCCCGTGGCCGTGATGCCCCTTTGAAAATCGGAGGTTCACAGGCCACTGTGCCCAATATGCTTCATATGCCCAACTGAAGGACAAGTGGCCTTCGCCCTAAAATGATTAAATTCCAAGCCTAGATGTAAATGTGGAGGACGACTTTGGGTGAACCAGATAGCAAGTCCAATTTGTTTAGGGGAAAAAAATGTCAAGTCAAGTCAAGTCGGCTTTATTGTCAATTTCTTTACATGCACTGGTCATACAAATAATTGAAATTTCGTTTCTTACTTTCCCATGCAGACATAGACATACTTTAAATACAGACATAGACATACATAGACATAGCCATAGACAATAAAACATAGAAATACAGACATACCACATACAGACATTAAAGTGCGAGACTGAAATATAGAACATATATCAATATATAGAAATATAGAATATATATATAAAAAATAGAGGTAGTTGTGTTGTATATTTACATAGTCCTAGCGTAACCTTCTGACAGAGTAGTAGTAGCAGCAGCATTGTGGCAGAGTGATAAATAACATTTACATGAAGTTTAAACTTGTGCTTGTGTGTACTGTATATTTACATTGATATGCAGTCATTTCAAGTATATCAGGCTTGATATGAACCAGCAACACGTTAGGCTGCGCAGTCACAGTGCAGTTCCACAGGGCGGTCCTGGGGAGGTGTTGGGGGGGGGGGTTTAGGGTAGACAGGATCCTAGGTTCCTAGGTTTCTGGCTGGCTGGTGGGTGGGGGCTGTCAGTGATGGGAGAGTGGGTAGAGTGTTCAGAATCCTGATTGCTTGGTGGATGAAGCTACTTGCAAGTCTGGTGGTGCGGGAGCGGAGGCTCCTGTACCTCTTTCCAGAGGGCAGGAGGCTGAACAGTTCGTGTGCAGGGTGGGTTGTGTCCTTGACAATCATTAGTGCTTTGCGGGTGAGGCGGGTGGTGTAAATGTCCTGCAGGGAGGGGAGTGGTGCTCCAATGATCCTCTTAGCGGTGTTAACAATGCGCTGGAGGGTCTTCCTGTTCTGATCTGTGCAGCTGTGATGCAGCTGGACACGATGCTCTCGATGGTCCCTCTGTAGAATGTGGTCATGACGGGAGGCGTGGCACTTGCCTTCTTCAATTTGCGCAAGAAGTAGAGGCGCTGCTGGGCTTTCTTCGCCAGTGATGCTGTGTTGGTGGTCTAGGAGAGGTCGTCGCTGATGTGCACCCCTAGGAATTTTGTGCTGCTCACTCTCTCCACAGCATCTCTGTCGATGGACAGTGGTGGCAGTTGTTTGTGGCTTCTGAAAGTTGACAACAATCTCCTTGGTCTTGCTGACATTCAGCAGGAGGTTGTTGTCTTTGCACCATTTGGCCACCAGGTCTACTTCTTCTCTGTAGTGAGCCTCATCGCCCTTAGTGATGAGGCCCACCAGTGTTGTTAATAGTCCGCAAACTTCACCAGATGGTTGGAGCTGTGAGTGGTTGTACAGTCATGTGTTAGCAGTGTGAAGAGCAGGGGCTGAGCACACACACCTCATGGGCCCCCGTGCTCAGGGTCAGAGTGCTTGAGGTGTTGTTCCCGACACATACTGCTTGTGGTCTCTGCAACAGGAAGTCCAGCAGCCAGTTGCAGAGGGAGGTGCTGAATCCTAGCTTGTACAGTTTGCTGATGAGTTGTTGTGGTATTATGGTATTGAATGCTGAACTGAAGTCTATGAACAGCATTCTCACATATGAGTCTTTATTGTCCAAGTGGGTGAGGGCTGGATGGAAGGCAGAGCAGATTGCATCCTGCGTGGATCGTTTGGCTCGGTATGCAAACTGGAAGGGGTCCAGGGTGGGGGGTAGGGTGGCTTTGATGTGTGACATGACTAGCCGTTCGGAAGCACTTTTGATTAGGCGTGGAGTGCTACAGGACGGTAGTCATTGAAGCATGATGGTGATGATTTCTTTGGCACGGGTATGATGGTGGCAGCTTTGAAAAGTGATGGGATGACTGCTTGCTCCAGAGAGGTGTTGAAAATGTCTGTAAAAACATCCTTCAGCTCTTCTGCACAGTCCTTCAACACTGGAATGTTGTCTGGGCCTGCTGCTTTGCGTGGGTTAATGGTGGCTAGTGTCCTCTTCACGCTGGCAGAGGACAGGTACAGGGGTTGGTCGTGGGGGGGAGGTGGGGTTTTCTGTGGGTGAGTGTCATTTTGTGCTTCAAAACGGGCGAAAAAACTGTTCAGGTCATTGAGCAGAGAGGTGTTGTTCTCACAGCTCCGTGGCGCAGGCTTGTAGTCAATGATGGCCTGTATGCCCTGCCACAGGCTCTGTGCGTCTCTGCTGTCTTTGAAGTGTGTTGTTATTTTGTCTGTGTAATCCTTTTTTGCCTTCCTGATGCCCTAGGACAGGTTAGCCCTCGCTGTTCTTAGGCCAGCTACATCTCCAGCTCTGAAGGCTTTGTCTCTGGCCCTCAGCAGTCTGTGGACGTCTCCTGTCAGCCATGGCTTCTGGTTGGTCCGAGTGGTGATGTGTTTTATTTCTGTAACATCATCGATGCATTTGGTGATGTAGGAGGTCACAGTGTCTGTGTATTCCTCAATGTCAATGTGGTTGTTGTGGGTGGCAGCTGTTGTTTCAAAGCAGTCCTGAAGTTGTGAGACCGCCCCCTCCTGCCACACTCTCACCTCCTTCAGAACTGGTTTGGTGACTTTTGCTCTTTGTCTGTATCGGGGCAGCAGCAGGATGCTGTGTGTGGGGGTCTGACTGTCCGATGTGGGGGAGGGGTTTGGCTTTGTAGGCTTCTTTCTGTGGGGTGTAAACAAGGTCCAGGGTGTTTTGTCCTCTTGTTGGGAATTTTACATGTTGGTGAAATTTTGGTAGTACAGTTTTGAGATTGGCGTGATTGAAATCTCCAGCGATGATTGTGAATCATCCGGCATCCGGGTGTTCACTTTGTTGTTCACTGACGGCCCGATACAGCTCATTCAGTGCCATGCTCCTATCACTGTTTTTGTTGCTGGGGGGGATGTACAGTGGGCAGTGCTTCGACTTGGCCAGCTTCCCTCGCGGTCCGCGCGCGGGATCACGCGGCATCACGCGACTTTAATTTGTATTTTTCCAGTGACGCTGCAACGACGCTGCAAAAACCAGCAGAGGTCTCAAGTGAGCAGGGTGTCTCGTAAAAAGAAATGGAGCTGGAAAACCCTACACAGACTTCACTACAGACTTTAGCAGACTGGTTTAGAAATAATTTAATAGCCAGAAATATGCCTGCCCTGCCCTAATAAAGAAATATTTGGTTAACGGCGAGTGAATCCCGTTTGCAGCCGTAGAAGAAACGCAGGACAAATTAAACATTCTGGTTTTCTCCGAGTGCAACGATGATAGACAGACATCATTTGGACAAAATATAGAGCATATTAACCTCCGTTGCTCAGCCAAATGCCTTCCTGTTACGTCCTGTTACAGGCGATAAACGATTTTTGATGGTCACAAGTTTACTTCATTAGCGTTTATTTTTTTATTATTAAAGAGTGTTTTTCATTTAAAGGCTTGACTTCGTGCTTATTCAGAAGAGCATTTAGTGCTCTCCCCAATCCCTGACGTTCACATTGCATGTTTGTTTGTAATGGATGCAACCGCGAGATACGCTTGTCATAGGCGCCGATGCCGTGGGTGCTCCGTCTCTCGGGCACCCACTGAAAACATCGAGCACCCACGTGTGCCATCTTATAGTCCTGGCTAAATTTACATTAATTTAAAATCTAACATCAGTTCATGTTAAATTCAGCATCTCTCGTGTGAAAATTCCTGACACTTCCCACCTGAAGAAGGTGCCGCTAGGGTTGTATTCCATAGTACGCACCATAACCCCCAAAAAAGATACCCTTATTTACCAAATTTGCGCTTTTGGTAAATGTAGGCTAGCCTCTCCTTATTGAGCCTAAGAAAAACCTTTACATAAACTGGAACAGAAAGCCCCTCTTAATCACATCAACCCATGTCATCCCTTATCAAATAGCCTACTGCATTAAACGTCTAACTTTTAGAACACTGGCTGTATGAGCTTATAGGGGTTCACGCTTTTTAAAAGTTCTAGGATGAGGGAGATTTCTCTCCCGGGATTTTTTTTTAATTCTGGTTGCTAAACACACTATTTTAACGCAGTTTGGAAAGGACAGAAATACCTTTACAAAGCAAGCGGCTCTGACTCAAATTAGGTGAACATACCTTATGCGCATATAACTTATAACTTCACTGCCCAACCCGCGAAAAAGGGAAAGAAAATAAAAAATAAACCAATGAGTTTATGTCGTGATTTGCGAGAGAAAAACACAGTTATGGTAGCTTACTAACAATAAGGATTTGCTCACAACACTCTAAATACATTGCACTGCTGTTTTGGTTGTCCCAAACTTTTAGATGATAGGCAGGCCTACGCACAGTCAAGGAATTTTAACACCCGCACCAACCTGACTCGTCATGACGTGCCTTAGCCCCAAAAAGGCTGAGAACCTCTGCTTGTTTCAGATAGCCTGGACAACATGTTACCTGGGTTTTGCCAACGTTATTAATTAATGGTAGCCTACAATAGTTAATTGATTCGCGTAACATATTAGTTGGCTCACAGAGTAGGGAATCAGGATGGAGAGAGTCACGCGTGTGTTGCTTTTCTTGCGGGATCGAATCCAGTTTAATGCTAGTTTTCAAAACATATATTTTTTTACATGTCTTTTGTCCGAGTGGCTGTAATGTAGCCGAGCGCTCATGGCGTATAAAAAGCGACTTCAAACCGCCTAAAACAACTTGTTTGTGAATGTCTGACAACTGCTGCAGCGCATGCACGCGCAAGGAAACCAGAAGGCACACAACATCGGAACGATTTTAAGGCTATTTCGCATAGGCTACTCAATGGTGCTATTTCACACGCATTATAGCGACCCCCACTCCCCGGAGTTAGGTGTAAGGTGTTAATAGACGATTGGCGTAGCCTACAGTGGACTAGGGCTGTCAAAATTGCTCAAAAATGACGTTCGAATATCCCCTCTAAAATAAACAAATGTATTCGAATATATTGGAATATCTAGGCTATATTATTTGCGCATTATGTCAGTGACGCGCATCATGTCATCTGTTTTTAACTTCTTGTATGGTTATTGCTTGACAGGGGGTATCCCAAGCAGCTTTCAGCCATAAGGCATTTCCTAATTCACCCGACACTGATATTCAAAATGTTGAAACTATTTCAGCATAGCCTATAAGCAGTTTAATTAAATGTAATGTTAGTTGTAAATGGCAATACAAATCTTCACGATAGGCCTAAGTAACTGACCGCCCGATTCACGTTGGCTGGGGGGCAGGGGGGGCCATCAGACATTTGTTCCCAAGGGTCTATGAATTGTTAATCCGGCCCTGCCCCCAATGAACGCAACTTTCCACCTCTGAGACAGCTTAAAAGAAGTCTAGAGGACTCCTAACTCACTAAGACCTACTTACTTTAGGCTGCGCAAACCACAGGCCTTTTTTTGGGGCAAGCCTGCATTCGAAGCAGGCCTTCTGTTGAAGAATTTTATATAAATCCTGCGCTAACAGTAATCCTCCTACCCCCCACTACCACAGCTGTGGATAGTGTGGCATGCTCACGCTTTATGTCTCCTTCTTGCAAACTAGGCCTATAGCCCAACCATTTACGTCTTCAAAAAATAACAACTTGCCAGATATGCCTTCATATCTTTGGGCTTCATTCAGCGTTTTGTTCTTCCACTGGAAATTACTCTTCTACATGTGCTGCCTGCTGCATCCTTTCTGTTTGTATTGTTTAGAAAATGTTTGACGTCTTGAGTTAATGCATTAAACATTGTTTGCTGGTAACCAGCCACCAATAGCCTACAGATTCTTGCGCGTGCATTACATTCTCTATTCTCTCCAAAATGTGCCCGTTCTATAGGCTGGCCAAGTGCGTAATTCTGCGGCATAAAGCAGATGTATTTGTTTATTGTACAGAAAAATAAAAATAACCTGTCAAGCAATCAATTGACTACATTGCAGTCACTAAGTAGGGCAAATTACGAAACCAAAACGTGGGTCATAGTTGTCTAAGCCTCTGCTGTGAGGCCAAACCCATGAAGAAAGACGCATTGATATCTGCAATAGAGTTTTTTTGGGCTCAAGCTCACAGCCGAACGAGTCATAGCACTGAAGGGAGAGGCAACTGGCATGTGATCTCCCCACGGGCCAATGGATGTACAAGTTTTCTCCTGTGCCTACGATATTTAATCCAGTGTTTTGTGAAGTTGCAAAATGCTATTCGTTGTAACGAATTTTTATGATAGTATGAAGTACTCTTTGTATAGGGTACTATCTTAATTGCTTTATCCTCAATACTTGACCAATGGCTATTGCATCTGTCTATTGAAAGTGAGAATGTGGCATGTGATCTACTGTGTAGGCTTCATAAAATAAAATAAACAGATTGCTATAGTGTTAATTTCGTCAGACGAGACGAGAGGAAATATGTTCAACGTCAACGACCTTTTTTTTTTCATGACTAAGACGAGACGATGACGAGACGTCAGTAATGTCCTGAAACACTGACTAAGACTATCTTAAGATGCATTATTGTTGACAAAAAAAGACGAGACTAAAATGTTTTGCATGAAATAAAAACTAAGATAAAATCTCCCTTCATGTTCGTCTACAAAATGAGAAGACAGAATATCTAGCTGTTACGTTTTCAAAATATTCCGAATGAGTTCATACGCAACAGCTTTCCTGTAGGCTAGTCTACGTGCTGCTGCTGCAACACGAAACTACATGGAACAAGAACACTGGAGATTTCTGCAAGCTGCAAGCAAGCTAACTACCTAAGCTTTCTGCCACAATACTACATACCCAGAAGTTGACGCTTCTCTCATACAAATTAACATCCTCCAGAATGTCCAAACGAAAATGTTCAGCATGTAATGTCAACTATTCATCTAGTTAGACTGATGATGCAAAGTTTGCTAGCAAGTAAGCTAATATAGAAAGTTAAGCTAGCAAGTTAGCTATGGCTAAGATGGAGAGTCTGTTTGGGGAATGTGTTGTGTTTGAAGCATATCGCCATCTAGCAGGTGAGGAGTAAAACATTAATAGTTTGGCCCCTACGACAGTGTTTCTCAAACTATTTCAGTTTCAGGACCACTTAACTAACCCTAGCTAAAAAAAAAAAAAAAAAAGATTAGACCTACTTCAACAGTAGCCTATAATTAGTCTATAGGCCTACTCACTGAACCACCTTGTTTATTGTCTTTGCACTTTGCTTATTGTGTCAGGGGATTCATTCTGTATGATTTAAATTGGCATATCTTACATAGACAGTGTTGCAGAACTGTTTGGATTTAACTACAAGTTATTTGGCAAACAACTCATCTATATTATATTTTACCACGTCTGCTTTCGCGGACCACTTGGGATAACTTTATGGACCACTAGTGATCCCCGGACCACACTTTGAGAAACACTGGTCTACGAATATGACAGTGGTCCAGTCAAATCTTTTACTGTCTATTGTCAAATCCCAGCCGAGCTATAACTGTAGCTCGACTTACCTGTGCATGTAAACATACTGACTGACAAAAAATCAGAATGAGTAATTATAACAGACGAGTAGCCCTGTGGACACACAATATTGTTGGAAAATTGAGATGTGTGAATCAGAAATAATTTGTTATAAAAAAAAAGACTAAAATGTGTTGACTGAAACTGACTAAGACTAAGATATCTTTAGTTTTCTTTTGACTAAAACTAGACTAAAATGACGAGACTTTTAGTCGACTAAAACTTGACTAACAAAAATTATATTTGAATGACTAAATATGACAAAGACTAAAAGGACATTTAAGTCACAAGACTAAGACTATGACTAAATTAAAAATAGGTGACAAAATTAACACTAGATTGCTAATGGCCTACAAGCTGATCTGTGGTGCGTTTCCCGTACAACTACGGAGGTTAGCTTTTTACTAACAGGATGCATCGTTCAACTAACCAACATGTAAGTTATGACCGTTTCCCAAAACTGTCGTACTTACATAGTACTGTAAGTTTGGACCATGATAATTTCCAAACTTCAGTAGTCTGGACTAAGGTGGTTAATGACGTTTAGTAGCACGTGAACGGGCACCTGCACATACTTCTGTGGCGCATTGCGTTAAGGCCGGCAGATGACAGCCGCCGTTGTACAGCAGTTACCAGTCCCCTGTCCAAGAGTTCGAATCTGGGTTAAGATTTTGACAACAATATTGACATCGTTGTTTACCTAAGTTTATTATTTTTTGTGCAGATCATATTATCAAAATCAGAATCAGCCTTCTTGGCTTGGTTTGCGTAAACTAACAAGGACCCCCCCCCCCCCCAACCCATGAAAATCAAAGGCTACATATTCTCAGCTGACTCGTCAAAAAGTGCGCACCACCTTATTATTATCTGCAGGTGTGTGACTTACTTACGTGCACATGGCTGCAAATGGCGTCAGTGACGTCTTTGACATGAAGATCCCTGGAACTATGCTTCTACTAGCATTCTACCACAGCTCGAGAGGTGTAGTTGTAACTACACAACTTTAGTGGTTGCGAACGTTCGTTGCTACTATGGTTTTGGGAAACACTAACGTAGTGTAACGATGCATTGGACTATGTAAGTTCCAAATATGAATGTAATTCTGCGGCATAAAGCAGATGTATTTGTTTATTGTAAAGAAAAATAAAAATGACATGTCAAGCAGTCAATTGACTACATTGCAGTCAAGAAGTAAGGCAAATTAATTTACGAAACCAAAACGTGGGTCATAGTTGTCTAAGCCTCTATAGCGTGTTAAAAACGTTGCAGAAGCCTACCCAAGGCTACAGATTAATTCTGAACAGTTATTTCTCTACTGGCTCAATTATCACACCACTGTTTTGATTTGCGCAGTTGCGTTAATCCAACACTGACAATAATGTAGACAGCAAATTTCGATTTCGTTACCACCGTGTAGTCAAGCCTTAAGCCATACCCAAGTAGCCTAAATCGAGGTAAATCGAGCTTTTTCAGAAGGGGCGGCAGGCAGAGTGATGTACAGTGGCAGAGCGACGCACAGTGGCTGAAAGTGGTACTAAAGCTTCACGCAGCTTCACACCTCGTAATGCGCGACTGAAGTGGCCATTTGAAAGTGATGCCCACTGATATCAATTGTGTGATTTATCTTGAGCGTTTTGCACCTTGCAGTGTTACACTAGGGTGTGCATGAGTGTACTAGTAATCACGTATGGCTGAAGATTTGTCAGTTAATTGTACTTTAGCAGTACGGGAATGAGCTCTCATACCAGTGTTGTAGTCAAGTCACTAAGCCTCAAGTCCGAGTCCATCATAAAAAAAAATCAAGTCCGAGTCGAGTCAGAGTCGAGTCACTATTGATTAAGTCGAGTCCAAGTTCAGCACTAAGGTAAGCATAGCCTACATGTAGTTCCATTTTTTCCCATTGCAGATGAAATCCTTAAAAGCAAAACGGACAATCTTCTGTCTCCAAGCAGGGGTGCCATCACTTGTGTGAAAGTAGTATTGCCAAATTTCTTGCCAAACCCAATGTGTTGTATTTATTATATCGGAGAGAATACCATACCATAGCCATACCATAGCCTATAGGCCTACTCATTATAAATGAGCAATCGACATCCCAATCACACAGGCCATTAAGTCACATTATGCGGTTACTGACTGCTGACAATTGTATAGGCAGTGTTGTAGAAGTTCATACTTCACAAGAGCTAGATGGACGTATTGGAGTAGGCCTATTTTGTAAGAGGTAGTGTGGATCATAAAAGGGCCTCCTCCGCTGCGCGTCGGGGTCTGGTTCGCCCTGTCGGGACTTATTTTCCCAATAATGACTGGCGCTCTATACATTATCCCTTACATATGGAATGTTAAAACGGAAGCCTTGTGGGAACAACTATGATGCTTATAATGGAACTCTCTTGAAAGGGTCTATCCTAGCATTCATGGGCTTCGGAAAAACCTTTTTCCCAGGGAAAATATCATCATTCCACATCATTCACTTCACGTAATGTGTGAGTCAGAGGTCGGAAACTAGGGCTAGATTTTGCTAACAGAGTTGCCCAGTTAGGGGCTGGCCATCACTTTTGTCGTCACGTTGTAGTTTGTTTGTAGTCCATGTGGCCTTTCATGTCCAACAGTTTTAATGTGAACCTGGGAATTTGCCGTTTTTGTCACTTGAAAGCTACATATCTTTCTTTCACAGGCGTCTTGCACTATATTTTAAGCAAATGCAGTTGTTTATTTAGGATTAGTGAGTGTATGTTTTAACCTTTGTTGTGGCATCCGTGTTTGTCACACATTCCGACGGCAAAGCACATGAACACTTGCTGTGGGAAAAACAAAGTAGCCACGGGGGCGGTCCTTGTCATTCCAAAGTGCCATGAATGCACCATATGTTAGCGATGTTGGGCAACGTCACTTTTGACGTTCAAGCAAAACAGAGAGCTAGCTCGCTACTCCCTCCCCCTCCCACCCATGCAATTGAAACCCTCCTAAACCCGCATCTCGTCAGTTATTCCCTGGAACACTGTTATGTTTCGTGGTGCAGTAATTGATAACCAACTTAACTTCTCTGAGCATGTTACCTCAATAGACCTCTGAAGTTCACCTACAAAAAAGCTGCCATCTTTGACATCCGGTATCTGGCGATTTTTCCTATGGGGAAATAAAATTATCGCACCTGTTAAACTCTCGTGGGGATGAAAAAGCCTGAAATGCAGACGTTTTCTTGAACACACTTTTGTCCTCTGCCTTCGAGTGGATACTGTGATCTCTGGTACGTGAAGGCGGCACACTTAGATTTTTTCTACCCCAGAGCTAACTTGCAATGCAACTTGCCATAGGTAGTTAGGCTTCAATTAACAACCGGATCTCCTTATATGGGCAAAGATGGCCGTTTTGGTTCTTTTTGTAGGCGAACTTCAGAGCTCTATTGATCGTTCAATCAAATCAAAGAGACTCCTCTCCTAGTTACTCTCCACTGGCTCCCTAGAGTGAATCTCTCACTTTGGCCTATAGGACACTGACTGGATCTCCTCCCTGCTATCTCAATTCAATGATCGAGATGTACATCCCCAACCACCCACTGCAGTCTTCTGATGAGCGTCTGTTGTGTCGACCAGCCATAGGTCAAATTCAAGACTCTTCCTCTATGTTGGTGGAATGAGTTGCCCAGTGCTCTCCGTTCTTGTGATAATTTTGGGTCTTTCAAAAGGGGTCTAAAGGCAAATTTGTTAAACATGCACTTAGTTTATTAAGCGTTTCTTATGCGTTATGGTTTGTATATTATAGTTTTTGTTTATTTTCATTAGGCTATTGATTGAATTGACATTGTTGGTTATTGCTATTCTCCTGAATGTAGTCTTACCAACTTTTTAAATTGTTTACTGCTAAAGCAGAATTATATATAGCATAATGTATAATGGCTTTATAGCAAATATTTCATATCATAATGTATTTTATAAGTGGGATATTAGCTATTAGACTGCTCAATCAGAAGCTTATGATAATTATTCTCAATTTCATCCTGCGAACTGCTGTGTTTTGCGGGACCTTTATTTTGACATATCAGCTAACTTTTAGCCGTGTTAGCTAAAACCTTTCTATGTCCGGTTTTGAACATTCTAATTTCGCTAGGTTCAGTCAGAGCCCGTCTACGGAGAGCCTTGCCACTCCGTAGTAAGTCCCATTGTACCGAATTTTGGATGCAGTTCCACCAGAGTTCCACTAGGGGGCGATCGCCATGAGTGCAGAATGAATGGGAGTCAATGGAGCTAGACGGCTAAATTTGTCTCTTTCACCTGATTGTCGTTGACATCTCAGATTTGATTGTAGTTTGTATAACTTCAACATGGGTTATAGGTCAAAAGTTGAATGAACGAGTACTTATGTCCTTTTGATTTCTTACAGGTTGGGTCGTTGTTGCACATAACACGCTAGCATTGTGCTAATGAATGACGTCATTGACACATTTTAAAGGCTTTTTAGAACAATTAAGTGACTTTAAAAAATATAATACTCAACCAAGTGTATTTTCTTTGCCTCCCCTTTCGAATACAATACTCAAATTACTTGAAAAAAAATTATATCCCGAGAAAAGTGGATTTTGAGGGGTACAGCTCCATAGACCTCCATGCATTCTGCAGTCGTGGACGAGCGCCCTCATGTGGAACCACAGAAGGAACTGCAACCAGTTCAGAAACCGGAAGTTTTCCGAGAGTGGCAGTTCTCCCCTTATTAGACATTCTCTGGTTCAGTCCTGTGGACGGTCACTGTTAAGCAGCTCTGGTCTAAAATACTAATTAGGAAAGTAACCAGCTCGTTTATCTCATGACTTGTCTCAGCGACTCGATTCATTTGTGATCATCAACATTGAAAATAACACTTTTAATTTAGAGGAACACTTTTATTTTGGCGATTGTATGTGCCATATCCGAGTGTGGTGATGCATGTAGTCGTGAGATGTAGGCTACCACACCAATTGACGTAAAACATTTTTTCTTTTTTAACAGAACGAATTCGTAAATTACGGGCTAAAATTATGCGGCGCCTTGGGACAGTCCAGCAAAAGACACCTTGTGTTTTCATGACAGAAGTACAAGACGCGCCGTCTGGAAAACATGAGGCTCAGGTATTGTTAATTAACGTTAACGTTACTCCACATGAATGAAGTGTGATGAGGATTTGTCCGTCTGCATTGACAGCCTTCACCCAACTAAATCCCCCACCTTTGCCTGTCCATGCGTATCAAATGGCGTGAGAAGTTTGCACAGGGATTCTTTCACACAAACTCGCGTCACATACATGCGTCACCGATTTTTGGTTCCTTGCAATGTTTCAACTCCAAAAGCATGGTGTACCTGGTTACCTCCCAAAAACTCCCTTAAACGCCCACAAATACCCGTATGTTTGTGTAAAAGAATACCTGTACAACTATGATATGAAATTTCTAGGCCCGGAATTAGAAAAGGGTGTATCTTAGGATCTAAATGTGATAGAAATGTAAACTAAATATGTTTTTCCATGTTTCTGGGCATGAGGAACTCATCTATAGCATTATATAGCATCTATAGCACTCTAAGAGGTCAACATCATTAAGTGCAGTGAAGATCACTGGCAAAAGATCCAATAATTCGGCCAATCCAAGTACAAAATGTATCATTTCACCAAACAATTCCATATAAATATGGACATGACAAAAGTGTAGCCATTCTTGAACTTGAGCTCCTATCAGAAACTCACAACTTGAACTCCCATCACAAATCCCCAATGTAACATTGAACAGGTAACATATCAGCATTCTAAAATAGTACAGTGAAAGTTGTTGTAGAGGCCTAATAGCTTTTGGTGATTATTTTTAAATGGACTTCAAGAATTCAAGATTCAATGGCGCAATTGTACAACTGAGTCTGTTGTTTATTGCTCTGTACTGTTGGACAGTCAAAGGAGAAAGTGAGAGAGAGAGCAGCACACAACCTTATAGGTTTTTAGGTTTTAGGAGTTTAGCGTGAATATTTATGAACAGAGGATGTCGTGCGCGAGTGCCTAGAGTCGCCCATTGCTGAAGCGTGACTGAAATGGGCCTGAAAATGTTGTCAAAGAAAGTAGAAGACCACAGCGTTTTAACACGTTTTTGGATGTTGGATGTCATGTGTTATTAATAGGGATGTAACGGTATGAAAATTTAACCTCACGGTTATAGTGACGAAATTATCACGGTTTTCGGTATTATCACGGTATTACTAAAAGTGTGTTCAATATGTTCAGAAAGCACTGATAGGCCTACACAAGCTGAAATAGTTTCAAAAAGTGTCCCGTTCACTTTTTTCTTCATGTTTAATTGGCTATGTGCTTATAGTTTAACTTACCCTACCATAACTTGGAGTTGGCTATTTCTGTTATTTGGATGCAATGAGTGAGACCAAAGTAAGCGTTCAAAATAAAACTTTAGGCTACTGTATTCTCCTGATAACGTGAGTGGAATGGATGTAATGTGGACGTGAACATAAAAAGACGCAGAGTGGCTACATGATACAGTGCACATTTTGCGGTGAAAAAGTTCCGCCTTTTAAAATCAGGTGTAGCCTTATCCGAATCGTAGTTAAAACCATCAATTAGACAACAGAATCAGTAGGGTACCAGTTTTGTTCCATTTTACCGGGCCTACTGTATGTCAAAAGCAGGCTCGGATGAAGCTGGGAAGGATTAAACATACGGTTTCCACACCGCGGTAATCAACAGTGATAATCATGATGTTTGAAATGAAAAGATGCAATTTGGCGTCAATGTTGTTATCTTGTGTCACAGCCAGTCAAACAAAACTTTGTGTCAGATTCAGTGGGTCGCTTACCATTAAGGATATTGGCGATTTTTACACAGTAGGCCTCGATGGTAGTCCTAGCCTTGCTAGGCTATTATGTTTTTATCGTTTTGATTGTAGCCTAGTCTCTGTGCATCTGTATAGTAGTGACATGTTAGCCCAGGCAGCAACATAGCCTACATCAGATCGACCCACTGTATAGCCTACAACACAAATGTCTGTGCAATAAATAGCCCATGTTACACGCCTGTGTATGTCCTAACTGAACAAATGGCATCCTGTCATTGCACTCATGCACATGTGATATGTTATTCTGAGACATAATCTATAGGAATTACTACACATAACTAAACACAAAAAGTTGTGAACACAATGTATTGTATTAGTTATTTACAGCCAGGGCAAATAAACTGTCCTTCAGTGTCAGGCCAGTTTACACATTCAGTGGTAGGCCTACCAGCCCTGGCAGCAATCACATTTTATCTTCAAAACAAAAAACATTGGCTTGACATCAGTATTAACTCAAAGTTGTAAAAAAAAAACAATATTATCATACCAAAATACCCCCAGAGTATTGTGTGCAAGGATAAGGATATACAAAATAAAGTTTGGGTAATCAGCCTTCAAAAGGCAGAAATGGGGTGCCCTGTCTATTGTACAGCAGTTAATTATTTTCTATTTTAATTTTACATTGTAAGAGGGAGTCTGGCCAAGTTAGCCTAATATTCTTAGGGAATAGAACATAACAGCAGATTTGGTCGAAAATGTAAATTCATAGGCATGCATATAGAACAGCATGATATGAGCCTGTCTGGCATCAAATACACGAGTGGAGTGGTGTGTTTTGGTGAGTGCTGGTGAACATATTTTCATCACAGCAGGCAACTAAGTAACTTGTCATCTTGATAATATGATACACTACAATAAGAAAGCAACATAATTCTGTTGTCTGTTTCTCTGTTCCTACCTGAACAGTAAACTTTCAAAGCGATAAGACCTGCTCAAAATGCCATTAACTCTATTAAGAGTTTATGGGCTTTCAAAATGATTTTGGAAACGTTATTTTAAGGTAAAAACTCTTCAGGGGTCCTTTATGCATCACATGACTCATTTGGGGTTTGAGGGGCCAGTTTACTACCTGTTATAATCAGCCCATATGTAGTCATTCACCTCAATGTGATGAACTTTACGTTATAGCCCCCATCATCCTTATTGAGCACATAGGTTCTTGTAAAGTACTACTTAATTGCATTTGTAACCATTTACCTTTTGAATATACAGATTCTATATGACCATACCCCACATTAATAACATTAACCCATGTGTATCTGAAGGACTTCTGTAAGTAGGCATCATCCATGTAAAGCTAGACAGTGTTTGTAAGGTAATAAAGCATATTGACTTAATGTAGTTATGACCTTTATGGATAAACATAACCAATATACTAAGTGCATGGCCCATATTGATGCCCTGCTTCCCTAATAGTACAATAACAACATGATTGTATAAAACAAGTTTTATTATTTCAGAGACTCCAAGATATCAGAATGTCCAATAAAGCATGCCTTAATGATCTGAGGTAGCTTGGCATTGTAATGCAGCACAAGTAAATTTGTCAAACTAGGCTAACATGTTTGTGTAGGCAAGCATACATGACCAAACCTCGAAACTCATTGGACATTACACAAAAAAAACTGATGATGTACTGACACTAAGACATCTACCATGATGTCCCACTGACATTACAACTTTAAGTGCTAAATAGCCCATTTAAACAGGGCTAAATGAAAGTAATGACAATTTGATAGGCTGTAGGCTAGCCTGTCTAGGCTACACAAGATCAAAACATACGCCATATTGCATAATCGTACACTTACTCGACCCGTCGAAATTGTCACGTTTTTCCACAATAACCCATATCAACATTCAAAAACGTGTTAAAATTGCTGTAGTCTTCTAGCTTCTTTACCAACATTTTCAGTTCCATTTGAGTCACGCTTCATGAATGCTCTCTAGGCGCGCGCGCACGACAACCTCCGTTTATAAATATTCACGCTAAACTCCGACTCCACCCATGGAAACTCAGAATCTCAGAAACCATATATCTGGTAACACCGGAACTTCTGAAACCACACCCAGGCCACACCCATTGCCCCACCCTGTACCCCAGACCTGTGGGAAAATAAGATCCCGTTTAGACAAAGGGAAAACACAGATATTTCAACGTGGTCTGGCCTCTCATTTACACGAAAACCACAAAAACGATTTGGAAAACTCCAGTTTCGCAGTTGCATGTAAATGGGGAAACCGGCATTTTTGCATTGTGTCATGTTGGTCTCTCGTTTGTTTTGAACCTCTGATTGGCCACCTGTTTGCTCAAAGTGTTTATGTCACCCTTCCCCTGCTGTTTTTACCATTGTTGTGAACAGAACTATTTTCACAAACGAAGGAGGGGGAAATCGTTTTTCCCCCGAATACCCTGCTATATATATGCAGGATAACAGAAGTAGATGTTTTGCCAGTGATCTTCACTGCACTTAATGATGTTTACCTCTTAGGGCCCTATCTTGCACCCTGGCGCATGGCCTAAAATTTCCACCCAGCGCAAAGTTAATTTTCTTACTTTGCACGTTTATTTTTTAAACAATGTGCCCCAGGGGTGTGGGGCGATTTAAGAACCTAGGGAGTGGCCTGGCGCATTGTCTAAAAATCGCTATTGTACACCACCTAAAACGCATTACGCCACTGACCAAGAGAAACCTGGTCAGAAGTCTATGGCGAGTTGTTTATGTTATAAGAGCGCATTGTCAACAGTCATATTGGCGGGTGCACAACACACCATCCTTCTATCCTCCATGAAGGCTCACCAGCGCACTTCCATGCAAAACTTTAATTTAAAAACTCAAATTACATGATTAGGCTACAATAGGAAACATAATTAGAATAAAGATATTACGAAATGCATCTCACAATGCATTTGCAAATTGGTAATGACGGTTAAAAGTGATTAGGCGAGAGCACAGCTGAAGACGCACTATCACAAGATATAACTCCTCTGTAGGATAAACGTTGTTTTAAACGTTGTTTTATTCAGTCATTCGAAAAATATTAGGCTAAGTGTTGCTTTTTCCAGCCTATATTTTCGATGGTAACCCATTGTCAGTCAATAGTGAAAGTAACTTACTGCGTATAACCAGGGTTGCCAACTCTCACGCATCTGGCGTGACACTCAAGCTTTCAGCACCAATCTCACCCTCTCACGCACACACAAGAAATGTCACGCCAAATCCATTCTTTTTTTTTGCAATCCGTTAATTTTTTGTTGATGACTAGACTAGACCACAGCATTGTTTCTAAATGACAGGATACGAGTTTAAGGCATACATATGCAGGTAGGTCTAATATCCGCCTACAACGTTCTCAGCGCAGTTTTCTCTGATTGTTGATTCGCTGACTAGGCTATTTTAATCCGGTCCGCGACACCTTCACGGAACACGCTGCTATTTAGACATCAGGCAGACCGACACAAAGTGTGGCAGACCGACACATAGTGTGGCCGCATTGGTCAATGCATAATTTCATAACAGGCCAAATAGAAAATAAATGTTAAATATAGCCTAGACATAATATTAAAATCAGATGATGTAGGATAGTATAGAGTTAGATAAAGTTGGATGGCTCCAGAACTCACACCAGTGGATTGGGTCTTAAAGGAGCCACACCACTTTTATGACACTATAGCCTTTAGATTTGTTGCTACTGGGCATGAAGGGCAGGCCAATTATGAGTTCTGTTCAACATTGATAGTAGGTTTAGAAGAAAAGTCAGCACATTTTAATCATATTGCAATAATACCAATAACCGTGATCATTTTGGTCAAGATTTTTAATCAAATGTTCATACTGTATCTCTAGTGGCTGGTAGACTTTGGAATCCACCAGCCACAGTGGTAGGTGGAAAAAAATATGTTAGGCTATTTCCATCCCTGATACATACGTACACTCATACACACATTCATAAGTCTCAATCTGTCCATTTCTTTCCACAAAACTCGCCAGAAGTCATCATTTAAGGGGTTATTTTTCAAAATTTTCTACTGAGCTACTACCTTTTTCAGGTGGGCAGGGGGGCCCTTTTCATGTCTGTGCCCAGGGGCCCAGTGGCTCATAATCCTTCCATGCCACGGGGTTAAAACACTGGTCTTGTTTTCAAGTGCAATCAATAATTTAATTGTACATTTTGAAGAAACTTTTCCATTCTATTCGTTTTTTTTAAAAAAAACATAAATCAGGGATTATACTGTACATAGCAAAAAAGTCAGGGGACAGACATTTTTAAAATTAGGTTTAGGGAAAAATTTAACGCACACGCACTATGACTTAACAAAATCTCACTCCAGCCAAACACCCAAAGTTGGCAACCCTGGTATAACTGTCTTGTCGTTGACTGACACCATGGTGAAGTTAGTTTCACTTTACCAATGAGTTCAAATAATAGACGAGTGCAAACCATAGACGCAAACGCGTAAAGGCTATGTTAGGTTTTAATGAAGCAAAAAAAGGTTTAGTGGAATGACTGTTCCATACGGTCTCGCAAGCAGACTCCTGCCCCACAAATGCCCCGTTGACTGTCAAAATACCAATGCATTCTTTGACGTCGCGATTTGCGCCATTAAAGGGAATGACAGGTGTCATTCTCATTGGTTTAAATTATGTTATGCCCCAAACACACCCATGACTGATTAAGAAATCTATTGTAGGAACACCTTGTTGCGCCATGCGCTCGACGTGATAACGAAAACACTCCCAATGTGGACTGGACAATGCTATAGATGAGTTCCTCAGGCCCAGAAACATGGAAAAACATATTTAATTCACATTTAGATCCTAAGATACACCCATTTCTAATTTCGGGCCTAGAAATTTCATATCACAGAGGTACAGGTGAATTACAGGATAATAGAAGTAGATGTCCATAAACCCCTCAGTAATTCTTTTCCCATCTCCTATGACAACAAAATGAAAAGAATATTTTGAGCTTAGCTTTATCAGACAATCTGATTTTGTTTTTTAAAATGTATGCTAATTAGTGCATTTTTAATGAGATATGGCCTAATTAGCATATTGAGAAGATTATATATATTATATAGGCTATAAAAAATGTATTTTTTTATGTGTGTGTGTGGGGTTGTTGTGCAGCCCGCCGGCCAATTTTCAAAACCCAGTGTGGCCCTTGAGCCAAAAAGTTTGCCCGCCCCTGGGTTATGAA
Source organism: Alosa alosa (assembly GCF_017589495.1). Classification (NCBI taxonomy): domain Eukaryota; kingdom Metazoa; phylum Chordata; class Actinopteri; order Clupeiformes; family Clupeidae; genus Alosa; species Alosa alosa. The sequence continues at coordinate 1,376,873 of NC_063199.1, forward strand.
ATGCACTGTACTGTTCTTCCAAGGCAACAACAACAACTTCTTATTATTATTCCGCTTACCACTTTTTCCGTACGCAATTTGTCTTGAACAGTTTAACTTAGAAACTTTGTTCAAACTTTGTAACGTAGGTATTCAAACGGACCAAGCTGCTATGTCTTTTCAACTTTGAAACTTTAATACTTTTTAAACTATTAAAGAAAAACTTTTTAAAAATCCCCATAGACTTAACATTGCTGATTGTGACATCATAATACGGCCGTTAAGCAATTAGAATCTTATGGCAGGTGTTCAGGCCACCTGGATCAACTGCCAGTCTCAGGCTTTAAGCATACAAACTGGCCCTATTAAGACTACACATCCTGTTCAACTGCTTCCTCTGCCAAAAACTGTTTCAAAATAAAAGTCCTCACTACAATATTTCACTGTTAAACAATTTAACCCTTTAAACTACTGAACTTTTTAACTGTTCAGCCATTGTAACTGTTACTTGTCATCAACTATGACTCATACCCACTGTAGCTAGTTAGCATGGTTAGCATAGTTAGCATGCTAGCATGTTAGCATGCTAGTTAGCATTTTTAACAAAACTATTAAAAATGATTAGCTAAGTAACGTGGTTAGCATAGTTAGCATGCTAGCGTGTTAGCATGCTAGTTAAAATTTTTAGCAAAACTGCTAAAAATGATTAGCATAGTTAGCATGCTAGCGTGTTATCATGCTAGTTAGCATTTTTAGCAAAACTGTTAAAAATGATTAGCTAAGTTAGCTATAACGTGGTTAGCATGCTATGTGTTAAGATCTTAGTTAGCATTTTAGCAAAACTGTTAAAATGATTAGCTAAATAACATAGTTAGCATGCTTAAAGATAGTTAACATGTTAAGATGCTAATTCAAGATTTTTAAAAAAAAACTTGGTTACCATTATTATCTTTGATAACATAGTAGCATAACTGCTAGCAAACATTAGGGCCATTCCAACTGTCAGTTATCGTCAATTATCTACCTAAATAATTTAACTATTTAAATTATCCACCTATTTAACCGGTTAATCATTCCAACTATATTAAACCTTATCTACCAAGCAAATCATTTAACTATATAAACTATCCACCTATTTAACTGTTCAGTCATTCCAACTATATTAAACCTCATCTACCTAGTTCAGTCATTCCAACTATATTAAACCTCATCTACCTAGTTCAGTCATTTGAACTATATTAAACCTCATCATGTTGGTTGCCAATTAGCACATCATCTGTTTTAACAAAACGCAATTCCAGGGAATTACCAGTGCATGAAAATGCAAAACATATGGTGTGAAATATATTTTTAAAACAGATGATGTGCTAATTGGCAACCAACATAATGAGATTTAATATAGTTGGAATGACTGAACTAGGTAGATAAGGTTTAATATAGTTGGAATGACTGAAAAGTTAAATAGGTGGATAATTTAAATGATTAAATTATTTAGGTAGATAGTTGACGATAACTGACAGTTAGAATGGCTCTAATGTTTGCTAGCAGTTATGCTAACTATGTTAACAAAGATAATAATGTTAACCAAGTTACTTAACTTAGTTAACTTAGCTAATGTTTTCATTTTTAGTAGTTATGCTAACTAGCATGCTAACTAGCATGCTAACTAGCATGCTAGCAATGCTAACATGCTAACTATGTTTACATGTGACTTAGCTAACCTGGCTAATCATTTTTAGTAGCTATGCTAACTATGCTAACTAGCATGATAACTATGCTAACCATGTGACTTAGTTAATCTAGCTAATCATTTTTAGTAGCTATGCTAATTAGCATGCTAACTATGCTAACCATGTGACTTAGCTAACTTGGCTAATCATTTTTAGCAGTTTTGTTAAAAATGCTAACTATGCTAACTAGCTACCGTTGGTAGGAGTCATAGTTGATGACAAGTAACAGTTACAATGGCTGAACAGTTAAAAAGTAGTTTAAAGGGTTAAATTGTTTAACAGTGAAATATTGTAGTGAGGACTTTTATTTTGAAACAGATTTTGGGAGAGGAAGCAGTTGAACAGGATGTGTAGTCTTAATAGAGCCAGTTTGTATGCTTAAAGCCTGAGACTGGCAGTTGATCCAGGTGGCCTGAACACCTGCCATAGGATTCTAATTGCTTAACGGCCGTATTGTGATGTCATAATCATAATGTTAAGTCAATGGGGAAATGTTGATTAGTTTTTAATTAATAGTTTAAAAAGTATAAAAGTTACAAAGCTGAAAAATACATAGCACCCATGTCCTAAGTAAGACCTATGCAACGCAGTTTGAATGAAGTTTCTACGTTAAACGGTTGAAGCTGCATTAAGTGCGTAAGAAGAAGAACTAGAAATGCAATTCCAAGGAATTACCAGTGCATGAAAATGCTTAAGTTGTGATGTAAAATATCATGTATAGTTAAAACAGATAATATAGAGATGGTTACTACAGTGATGCTAGGATAGACATGGTGGTTGCATAGCTTAATAAAAGTTGATAGTTTAAAAGTAGACTGTTTAAAAGCTGAATGTAGATAGTTTAAAAGTTGTTGATAGACAGTAGATAGTTTAAAAGTTGTTGATAGATAGTTTAATGATAAGTTAAAAGTAGACCGTTTAAAAGTTGAAGGTAAATAGTTTAAAAGTTGTTGACAGACTGGAAGTTTAATGAATGTTGATATTCAAATAGTTTAATGGCTGTGTATAGATAGATATTTGTGATAACTGAAAGTTGGAATGCCTCTGATGTTTGCTAGCAGTTATGCTAAGATTTGTAACTATCTTAACCATCTTTACTTAGCTAATGTTTTATAGCAGTGCTAGAAATGCTAACCATGCTACTTAGTTAACTTAGCTAACGTTTTCTAGCAGTTTTGGTTAACTATGCTACTTAGCTAACTTAACTAACGTTTTCTAGCAGTTTTCTTTAACTAATGCTAGCAATGCTAACTATGTTAATCACGTGACTTAGCTAAAAATGCTAACCATGCTACTTAGCTAATGTTTTATAGCAGTGCTAGAAATGCTAACCATGCTACTTAGCTAATGTTTTATAGCAGTGCTAGAAATGCTAACCATGCTACTTAGCTAATGTTTTATAGCAGTGCTAGAAATGCTAACCATGCTACTTAGCTAATGTTTTATAGCAGTGCTAGAAATGCTAACCATGCTACTTAGCTAATGTTTTATAGCAGTGCTAGAAATGCTAACCATGCTACTTAGCTAATGTTTTATAGCAGTGCTAGAAATGCTAACCATGCTACTTAGCTAATGTTTTATAGCAGTGCTAGAAATGCTAACCATGCTACTTAGCTAATGTTTTATAGCAGTGCTAGAAATGCTAACCATGCTACTTAGCTAATGTTTTATAGCAGTGCTAGAAATGCTAACCATGCTACTTAGCTAATGTTTTATAGCAGTGCTAGAAATGCTAACCATGCTACTTAGCTAATGTTTTATAGCAGTGCTAGAAATGTTAGCATAGCTACTAAAAATAATTAGCTAGGTTGGCTAAGTCACATGGTTAACATAGTTAGCATGTTAGTTAGCATAATTATTAAAATGATTAGCTAGGTTACCTAAGTCACATGGTTAGCATACCTACTAAAATGATAAGCTAAGTTAGTTAAGTCACATGGTTAGCATAGTTAACATTGCTAGCATGCTAGTTAGCATTGTTAGCATATATATGCTAACAAGTTATCATTTAGTTATCATTTTTGACAAAACTATTAGAAAACATTAGCTAAGTTAGCTAAGTAACATGGTTAGCATAGTTAGCATAACTGTTAAAAATGAATAGTTAAGTTAGCTAAGTCACATAGTTAGCATGGTAGCATTCTTAGTATTTTAGCATAACTGCTATAAATTATTAGCTAAGTTAGCTAAGTCACATAGTTAAGATTGTTAACATAGTTAACAGCATTAGCATTATTAACATTTAAAAAAAATGCTAGAAAGTATTAGCTAAATTAACTAAGTTAAGTAACTTGGGTAGCATTATAATCTTTGTTAACATAGTTAGCATAACTGCTAGTAAACATTAGAGCCATTCCTACTGTCAGTTATTGTCAACTATATACCTAAATAATTTAACCATTTAAACTATCCACCTATTTAACTGTTCAGTCATTCTAACTATATTAAACCTCATCTACCTAGCAACCAATATAGTTTGTTTTTACTCTGTATGATATTTTACATCATATTTTTTGCATTTTCATGCACTGTATTTCCTTCAGGAAATGCTTTTCTAGTTTGAATATTATATTCGAAAGGGGAGGCAAAGAAAATACACTTGGTTGAGTATTATATTTTTTAAAGTCACTTAATTGTTCTAAAAAGCCTTTCAAATGTGGCAATGACGTCATTCATTAGCACAATGCTAGCGTGTTATGGGCAACAACGACCCAACCTGTAAGAAATCAAAAGGACATTAGTACACTTTTGACCTATAACCCATGTTGAAGTTATACAAACTACAATCAAATCTGAGATGTCAACGACAATCAGGTGAAAGAGACAAATTTAGCCGTCTAGCTCCATTGACTCCCATTCATTCTGCACTCATGGCGATCGCCCCCAGTGGAACTCTGGTGGAACTGCAACCAAAATTCGGTACAATGGGACTTATGGGAAATATGGGAATACGGAGTGGCCAGGCTCTCCGTAGACGGGCTCTGGTGCTACCTTAAATTAAAATAACCTGGAAACTTCACAGTAGGCTAGTTCTAGCTTCGTTAACCCAGTCTCTTACAAAAAAGTAAAACATGACCAACACTTATATTCACCAGTATTTGACGGCACGAACGTCAAATTAATTCAATCATGGCGAGCAAATCCCAACATTTATCAAAAAAAGTTTGGTCAGATTTGATGTGGCGTGCTAAAATTTTCCAGTGCGCTAACATTAAGTTAACTTACCATTAGCTGCTAAGCTAGTTCTAACGTTAGTAACGTTAACACAGGAATTCCACCTCGTGAACCCAGTAAATCCTTAGCACAAACGTTAAGTTTAAACATGCACGACAGGAACGTTAAAAGAAAGTTACAAATGCTGGGCAAAGAAAACTCTTCAGACAAACTACATTTTGCATTTCACCTTACCTTTCTTTCGCCAAAGTCAGGCAGCCATTGTTCTCAGGCGACTTCACTTATCCAGAGAGACGTCCGATGACATGATGACGTAATATGCGAATGCTAAGGACTCAATCAGATTATAGACACCCTGGGAGTTTGTGCAGTAAAAATAAACTCTGGACCAACACTGGCAAAAGAATGGACACTGTTAAAACTATATAAAACACACTGACAAGTGTACAAAATCCTCAATATACTCCACAGTGTAAAAAACTCTGGGAAAATAACACTCTGGCATTTGCTGTGCACTTGTCATTATCTTCAGAATGCTGTAACATTTGATCTAGGGCACATAGAAACAAACTTTAACCTGTTTTGTGAACTTTAGATGACTGGTAATTATACAAGATGTGTTTTGTAGAGATGTTTAAAGTTTTATTTTTTACCCTGGATGTTAACATGCGCGTGATCTTGCCCTACATTTCTGGTATTGTGACATCCCTAGAGAATACTTCTAGAGTCAATGAGAACAGGAGCAGAAGATGACTCACAGACAGACCACAGGGCTATGGAAAATGTTGCAGGTTTTTGTATATGGATGGGGGAAAGAGTCTGTTGATGGGGCTAGGCGTGCTAGATTACTAGATTAGCACATATTAATTTTTTTCAGCCTGTTTAGACTAGTGGCTTATCCTGACCTATTCTTAAGCTTTTGGTCTTTTTCTATTCTCAGCCATTTCGTGTTGTTGCAACAGAGCATCTTAACTCCTCTTCACTGGACTCAGATATTTACACTGCCATTGCTACAGAGAAATTGGATGGCACCTGTTGTTATGTTTCAACATACAAAGGTAAGTGATCTGAGCAATTAAGATCCTTACTCTGTAAGTTGTTATATTTCATTAATTTGTCTTAAAGTTTAAAGTGTACAGTTTGACATATTTAATTCATATTTTACTGTATAATGAATAATATATCAATAAACCCCTCTGTAAAAATCTTCTTAATATAGTTAAGCATAACACTAGAAAGTTTGGTGTATGTGAGTGCTTCTGAAGTGGAGAATTTACAGGCGCGAGTAAACACAATGTAATGAAATAAACACTCGTGTCTCGCCTTAAAGGGACACTTCACCGATTGGCATTAAGCTTTGTATCAGTAGAAACCCGGTAGTTTTTTCGAATGGCCTTGCTTCCCTCCCTCATGTTCCCCTGAGACGAGATATCTGTATTTTCTGTCTGGAAAAAATTCCTTGGTGACGCAAAAATTGTCATTTTGCATTATCCGACGATTTTTTGGCCAGAGGCTGGAGACTACATTGCTAGTTTTGCATGTTTTTAACCCTCCCCAGTGTTTCCCCTAGAAATTTTTCCAGCAGCGGTGCTGTTGATTGTAGGAAGCCCCCCCAAAAAAAAAAAAGAAACATTTGAAAAAATTACTCCTTAAATGGTGACTTCAGGTGGATTTTGAAAGAAATTGACAGATTGAGTTACAAATTATGACATAACCATCAACACAAGCATTTACAATTACAAAGCATGATTATTGCAGTACTTGAACAGGATTATTCGACAGTATGTGGAGCGCCATAGCTTTGGAAGCTAAGCTAACAGGCTCTTGCTCTACAGAGAAAGCTGATAAGTAACAACGATGGCTGATGGTTTACTGATAAACACTAGTACATGGTGTCCACGGGGTTGTAAAAGGTAGTAAATGGAATGAGCTAAATTTAAGACCATCAAAAATTATTAAAAAGTAATAAACGTCATCTGACGAGGTATTACATTTTAGAACCACTATCCAACTATGAGTTTTTCCATTTGTGTTAAGTGCAGGCATATCTTCTAAAATTCGTGTGAATTTATTTATATTATATTAATTATATGTGCGAGTAGGACCTGAGCAATATCAATGATGTGACGTCAGTCAGTGTGCGTTCGTGTTAACACTTTTAGCGCCTCAAACTGGATACACGGCTGGTTTGCTGCCAAACTTGTTGCCAAAAGTTCGCTACTACTGACAAAGTCATGGGGAAATGCAATTTTTCGGACATCTGGTTAGAGGACTCGAGATTCAAAGACTTGCTCAGACTCCGAGCCTTTATCTCGTCTGTCTGTCTCTCTGTCTGTCTGTCTCTCAGTGTTGGGCAGCTTTTGAGTCCAGTGTTGAAGTTAAGTCATAATTACTTCATTAAATTGTGATGAAATGTGTTACTCCTTTTGGAACGGAATTATTATTTTATTACTGTACTTGTCACTCTACAAGTCATTTAATTAAACATTTCTGTTTTTAAAGTTTTTAAACCTTTTCTGATTTTCATTTGTCAATTTGTCTTCATTGAGATAGAATGACAGTGAAAAAGAGTGTAGTGCTGGAGAAGTGGTGTGTGCTCTTCCTACACAACAATTAAATAACTTTTTGTCTTGGTTTAGGATTAATTAACAAATAATTGTGTATAGGTCAGTGTTTTTATTGAGGAAAAAAAAGTAAAGTATCCAGTAACTGTAATAATAGGTACTTGATTTGAATTGTAAGCATTACTACACTTACTTACTCAGAAAGTTAAGAAACAAAATGTGACAGTAATCCGTTACTTTATAATTAGTTACCCCAAACACTGTTCGAAAGGTTGCCGCTCGAAGTTGTGTTGGTATTAAAAAATATTGTGAAGGTATTAAAAAAGGTATTATATTTAACCTACACATTTCTTTATATACTCAGTCAGGGTGTCCGCTGGGTTTTAAAAAGTATTAAAAGGTAGTAAATCAACTTAGCAAAAATTAAGGCCATTAAAAGGTCATGATTTTACGAGGTATTAAATTTCGTACCTATTTTTGAAACGATGAATATCCAAATCGCCCCAAAATCTTGACTTGATCAGTAGGCTAGCCTAATATCATGGGCGAAGTAATGACTTTCATTTACACATTGTTAAGGCACAACACCCAAAGTCATCTTGAAATTGTTTTGTTTTTGAGTCAGCAACTAAGTGCATCAAATCCTCGCAGGCCCTCTCATTCTTCAGGATATCTACATAGAGGTTATATTAGATAATCAATCGCGACACTCTGCTGATTCAGAAAAGCCTGTGTAGCACAAGCGTGTAGCAAGTCGAGTTCATAGTAACGCTAATATTAGGTGATTTTAGGTGATTACAAGCCAGATTAGTTGTGTCAATTAACAATGAAGTTAGCATGAGAGCAGACATTTAAGTTAAACAAACTGCTTACACGTGACATTTATTTTTTTTATTAGTGTTCAGAACTTGTACTTGCAGCAGATCTAACTTGAACGTTATGCTTCTCCATTTAATTGGTAGCCTAACACGTCTGACTGAGCACAAGAGAGAGGGAGAGAGCGGCAGGTTCTAGCTGGCTTCTCATTGTTGATCATCGATATCTTCTTTTTAATATAAGAAACTTTTAAAAGGAAATCATGAAGGCAACAGTAGTTCCCAATAGTTGCCATTTATAAACCCTGAGCGGGCACAGCTATAGGCACACAACACTAGCCATAGGCTATATTGCAATGGAGCTGGCAAAAGATCATTATGAGAAAGGACCCAAAGCGGTCATCTTTGCCCATAAGAAGATCCTGGAGATAACTGAGACTACGTTTACACGAAGCCGGGTATTCTCCTAAACGAATATCTGGCCATCTACGTTTGCAAATAAAACTGCATTTACACAAGACCGTTTTTTTTTAAAAATGTGTTTACACCCGTGTACATACATGCTGTCATGAGCACGCCAAACCACAGTGGCAGTCTAACGATAAGCTCAAGCTCACATTAACCAATCAGAATCCTGAAAAGTTGCCCGAGCCACCGGAAACGGAAGTGTACTCTCTTCTTCGGATAGCAGCTGTAAAGCAAGTTGTTGTCGATACAACAAAAAGGGTCTGCACCAACATAAACGCGATGGCTATTCTGATCACCTCAGCCCCAAAATGTGAAGTTGCACGTGAGAACATGTAAATGTAAACATTGGTCGCACATTTGGTGTACTTCTGTCGTATACTGTGAAGTTTTCCAAAAAAATCACTTTGGCCGTAGTTTTTTTGGATAACCGTTTTACGGGGCGAATTCTCCGTTTGCGTCTAAATGAAAGGCTCAAACGTAGGGAAATGTCTTCGTTTATAAAAATACACATGCTCGTGTAAACGGGGTTTGAAGCTAACTAGTTATTGCAAGTTGCCCTGCAAATTAGCTCCCATGTAGTAATTATCAAAGTTCCCCGTCTTAAAGGGACACCAGGCAACATTTTCGTGTTAGTTACTCATCTTCGTAAATCGGTATATGGTTAAATGACTCATTACAGGGCGAATGAAGACTCTCTCGCCCGCCCCTACTGCCTGTAGGAAGAATATCCCGCTTGCAAGTTCAGTGTATCCTACACGCCGACCGAAGCAGGATCAATTACACCCTGCATCCACAGCACAGAGGCAGGCTAACTAAACGCTAGCGATTGTTGCAAACGTGTGTATAATGGCAGAGCCGGCGAAAAAGCAGTGAAAACCCTTGACGGAAGATGCAAAGAAAAGGAAAAGAGCTTCAGACCGAGCGAAGGGGGAGTTTCATAGAGAAAAAGCATCAGGCTTGCCTGGTGTCCCTTTAACATACCAAAGATCACAAAACACTTGTAAAGTGTCTGCATTTCAGACTTCTTTGTCACCATGAGATGTTTAATGCTATAATTCGGTAAATTCGCTGGAGTGTTTTTTAGAAGGTATTAAAAAAGGCATGAAAAGGTATTGAATTTCACATGAGGATTTCTGGATATTCACCTTATGCTGCCACGCCCATTTAAAAAATGTTTTTTCTTCCGTGGTGAAAACCAAAAATGTCATCAGGTCAGATGGCAAGATTGTACTTTACCACCCAAGGCTATTCACCTCTATGGAGTAGGTAGATGATATCCGGGGGTGGGCTGTTGGCCTCCAGTATGGCTATATTTGTTTTTAGAGACAGACCAGCCTCAGCACAGTAAGTCAGTAAGACAGTAAGTCAAGCCACGTTTATTTGTATAGTACATTTTATGTGCACAGAGTGTATGCATAATTGCCATAATATATTCTTATAAAGTGCTTTCTTTATTTTTACCCAAAACCCAATGTATTATTTGATTATTTACAATCTTAAATACTAAAACCAAAACACTTACTGACCTGGGGCCCTTTACAGAAACGTCCTAACTCGGAAATCCTATTTGATCTATTTGGTAACCATGGTAACTGTTAAGGCTCCGATTTAAGAAAAATGTCATTACAGAACAGCCACTACCAAGTCAGTGTTCTTATCCTAACTCCAGATATAATAATTAACAACACTTTCTCGTATCGACGACACCAAACTTGGTACGTGAACTCGGGACCACATCCTGAAAACGCACAATAAATTAAGTCACCTTTGTCCACTAGGGGCGCCATCATTAGCAACCCTTTCACCGATCACTCTGTTGCCATGGCAACTCTAGCCCATCTGCTTGGCCCCCTCATTGCTGCTTGCAGCTATATTTATTGGGGGTCTAGCAGCGAAGCTGCAGAACCCCAATGTGTGTAAAGGGAACGTTCTCTAAAAGTTTGCTGATGGTTGTACAAAACAGCTGCAAGATGATGTTCCGGGAATGTTCACCGAAGGCTACACAAAACAATACCTTTAGAGGATGTCCTCGGAACGTGGAAGTTATTTTGTGTTACCTTCAGCGAACCTTTGGGGAATGTTCCCCGAACGTCTGGTGTTTGCTGGGTCATAATGTGCCTACAAAGAGTGGTTACAAAGGCTGTTATTGGCTGTTATTGGTTGTTCTGGAAACACTGGTTCTAATTCTGCTGGTGATACTTTCAATGTGAATAAAGAGCAGCCTTTTGCAGTTGTTATGAAATAAGATTGATTTTTTAATGATATGGCACAGCTGTGACTTTCTTTTTTTTTGGGGGCAATGTTTGTTCGAACTTGATTAAAAAAAAATGACAGCCCTAGCATGCACTACCCTAGATTTTTTCCCCATGTGGCTAAATATTCCACTGCTACACTTCACAGTAAGCAATTCTCATATGCATTTCTATTATTATTTTCGAAGGCCAACATTACCTCTGGGCACGCTTAGATCGAAAACCAAACAAGCAAGCAGAGAAGAAGTTCAGGAAGTTTCAATCTTCTCACAAAAGCGGGACAGGTAAAATATTTATGATGGAAATAAAAACTATGTACTATTATCTTATCAGGCATCAGGTATACATTGTATTTGTTCTATTGTAAAATACCTGATGAGTGTTTTTTAGGCTTCACATGGAACTTACAGGAGGATTTCAAAGCCGTGCCTGATAATTGGGTACCAGCACAAAAGGTTCAGCACATTGATGGCGATCCTGTACCTGATGAGTATGGACACATCCCAGGTGGGTCCAACGGATATGGTTATGGGATTTGGTAGTGCTGGGCGGTATGACCAAAAATGTATATCACGGTATTTTTCAAAATTCTTACGGTTTCACAGTATATGACGGTATTTTTTTTCCATGCATAATCAGATGTTCACAGCATTTTCTACAGGTTGAGAGAGGAATTGCTGCAGTACATTGACTAAGGATGGTCTATTTTACTGTCATGATGTAGATTAACTCCACACTAGTGGTAATGCAGTTCTGCATGGCCCCAGAAAATGATGCTGTTTACAAAGAGCCACTCGTGATTCTAATGAAGAATCAAATCAGAATGCAAAGACAATTGCAGTCAAAATACAGAATTTTTACTGTGCAAATTTCACAAACATCTTGTATAAAATCAATACAACAAGTAGTGAAACTTGCAATAATTATACTTTTTTGAAAATTATGCAATTTAAAATAAAACCTCTCTGCTAATATGCTTACTCTGTCAAATAGGCCTATCAGAAACATGCCTTATTGTTATTGTGTGCTTTACAGTGGTCGGCTAACGTTAACTTCATGTGGATGTGGATGTCTTGTTAGCCTGCCATGAGCTTCGGTTCGGTTCGCTAGGCAAAACATTAACAAAAAAAGTTTGTTTTGGTGCACTGATGACAGTCAGGATCATTTCTAACTAGCCAGCTAGTATTGCTCAGTGCATGTCTATAACACATGCTTTACTTGCTACCTGGATAATTTCAGCGAATATTCTTAAGGTGAGATGAATGATAAGAACATTAAACTTCACTGTGGTCGGTGGGTTGCTAACTAACGACATCACGTACTAGCCAGCTAGTTACAGCTGTTGAACAATCTCAATAGAATTTGTGACGGTAAATCCCTTTCAATGCAGTATCCCTTAACGTTTTTCCTCAACTAAAGAAACAATTTAAGGTATTCTGTGCAACACCCTTAAATAAACCCCTTACCTAAGGAGAAATTAAGCCTTAAGGGTCATACTTCAGGGGAAAAACTTATGGTGTTTTGTATTTACCCTCACTATGCCTCGCAGTGGCACCATGCATGTGAAAAAAGTCCCACCTGAAACACTGTAGCGCGTAGGCCTGTCAAACTCGATTCCTTTTAAGGATCCGGGTTATTCTGAGTCACTCACTAAACTGATCCGGGTTGAACGAGTCACTTGAGTCAGTATTGCTAAATCATAAAATAAATTCAGTCCCACGTTCAAGCAGTGCAGTGGGGTGCTTCATTTCGTTAAGTGCCTTCTCATGTTGGATGTGGATCCTCCATGTGGATTTGAAACCAGGTTTTTGCAGTACTTGCATTTAGCCTAAGAGTTTTGGTCTCCTGGTCAAAGTGCATCATCTTTGTGGTGCTCATGTTCAGAAACTTTGATCTTATTGACAGGGAGGGTAGCCTATATTATAATAATTAATTATTTGTTGTTTTGTTAACAATAGAAAATTTGCATAGGTCTAATGCTACTCTGCTACAATGTTTATTACCACTACTATATACTAATAGTAGGCTACTAGGAATCTATTCTAATAGGTATTATAGGCAGCTAATAGGCCTACTAGGCAACTAATATTATTAGCCTATTAATCATAGCTATACATACATATATATATATATATATATATATATATATATATATCATGTTAGGTAGCCTAATATAATATAATATAATATAATATAATATAAAATAGCCTAATATAATAGCATCAAAATCTCCACCCACTCACGGGAAAGAAAGCAGTTTGAGCCAGACTGTTTATTTATTGTCTTAACCTAGCCTAAGCAATTGACTTTCAATGTAGACATAGAAACAGGAACGTAGAAATGCCCTGCAGTGACTAAATTATTATTATTGTTATTATTATTATTATTATTATTACTACTACTACTACTACTACTATTCTCATTAGGCCTATTATTATTATCACCTTGACACGAGTAGACACTAGGCTACTTGCTCGTCTACAGATCCACTCATGACAATGTAGCCGGCTGATTCGACTGACTCGCACTCATAACAACATAATGTAACCGGTCCGCCCGCGGCTGATCCAAATGACCCAGGTAGGCTAGCCTACTCAAGCAACTCCATACAGAGCTTGCAATTTTTCGGACATTGCAACTGTCTTCGCGACCTAAGTGCATTTTAAAGTAGGCTATGCGTGCAGAATATATGTTATTTCAGAAGTGAAAGCATGGCTTTTGTTGTGGATTTTCTTTTAACCTTGACGAGGAGTTACTCGTTCCTCTAAAGATCCACTCATGACAACGTAGCCGGCTGATTCGGCTGACTCGCACTCATAACAACAATGTAACCGGCCCGCTTGGCTGATCCGACTGGCTAGCCTACTCTCCATACAGAGCTTGCAATGTTTCAGACTGTCTTTGCGACCTAATTGCATTTTAAAGTAGGCTATGCGTGCAGGATATATGTTATTTCAGAAGTGAACGCATGGCTTTTGTTGTGGATTTTCTTTTAACCTTGACGAGGAGTTACTCGCTCCTCTAAAGATCCACTCATGACAACGTAGCCGGCTGATTCGGCTGACTCGCACTCATAACAACGTAACCGGCCCGCCCTGCTGATCCAACTGACCCGGCTAGCCTGAGCAGCTCCATACAGAGCTTGCAATGTTTCGACTGTCTTGGCGACCTAATTGCATTTTAAAGTAGGCTTAGGCTATGCCTACGTGTAGAACATTGTATGTTATTTCAGAAGTGAAAGAATGGCTTTTGTTGCGGATTTGCTTTTCACCTTGACGAGGAGTTACTCGCTCGTCTACTGATCCACTCATGACAACGTAGCCGGCTGATTCGGCTGACTCGCGACTCATAACGTAACCGCCTCGCCCAGCGATCCGACTAACCGGGTATACAAAGCAGCTCCATTAAGAGCGTGCAATGTTCGGACTGTCTGCGGCGACCTAATTGCATTTTAATATGCTACATCTATACACCAAATCTAAAGTATGCCTAGGCTACATGCAGAACATTGAATGTTATTTAAGAGGTGAAGAATGGCTTTTGTTGTGGAATTGCTTTTCACTTTGAGGAGGAGCTACTCGCTCGTCTACATTCACTCATGACAACGTAGCCGTAGCCGACTCGTACTCAATGTAGCCTAACCGGCCGGCTGATCCGACTAACCCGGCTCTGCGGGAAGTTAACCAGTTATCTCAGACTGCCTGCTCACTCCAGTCGCTTTGAGTTGATTTGTGGAGTTGTGGTTATCCTACTTTACGAAATTGTTACATTTTTGGCAGCTATGATGGCTAGTAGGCTAGCTAATGTTGCAAGAGGTTTGTGTGTGGCGCTGTTTATCGTTTTAGATTGAATTGTAGTAGGACTCAACTGATCCGAGTTAATGATACTAGAGACTCGCGACTCATGGGTTAATTTAAAGATACGGGTGAAAGATCCGAGTGAATCACGACTCAAACAGGCGTAGTAGCGCGGCGCAGCGTTCTAAACGTTGTGTAATCAAATACACCGGTATGGAGGTATATTAAAAATTCATATCATAACGAAAATATACACCGATATACGGTGTGAACCGGTATACCGCCCAGCACTAGGGTTTGGCAGACGCTTTTGTCCAAAGCGACATACAAAAACAATATATCGTAACACCCCCAATTATCACCACTTTTGTTCAGAAATTCTAAAACAATGATGTCTTTTAACACTTCAAAATAACATTTGCTAAATTAACCTTACATTTTTCAGTAGCCATAGGTGTGTAGATTTGAACAAAATCTGGTTTGGTTCTTAACGGGAGCATTTACTGCCTGAAATATCCGATTTTGTTTACCACGCTCGGAGTTATAGTGATGGCCTGATGGGTCACCTATTTACGCCGTTTCAACATGAATGGCACATGAACGGTTAGACCGAGAATTCTCGTCATGAAATTAAAATTCCACTGGAGCTCCAAGCGGTTGTGTACACGCAGCCTTACAACACTGTTTACAGCTCTTCGAGTCACGGTAAAATGTCATTTTTGGTACATAGCTAATTTAGATACACTTATGGTGTGGGTGGTTGCGTTTCTTTAGGAGTCCGCCGTCTTGGTTTGTATAGAAATGGATATTAAGTGACACATACAAGCAAGACGGCGGAAATACGGGACCGATGGTAAAAGGGAGAGTTCCGATAATATTTACAAATGTAACAGGGAACAGATTAGAATGTTGGTCAAACTATAATAAGGAGAATAGCAATAATAAACAACAATGTCAATTCAATCAATAGCCTAATAAAATAAACAATGAAAATGAGGGGGGAAAAGGCAATAATAAACAATGTCCTTTCAATCAATAATATAAAAACAATAGCATGGTAAGACTACATTAAGGAGAATATAAATAATAAACAATAATGTCAAATTAATCAACAGCCTAATGGAAATAAAACAATATTATACAAACCATAACGCATAAGAAGTGCTTAAAGAACTAAGTGCATGTTGAACAGATATAGACCCCTCTTAAATTACTACTATCACATAGTTTTGTAGAATACAAAGTTTTGTAGAAGTAGGATATAGAAACCATTGAAGCCTGATACACTAAGTAAGGTTTTATCAGGCATTTTGGGTGTTTAAGTGTACAGATGAAGCTGCATTATGGATTTTGTATCATTTTGTTTATTTGCAGGCGATTTACCAGTATCACAATGTATCACCTTTGTCTGCACTGTGCACTGTGCTCCTGGCTTTCAAAAGAGCTCTAGATTTCGGAAAGTGTGATTATGGGGCGGTGGTAGTGTAGTGGTTAAGGAGCTGGGCTAGCGTGCAGTAGCCTGAAAGTTGTCGGTTCAATTCCCGGCTTCCACTGTTGTGACCTTGAGCAAGGCACTTAACCCCAAGTTGCAATGTGATTCCTTGTAATATAGCTGACATATGTAAGTTACTTTGGTCAAGAAGTGTCTGCTAAATGTAATGTAATGTAATGTAATATTGAGGGTATTAAAGGGCTCTAGATTTGTGATATTGAGGATATTAAAAAACTTTTTTTTTTTTTTTAATTTGGTATCAGTCACTATTTCCTCTTCAAATACATCAATTTATTAATGTTTTTCAACAGTCTCCACACATATGGATATTTAATACCAAATAATTTTCAGTGTCCCGCCGGCGGGACGGTTACCCACCTCCCCCAACATTCTAAATCAATTGTATGCACCATATTGCTATGTAGCATAGTAATGTTATACACCATTTCAAAGCTTTGACTCTTGGGAATCTAAAAATGACAACTTTTTTCATGTACAATCTGTATAGTGCTTTACATTCTCAGATTAATTTTATTATCTCAATTAAATTTGATCCAAAATGCCCCCCTCCCCCTCCTCCGCTTTTGGTGATACCCTGACTTCTGGCTGCAGTGTAGCTGCAGCACAATAAGTAGATGCATCATATTGGGTACTGAAATATTCACAAGAATCCATAGAAATTGAATCTTCATGTTGTATTATGAAATATTAGTTGTACAGATGTATAGTCTATCTTATACACACTCATTTTGTGTAGTCAGTCTATATCAGAACACCTGACATACAATCTAAATAGTCCACAGGAAACCTCAAAGTGTTACCTTTCATTTGAGACCAGGATTATGCTTCTACACAAAGGGGTTCAGGGGTGCAGTAAGCATTTGAGGCATTTTACAAAACGCATGGGCATACCTTGGCAAATAATAGTCTAAAGCGCGCATATTTTCATTCTATATTGATCAACTTTTGCACACAGCTTCACAAGACCTGGTGCTAGGGCTCAGTTGTGTTTCTAAAGGGATATCAAGTGACCTAGAGGGCTGAAATGTAGTCAGTTCAGAGATGCTTGTAATCTGGCAGAAAGAAAAAACTATATTCTAGCTCTTTGTCAGTACATCACACAGTTATTTTGACTGCTTCCTACGAAAGCTACAGGTTCTCAGCTTTCTATAGAGGTCCAGCACTTGATGGTTGACCCCAAAAGAGGTGGGAACAATGCCCTTGTAAATAGGCGCAGTGCAATTTCAGGCAAAAACTTTTTTTACTGAGAACTATGTGGTAATGTGTTTAATTGTGAATACCAAAATAAACATTTACAATGAACAATAGATTTTAGCACCCCCTCAGGTGAAACACAGCATAGCATTTTGCTCCTTTTATAATGGTGTTATGTTCCCAAAACACTTGTAACTACATGCATTTATTCTGTGAATGGGACTTGGTACAATATTGATACTTTACACACTAAATGGCCACATACTTAGCTATTTCCACATACTTAGCTATTTCCACAGATTTTTATGGTCCTACTAGCTACCCCACATACCATTTCAGTTGCATGAAAATGACACAAAAATACAAACACGCCTTGTTTTATCCTTATTATTGTCATGGCTTTTTATTTTGGAGACTTCACATTTTGGGACAACATTAACAAAGGATTATATTTCTAGAGAAAATACCGATTGATGGCAGGTGTGTCACAATAAAGGAGTTTTGAGACCCTCAATATCACTTTTTTTGCATGTTTTTTCTGAAACTAGGGACTTCTATAAAATCAATGAGACTGTGGTACAAACTTTTAATGATTGAATCGTACTGAGAACATGTTTGTCTTCCATTCTACAAAGTTTGGCTAGGCTAGGAATAATACTTTTAATAATTTTAAGATATGAATGTCCAAAAATGGCCTCCATGATAATGCCTTTTAGAGAGTGTAAACAATCAAGGACAAAAATCAAGGACTATGAAAACAATAGAACTTAGGGCTGTCAAAATTAACGCGTTAATCTCTGTTATTAATTTTGAAATGCATATCGCGTTACAAAATATTAACTCAACTCATTTTGTTTACCTACTTCCTTTGTGGGGGGGTGCTGACGTCACATAACGGAAGCTGCGATTCGAAACCTGCAGCCTACAGCAGTGCAGAGATGGAGAGAAACGGTGAGGGGCTGGTAGGCGGAAAGTTTCAATTTAAAAAGTTGCCGGATGGAACTATTATTAAAAACAGAGTGGTATGCACAATTTGCAAAGCGGAATTTAATTACCATAGAAGCTCGACATAGTTGAAATATCACGTCAATGCGAAACACCCTCTCCAAAATCCTGGCAGTGCCCGCCAGTCCACAATTCCAGAATTACGTGGGCGAATAACTAAACCTGTGAGTGAAAAGCTCACCAATGCCTTGGCTTGTTGGGTACCGACCCATGAACATAGTTGAAGATGATGGTTTGGCTAATATCATTCAAATTGCATCAGGAGACATCTCCTATAGTTGGCCTTTGCGAGGAACAGTCACGTCACGTATACAAACAATGTACGAGGCCGAGAAGGTAGATAAATTGAACATGCTCAAATAAGCTCTGAACGTCGCCCTTACTGGCGATCATTGGACTTCTGTGAGCAATGATAATTACTTGGGTATCACCGCACATGTCATTGAAAATGTATGGGAACTGCGGTCGTTTGCAATAACCGTGAGAAGAACTGAAGAGCGACATTATGCAGAGGCTTGTGCTAATGATTTCCTTTATGTTGCTAAGGAGTGGAATATTGTGGGGAAAATAAGCACTCTTGGCACTGACAGTGCCCGTAATATGATTGCAGCCGCTAGACTACTTCCATTTGACCATCTACCCTGCGTGGCACACAGTCTACAGAGAACAATCACCGTTGAACTCCAAGAGAGTGGATTTGAAAATGTTCTGGCTAAGTGCAGGAAGATTGTCGGCCATTTCAAACACAGCCCTGCGAACGACCGTTAATTAAGAGCACAACAAGCTGCACTTGTACCACTCGTTTAAGAGGTCATCACGCGGTGGAATTCCACGCTTGATATGATCAAGCGTATTCAGCGAAATAAGTCACCACTTGCCTCTACCCTGGCTCAACACAAGACGATGTTGACGGCACAGGAGCTAGCTAAACTGCAGAAGTTGGAGGAACTGCTTGAACCTTGCAAGTAAGCTCGCTCGTGCTCTCTCTCTCTCTCTCTCTCTCTCACTCACACACACACACACACACACACACACACACACACACACACACACACACACACACACCACCCCCACTCTGACCTCTGTTTTTCTTTATGTGTGGCAGTGTCCCTCAATCTGCCAGTGTTTTCTGTGTGTGTCTGTGTATGACGGAGTGATGATTTAAGGCCCTTAAAATATTGTACTTTACATTGCAGATATGTATCTGAACTACTGGGTGGAGAGCAGTATATTTCCTGTTGTGGTGTTGCCAGCCTTGTGCCACTTAACCAGAGTAATGGTGCCATCAGATGATGACCCGGTCTATGTTGTGAAATTCAAGAATACCTTTACAGCAGACTTTGCGAGACGGAAAGAGAGCACTAATCTCCCTTGGTTGAAGATCGCAACAGTGTGTGACCCCAGGTTTAAGGACTTGAAATGCCTCCCCAAAGACGAGCGAAATGAGGTTTGGGCCTCAGTCCGCAATCTAATGCTGGAGGAGAAACCTGCAAAAGCATCTCTGTCTGAGAAAACAGAGACAACGCCGGCCAAGAAGCAAAAGTCATCCTTTAGATGAAAGGAGCTGAATACTCTCTTATTATTTTGTGTCAGTGGCACAACAGATATTTTTCTGGTGCTAATAAAGTTCTTGGTGCATAAACAAATAGCTCTTTACAAATAGCTATTTTCTCTCTGAAACTATGTAGTTCTGTGTATTTTGTGATGTACTTGTGTCCAAATACACACCCTTTGTGGTTACTCATTGATTTGGTGATTTATTTTGTATTTAATATGCCCTTTAAGAAGCTTTAGTCTTTAGGGGGAATTACATTAATACACAGGATTAGATGTTAAAATTCCTTGTGCCAAAATCCAAGGTAAAAACTTGCCGTGGCAAGTGAGCTTTTGAACTAAACAGGTCTTGTCTACTTGTGTTTGTGTGTCATCTAAATAATATATATGTGCCCCATACATGGAATCAGAGTGCCTACTGTATGTAGAAAATGGAAAATCTCTACAGCAAAAGGCCAGCCTACCGCTACATGCATTTGGTTTGTTTCTGCCATTTATTAGTAATGATTTACACAGTTTGTTTACTACTTACTATTTACCTGAGCAATCAGTATTGTGCAATATAGCATACAGAAGGTGAGGGACATTTTGGGGGGAAAGAAGTGGTGCATTTTATCATTGAAACATGCAACTTTTCATGAAAATTCTATAATCAAAGATGGCCGCCACCATATGACGTCATAATATGCAAATTAAATATAAACATTTAATCTCTACATAAACTTTGGGTCATCCTTAATATTTCTCTAATTTACATAAAGTCTCTATCTCTTATCACTTTTAAGATATAGCCTTCTGAAATGAAGATGTCAAAATCGAACGTTTCGGAAAAAAAACCTCTGGCGCCTAAAGGGTTAAATTCCTCTGTCAGACTAGATATTGGCAACTCTACAATACCCTTCCCATACAAGGCTACACTGCTTAAGCAGCGTGGGACTCCGAGCCATTTTCTGACAAAGGAATCGTTTTTTCCAACCTCTCTACCTTTGACAGAGGAACTTCATAAACTGTCAATGGCCACATTAGCCGGGGCAACAAACCAAACTGCAAACACCACAGCTTGAGCTTACCTGGCAGCCCTGACTTGTCAATTTTTGCAATACCTTGCATAGTGACCTGTCTCAAGTCTTCAACCTGTGATTTATCACTAAGGCTTGCATCATACCACCTTCCCAGACTCTTCACTGGTTTCTCCAGAACTGTGGGAATCACCTCCTTATTTATAGCAAACTTCTTATCTATTACCTTCCCTTTAACAATTGAGAGACTCCTAGACTTACTTGGCTTCACCTTCATTCTGGCCCATTGCAGATTACTATTTAACTTATCCAGCAACCTGTTGGTGCATGGAACGTTTGACGTCAAGGTTGTCATGTCGTCCATGAAAGCCCTAATCGGGCTCTGCTTTTTCCAAACTATCTTCATTAATTGCCATAGAAATCTTAAAACATCTGGTGCACTCTTATACAACCAGTAGGGCACTCCATTAGGTCCCGGGGCTGAAGAGGCCCTTGCACGTTGTATTACTACTTCTTGCACCTCTTTCCACCTTGGTGGACTATCGTCGCATTGGCTACTTAATTCGCCAATAGGTGGGATATCCGCAGGAAGTGCCATCTCTCTGAACCTCTCCCTATCTTTGTGCACTCCCTCTAAATACTCCTCAAGCTTCTGCTTAGGTTCCAAAGACTACCACTCTTCTGCATTACTTAATAAAGACTTAACAAACTTAAATGGGTCTTTATAGAATGCTAGTCGAGCTCGCGGATTTCTTCTTCCTATTTTTCCTAATATTTTCAGCTCTTCTTAGCACTGCCTGTAGACAGTCAATACCTTCCTTCTCATCATCTGTAGCTTTTCTCCACTGCTTCTTAAGCTGCCTCCTCTCCTTGATAAGTTTATCTATCTCCTGCTGGCACCTAGATTTGACTACCTCATGTTGCCGTTTTGTCCTTATCTCAATAGTCCCAAATCTTTCCTTACCATAGCTATAAATATATAATAAATATACCGTATTTTCCGGACTATAAGTCGCACTTTTTTTTCATAGTTTGGCTGGTCCTGCGACTTATAGTCAGGTGCGACTTATATATGAAAAAATATATAATTGAACATGTTTTTAAATGTTAATTTATATTAACTGACATGAACCCTACGTGAAACATTGTGAAACATTATGTCTACAGCGCTCTCAAATGCACAAGTCCTGTGCACTTTCAGTCAGAGATTAGTGCTTGCACTAAGCCTGAAACACACGTGCATACCTAAATCGTCAAATTATGGCAGGGATTCTATTTATAGCCGGGCCTCAGATTTGGACAAATAAAAGCCAGTATAATTTTGTTTCAATTTAACTCATAAAAAAGCTCTTCTTAATATTTTATATTGTTGGTTGGTATTGTTGCCAATGAAAAGTCATTTACACCATGAGTCTCCAACACGTTGCTCTCATTGCTCTCAAGCTAGTCGCATGCCGCACCCTTCTGAGCTAGAGGCTGAAGCCTACATTTAAACACAATTGTTGCTGCCAGACACCAGCCTATGAATTTTATAAAAAAGTAAATCATGCATAATTTAAAAAATATCTACATTTAGGCTATCTTAGACATCTTTGGCTATACGGAATAAGGTTTCCCTTGTAGCACAGCACCTAATGAATGAAAAGCGGATACCTTATCTCGCAATACGTGGATGGCAATCGAAATTCCCGACACTATGAAACTTAATAGTAAGCCATTAAATACCCCACAGATTTCAGTGGTCATCAGTCCCGATATTTAGCAATATAATCAACAGTCCAAACGTAAATTAAATCTCAAATTAAACATCTGCTTTTGATAGCCTACCCATGCCGCTCCAAACTAAAAAGTAGGCCTATGTCTCACAATAAAACGCAAGAAATAAAGGACTATATTATAGCTGACTCGAATACAAGCCATGGCCAAATAAAGGTGCTGTGCTTTGCGCAGCCTAAATTTGAGGATTTATGAGTCTCTTAAACATCCCTCACCTGTTATCTAGACATGCATGAAAACATTTGAAAACAAAACGCACTGCCATGTAATATTTGATCGCTGTTTTGCTACTAATTATCTTTCACGTAATGAATACGCACAGAAAGTGAAAGTAGGCCTAATGTGCGCTCCGTGTCTGTAGCTGTCTGTTCACGTCCGCAATCGAACGTCAAATACTAGAGAAGTCATCCATGTTCTCTATGTTATAGCCTAGGCGGTCATGCTTCTGTATTTGCAAAATTCCTGACGGTTCCTGATCGCTAAATGTTTGTTTTCCTTTCCTGTCGATAGCGGTTGATGTTGAAGCACCTAGGCTATAATTTGACTTCAGCGGTGACAAATCCTGCTGAGAGAGAGAGAGAGAGAGCAACGAAAGAGATGCACCCCCAAAGTGGTCCAGCGCGCCCGTGTGTGTCTCTGCATGGGGTTCAATTGAAGTCAGAGTTGGTCCGTCAATAGTCCCGCACTCAGGCCGCTCCATTATTATATTAATGTCAGATAGGGTAAAATGTGTGGGAATCTCTCGCATTATGATGGCTAGATTTGCGGGACTTTTATTATTATGCTCAATACTAAGTAATAATTTATTCGCAATACCCGCAATTCCGCGCTAGAATTTAGACCCTTTTAAATGTGCATCTTTTTTTTCTCTCGCTCTCTCGGAGGTGGCCAGCCAAGCAATTGTTCTGCTGCATGCCAGCCTGTGCCAATATATCGTACAAAATGATTGATTGCATTGCATTCTCCACATTTTTACCTAAATTTTCATGTACCACATCAGCATTTGAGTTCAGTGATTTTTTTTTTGTAAATTGCTTTACAATTAGCGTCGGGCCTTGTCAGCAGCCTTCGGCTTGCCTCTTGCCACTATTCACTCCTTCTTCTTCATTAACATTCCCTGTAGAATTTTACAATATTTTTGGCCTCAATGTGTACAGTTACATAGTCTGTCTGTTCTTAGTCTTGGATTTTGTGAAATACATTTCTAAATATCACCTG
The DNA here is from genome assembly GCF_017589495.1 of Alosa alosa. Lineage (NCBI taxonomy): Eukaryota > Metazoa > Chordata > Actinopteri > Clupeiformes > Clupeidae > Alosa > Alosa alosa. The sequence continues at coordinate 1,400,931 of NC_063199.1, forward strand.
CTTGCTGCAGCTTTGGTCTGCACGTCAATTTAAACCCGCATCTTTTTCTCTCTCGAGCATTTAATCTGCTGCCAGCTTGTATCTCCACATCGTCCAAAATGCTTGATTGCATTGCATTCTCCACGTTTTTAGCTACATTTTCATGTACCACATCAGCATTTTTGTTCTGTGAATCTTTTGTAAATTGCTTTACAATTACCGTCGGGCCTATAGGCCTATCGTTTCGGTCACGTCTAAAACTGCATCTTTTTCTCTCTCATGAGCATTTAATCTGCTGCCAGCTTGTGACTCCACATCGCCCAAAATGCTTGATTGCATTGTATTCTCCACATTTTAGTAACATTTTGGTGCACCTCATGGCATTTTCTTTCAGTGAATCTTTTGCTTTGCAATTACCTTCCTGCCCTCCTCTTGGCTGCCTTCACCTTCATTAATCTTTTTGGCCTCAATAATCCAGTTACATAGTCTCTGTTTTTGGTTTTGGATTTTGTGAAATACATTTCTAAATAAATGCAACTTATAGTCCGGTGCGACTTATATATGTTTTTTTCCTGCTCATGACGCATTTTTTGACTGATGTGACTTATACTCAGGAGCGACTTATAGTCCGGAAAATACGGTATATAAAATGTCTCCCATTTTCTCTAATTTGCTTTCAGCCGTCCCGTTGAGCTGACCCAGGATACTGACCAAATCACTATTAACATCTTCCCACATTCTACATTCTGCTGCACCTGGCCATCTAACCCCAGGCCTATGACCATTAATCTTCTCCCTCCTTGGCTGACTGGCCTCTCTTTCTGCCTCAGTGCTAGAACTTTCCTCAACAACAGGGGTACTGATGTCCTGCGAACTGTGGGTTTCTTCCTGTCGCTGAACTTCAACCGACTGACTTGATGCACTTCTTAAGAAATAGCTATCAATGCGGGGACCCTGTGTTCCCTCTACCAAGCACTTCTTTTTCCCTTGATGAATTTTCAGGCCCTTTAGACTTGTAACCTTCTGCCAACCACACACACACATCTGCAGCTTTTTCTCAGTTTTATCTGAACTAGTGGCTTCCACAAACATGTTTTCCTTACTGTAATCAAATTCGTTCCAGGGTCAGTAACCATGTCTATCACAAGTGAGTCATCTTCCGCCTCTGCTCTCGCTGACTCTAGGGTATTTTTTCATTATATCGTACTGTAGCTTAGTAGGGTGCAGCCCATAGCTTAGTGAAGCCTGGGCTACTGCCACAATGAGCTGCTAACCCATTGTAGCCCTGGCGGGGTCTATTTCCTCCCGTCAGCCGTCTTTCCGTGCTGTCACAAGGTCTTTCCCAAGTTGCCAGCTGCCCTATTATAATATTTTTGAATTGCGATTAATCTAGATTAATTCATTTCAAAATATGAGATTAATTAGTTAATTTTTTTTAATCGTTTGACAGCCCTAAATAGAACTAAACAAAAATATTTTACAGGTTTTAGTTATGGAACCTAAACATTGTGCAGGCAACAGGGGAGGCAGAAAAATGCGAGAAAAACACTAGACGGTCTTTTTACAACCCCCTAACCAAAAGTTAGGGTTTTGACTTTATTAAGTACAAATAAAAAGAAAGAAAAATGTGTTAAGTCTCTGCGGCTCGATCCGAAGAAAAATGAAAAAGAAAAAGGACCCTGATCAAGGAACTCTAAGTCTAAGCAAAATCATAACAGGTTATTCTAGCAAAAACAATTTTGTGCTTTTAAGAAAACACAATTTAATTCTAAGCTTTGAAACATTTTAAGTCTAACTTGTTTAACACTGTTTGTCTATCATTACCTTTACTCATTACCTTTTTATTTGTTTTGGAGCCAGCTGGATTTAAGCAGTTATATGACTAAAAATCTTTCAATTGTAAATTATGAGATTTCACTTTTCCAGTTGCATCTTTCTACACCCGACATATCTACTGTTCAGGAGAGTGATGGCAGTGGGTGTCTGGTTGTTTTTGTGTCCAGGGATTTGTAGCGCTTGCCAGAGGGGAGGAGGTTAAAGAGTGTGTGCAGGATGTGTGGGGTCTTTGGTGATCTTCTCTGCCCGCCTCCTGGTTCTACCAGAGTACAAGTCCTGGAGGGGAGGCAGGGGGGCACAAATGATTTTTTCAGCTATCCGAATTGTGCGCTGCGTTTGTTCGTTTTGTTTTGTGGCTGCCCCAAACCAAACGGTGATGGATGTGCAGAGGATGGATTCAATAACAACAGTGTAAAAGATGCCCAACATCTCTTGTGGTAGGCCATGCTTTCTTTGTTGCCGTAGGAAGTTCATCCTCTGCTGAGCCTTTTAAAGTATGGCATTGATGTTGGACTCCCATTTCAGATCCTAGGAAATGATGGAGCCCAAAAACTTGAATGAGTCCACATTTGACACTGGGCTGTTGGATATTGTGAGGGGGGGCAGCACTGTGGGGTGCTTCCTAAAGTCCACAACCACCTCCACAGTCTTTAGTGTTTAACTCTAGGTTGTGTTGACTGCACCAGAGCACCAACTTATCAACCTCTTGCCGATATGCAGACTCGTCACCATCCTGGATGAGCCCAATGATAGTGGTGTCGTCTGCAAATTTTAAGAGTATGACAGCTGGGTCCTTGGAGGTACAGTCCTTTGAGTAGAGGAAGAAGAGCAGTGGGGGAAAAAAACACCCCTATGGTGCACCAATGTTGGTTGTCCGTGTTCCAGATGTAACATCTCTCAGCCGCCGCACAGCTGACTCCTGTCAGTCAGGAAGCTGGGGATCCACTGACTAATGACAGGAGATACAGTGAGCTGAGAGAGTTTGGCGGTGAGGATTTCAGGTATGATGGTGTTGAACGGCGAGCTGAAGTCCACAAACAGGATCCTGACATAGGTCCCTGGCTGGTCAAGGAGTTGCAGGATGAAGTGCAGGCTCATGTTCACTGCATCATCCACCGACCTGTTTGCCCTGTAGGCAAACTGCAGGGGGTCCTGCAGGTGACCCGTGATGTTTTTGAGTTGGGTCAGCACCAGGCGTTCAAAGGACTTCATGGCGACTGAAGTCAAGGCCACAGATCTGTAGTCATTCAGTCCAGTGATGGAGGGTTTCTTGGGGACTGGGATGATGGTGGAGCTTTTGAAGCACTTTGCACAGCTCCAGTGATCTGTTGAATATTTGTGAAGATTGGTGCTAGCTGGACAGCACAGGCCCTGAGACAGGAGAGTCTGATGCTTTACGGACATTTTGCCTCTGAAAGAGGCGGCAGACATCCTGTTCACATATGATGAGTGTGGATTGTCAGAGGGGGAGGGGTAGCCAGGTGAGTGGTGGTGGTCGTAAAAAACAGGTAGGGACAACAGTGGAGCTCAGAGAGATGTTGAAGACAATGGTCAGGACGCCAGCCAGTTAGTCTGCACATTCTCTCAGCACACAACCTGGTATTTGGTCTGGCCCACCAGCTTTCCGCGGGTTGACTGAGCAGAGTTTTCCTCACTTTAGAGGTGGACAGATATAGCACCTGGTTGTTGGGGGGAGGGGTGGCTCTCCTCGCTACTGTGTCATTCTGTTCTTAAAATCTTGAGTAGAACTGATTCAGTGCCTCAGGAAGGGAGCTATCACCATCACAGGAGGATGGAGCTGGCCTGTAGTTGGTGATCGCTTGTATTCCCTGCCACAGGTGTCATGTGTCTTTGGTGTCTGTGAAGTGGTTCTGAAGTTTCTGAGCATGAGTACGCTTTGCTGTTTTGATGGCCTGGGACAGCTCGGCTTTCGCTTTTCTCAGAGCTGCCTCTTTCCCAGACCTATAGGCAGTGTCCCTGGCTTTCAGTAGTGCCTTCACCTCTGCAGTCATCCATGGTTTCGGGTTGGGATATGTAGTGATGGTGTTAGAGGTGGTTACATCAGCAATGCACTTGCTGATGTAGCTAGTGACAACTGATGTGTATTCCTCTAAGTCAATGATGTTGTTGTAGGTGGTTGCCTGCTTGAATACATCCCACTCCCTGTAGGTGGAACGGGGCACGGCTCGATAGGCACCGGTGTTGTTTGAGTACACACAGTCTCCCCTCTTATTGCACAATCCACATACTGATGAACCTGTTAGAACTTTCTTGATTTGCCTGGTTGAAATCACCAGCAACAATAAATAGCCCATCCGGATGTGTGCTTTGGAGCTCACTGATCGCTCCGTAAAGTTCCGCTAACGCATTGGTAGCATTAGCGCTTGGTGGGATGTAAACACTGAGTATAAACATGGCCGTGAATTCGCGTGAAATGTAGAATGGTCGGCATCTAACAGTCACAAACTCCAGCAGCGGTGAGCAGTAGTTGATACAAGCACTGCATTTCTGCACCAGTCAGCCCACCTCCACGAGTCTTACCCGACAGATTAGCATCTCTCTCAGCTTGGAAGGCTAGCCAGCCTGGTAGCTGAAAAGCGGAGTTCGGTACACTGTTGTTCAGCCATGTTTCCACAAAAACAAAAACACAGCAGTCTCTGAACTCGCGTTGGGAGTTTCGTTGGATGTAGTCCAGGTTGTTGTCTAATTTGCAAGAAGGATGGATGGGACAGGTGGCCGGCTAGCGATAGCTTTCCATCTAGCTCAAACTCCTGCCCTCTTTCCGCGTTTCCTCTTTCTCCTCTTTCCTCTTTGTTTCCTCTTTTTCACCGCTTTCCATGTCCCCTTTCCCGGCTAGTGGCTGAGGTGCTGGTCTGCGTAGCAGGCGAAGTTCGCGTAGTGTGTCGAGTCGTAGTGTTCTGTAATAAAGTTTCCTGCATATTCTCCAATCTGTACCAATGTACACATGTGCGGTAGAACACAACAGCAACTGCTTTTTTGCATGCAATGTAATAATAACTACACCGCGTTCCAAATTATTATGCAAATTACATTTTTCTCAGACTTTTCAAAAATAAAAAACTCAAAATGCACTGTTCCAAATTATTATGCACAACAGAGTTTCAAGATATTCTATAGATTGTAAAGAACTAAAATGGTCATTTGTTGAATTTGCAGCATTAGGAGGTCATATAAATTAAATCAAAAATTATTTCAATCAAAAACATCTTAACAGGCCAAGTTATATGTTAACATAGGACCCCTTCATTAATATCACCTTCACAATTCTTGCATCCATTGCTTTAATGTCTTTGCAGGATGTCAGAATAGCCTGACAATCAATAGCTACCTGGATGTGCTGCCTCCCACCCTCATAGATCTTTTGCTTGATGATGTGCCAAAGGTTCTCAATAGGATTGAGGTCAGGGGAAGATGGGGCCACACCATAAGTTTCTCTCCTTTCATGCCCATAGCAGCCAATGACTCAGAGGTATTCTTTGCAGCATGAGATGGTGCATTGTCATGCATAAAGATGATTTTGCTACGGAAGGCACGGTTCTTCTTTTTGTACCATGGAAGAAAGTGGTCAGTCAGAAACTCTCCATACTTTGCCGAGGTCATTTTCACACCGTTGCGTACCCTAAAGGGACCTACTAGCTCTCTCCCCGTGATTCCAGCCCAAAACATGACTCCTTGCTGACGTCTCGGCCTTGTTGGGACATGGTGGCCATTCATCAACCATCCATTACTCCATCCATCTGGACCATCTAGGTTTGCACAGCACTCATCCGTAAAACAAAACTGTTTGAAAATTAGTCTTCATGTATTCCTGAGCCCACTGCAACCGTTATAGTCCGAATAGTAGGTTTATGCACACTTGCAAACTTCTTGAGGATCCTACACCTTGAGGTTCGCGGGACTCCAGAGGCACCAGTGGCTTCAAATACCTGTTTGCTGCTTTGCAATGGCATTTTAGCATTTCAGCTGCTCTCTTAATCCTATGAATTTGTCTGGCAGACACCTTCCTTATTATGCCTTTGTCTGCACAAACCCGCTTGTGCTCTGAATCAGCAACACATTTCTTCACAGTATGATGATCACACATAAGTTTTCGGGAAATATCCAATGTTTTCATACCTTGTCCAAGGTAGTGCACAATTTCACGCTTTTCAGCAGCAGAGAGATAATTTTTCTTTCCCATATTGCTTGAACCCTGTGGCATGCTTAATAATGTGGAACATCCTTCTTAAGTAGTTTTCCTTTTATTGGGCTCACCTGGCAAACTAATTATCACAGGTGTCTGAGATTGATTTCAATAATCCAAAGAGCCCTGAGACGCAATACCATCCATGAGTTTAATTGAAAAACAAAAAAAAAAATGTTTGATACTTAAATCCAATTTGCAAAATAATTTGGAACACAGTGTAGAGATGTTTTTCCTGAAGGTAATGTTAGTGCATGCAAAATTGAAGTGGTTGCATCAGTGTTGTTAGGCTGCCTAGGATCAATTGTTCAAGTTCCAAGCTTCTATGTTACACGGTTCTTTAGTTAGCCTAGAAATCTAGACGCACCCTAGCAGCAGCAAATGTAATTTGCAGCCAGGGTCGTCTAGCAACTCTCCGTTGGCTTGTGAGCAAACTCTGGTCAGGCCAATCGTATTGTGTATAGAGTTGGTGGGCGGGCAGTTGCATCAGTTCTGCGTGAATTCCCTGCTACATGAAAACAAAGAAGATGGCTGCTGCTGCTGGCGAACAGCGGCCTTTCGAATCTGCTTTGGCTGTGACTCTTAAAGACTTGGAGTCAAGCTTTTCTTTGAGAAAAGAACAAAGTACGGCACTGGAATCATTCCTAAAAAAGAAAGATTGGTTGTAGCGCTATCCTATTGCGTGCAGAGGGAATTTGAAGGACCACCGTTTATCCCTCTACTCGGATTGAGCACTGCCAATGGTGTGTTCACAGACCCAACATCTTGATGTGGGTCTGGCTTGTCAGGCTATTCTTTAGTAGCAATTGCATACAGAAATATAGCCACAAGTGGCAATGGCGGGCCCGAGCACCTGCGGGCCGCAACCCATGACATTTCAGAATCCATCAAAGCACCGACGTGGTGCATTTGTAAAATGTACATATTTGATGTGTGTGCTATTTGTTTTTGCATGTTATTTTCTGGAACATTTATTGCTTGGCCAGGTGTGGGCGCAATGCAAGGCAGGCCCATGCTGTGTCATCATAATCATAATATATATTAACCTGAGAAATTTCAGATTATTCATTTTAAGCAAAGAACATTTCTGATACACTTTTTGGCCAGATGGTGGCCCTATATTAGGCATGTGAATTACACATGTGAATATCATCACAATAATGATATCCAATATTTTGTAAAGTTTCAGATCAACCAATAAAGGCATTACCCATTTCTGGCACATTTTCCTGCTTGGCCAGGTGGTGGCGCTATGCCAGGCAGGCCCATAGGGTCTCTGGATATCATCATAATTATAATATCTATTAATCTGAGAAGTTTCAGAACATTCATTCAAAGCATAGAGCATTTCTGGCATATTTCCTGTTTGGCCAGATGGTGGCGCTATGCCAGGCAGGCCCATTGGGTGTCTGGATATCATCATAATCATAATATCTATTAAGCTGAGAAGTTTCAGTTCATTCATTCAATGCACTGTGACTTTATGACACATTTCCTGTTTATATGGTGAGATATTAAAATCCTGACATATTACAACATATCAAAAATCCCTTCGCAATTTAACATCAGCAACATCTTGGCATCATATTTGCCAAATTTCACATGAATCTGACAAACCGTCTAGGAGGAGTATGTTAAAATTCATCATATGAGATCAGTGTAATTGCCATTCTTTCTGTTGCAGGTGGTGGCGCTATGCCAAATATGCGTTATGGGCATGTAAATATCATCACTACCATGGTATTCAAAGACCTGGGAAATTTAAAACATTTCAAGCCTTGCATGGTGAATTAAGACACATTTATTGTTTGCGTGGAATGGTATTAAAATGAATAATTTCGCCATTTCGTCAAATTACAACATATCAAAAAAAGCTTTGCAATTTAGAATCAGAAGCAAATTGGCATCATGTATACCAACTTTCACATGCAATCGTCTAGGAGGAGTACGTTAAAATTGATCATGTCCACTATGCACAAAATCACAATTACCTCACTTCCTGTGGGCGTGGCTAATGGCATGCTAATACAAAAGTCGATTGTTTTTGGGTGTGTGTATCTAAAACTATATGCCAACCACAAGTCACAGTGACATAAGGGGGCGCTATGGAGTTCCTGGGCCAAGCCCAGTGCCAAGGCTTTTCCCCTGTGTATTCACGGTACCTCTTGACGTGTGTGCCAAATTTCATGAGTTTTTACCCATGGGAAGCACCTCTCTTGTCATCACAATTCATCACATTTTAGTCCGCACAAAATCCCAAATACCTCACTTCCTGTTGGGCGTGGCTAATGCATTGTACATACGAAAGTTGTTCATCTTGGGGAGATACACACACCTACCAAATTTGATGTGTCTAGCTGAAAGTATGTGCCAACCACTGCATCAATCACCTAAGGGGGCGCTACTGAGTCCCTGGGCCACGCCCGGGGCCAAGCTCTTGTACCTAACTGCTTTGCATGACACCTGATGTGTGTGCCAAATTTCAAGACTTTTCACCCATCTTAACCACCTCAAAAAAGGAAAACGCTCTGAGACAAAGTTAAAAGACTCATAATAATAATAATAATAATAATAATAATCCTTACAAAAACAATAGGGCCTTGCGCCCTTCGGTGCTCGGGCCCTAAAAATCCTTGAAGAGATTGAGGAAAGCTGGGACAAAAGGCACTGACTGTCACTATAGAGAATAAATGGGGATAGAGGAAGAAGCTAAATGCAAATGGACAGAGTGTAACAAAACAGATAAGAGATGGTTGAAATTAAAAATAAAACCTGAAGAAATACGGCACATTCGGACACAACAGTTCTAAGAACACAGTTCTACAAACTACCAACTAGAGAGGGTACCTTAAAACTACAGTTCCTAGGGCTTTTTTGTTTGCATTCTCACACAGAAGGAACTCTGAGATGACTTAACACACATTAGTAGCCCAATTATTTAATTCAGATTCAAAGAACTTTATTTTTCCGTTAGGAACTTCACATGTGGAAGAGCATCAGGGTGTATCCATACCCAACAATACATACAATAAACAAATACACACACACGCACACATACACACACACACACATCATCTTCAGCCCACACTGGACATATGGCAGATAATAAAAACTTTGCTGAGCCTGATGAATAAATAAGTTGTTAATATCTCCACAGTGGAGGGACAATAAATAATAGTTAAAAAAAGACCAAGGTGTTAAAAGAGAGAGAAGACAGTTCAACCATTCAAAAGTCTAATGGATGCTGGGACAAAGCTTGACAGGGCTCTATTTGTCCTTAGTGTACAGTAGGTGCTCTGTATCTGTGGCCTGAGGGTAGGAGGCAATACTGACTGTGTAGAGTGTGTGCGATGTGTGTGACTGTGGAGATGTCCAAAGTGATTTGTTTTGCTTTTTGCTTAGTCCTTTTGTTGTATATGCTGGTGAGTGATTCCTGCTGTTGTCCAGTTATTTTACTGCTCAGTTTGATGATTCTGTTTAGTGGGTTCCTATGGATGTTGGACAGTGCTCCAAACCAGGAAGTGATGTTGAAGGTGATTATGGATTCAATGAAACATCTGTAGAATGCTGTCAGAACGGATTGGTGATCCTGGAGTTTGCGGAGTTTACGTAGGAAAAAGAGACGCTGCTGACACTTGGAGTAAATGGTATCAGTATTTATTTTGAAGTTGAGTTTTTTGGCCGATTATTGTCCCAAGATATCTGTATGTGTCAACCCTCTCTATCGGCTGGTTGTTGACAGTCAGAGTGGGGAAAAAACATTCTGTTTTTTATTGACATTTATCCCATGAATATAAAGTAATGAAACGGATAGCATTGTTATTTAGTTACTAGCTACTGAAGCTTATTGACAAACTAGAAGCTCATGGTATCAGGAAGCATTTAAAAAACAATTAGCATTGCTTTTCATCCTTATTCTTCTCATCTGTCCAGAATGCATTTGCTGTGTGATGGTAGTCAGCATCCGCAGCCTTCTGCTGCCATTTTTTGTTTTTATGTTTATGTTTATGTTTAAACAGAAGCTGAATTTTTAGGAGATTTTTAAAATCCTTGGCCAAGTTGGCATGCGCATCAGTCATGGTTCCCTGAAATAGAGCTGAGAAATGGAGCTGAAATAGGAACTGCAGTCAGTTTGGCTTTTTTGTCTTTATTCAGATAGGACAGTGAATATACTGATAGGAAACAAGAGGGAGAGAGAGATGGGGTGGGACCGGGAAATGACCCGGGTCGGACACCAACTCAGGTCCCTGTGGGCACCCGGAACCGAACGTGGCACGGGCGCTGTAGCCAACTGTGCCACTGCACCCCCAGAATCCGTTATTCTGTCCAACAGGTTTAATTGCATGGTCCGGCAGTGATGGAGTTGGAACCACAACAGACAGAAAATGCTATCCGCATACTGTCTCTGTCTTTAGCTCATTGTCCATGATTTTTTATTTTTCGGCATCCTTCGAAATTTATGCATATTCATCGGCATCCTGGACAATCTCTCTCGGCCAAATTGAATTAAAAAAATAGTCAAACAGTTGGTTTGTATTTTGCCAATCAATGCCAATTTGCCAATTGTCTGTTCTTGTAACTAAATATTGGTTATGTGATTTGCAGATTATCACATTCTGTTTTTTATTGACATTTTACACAGCGTCCCAACTCAGGATTGTAACAGGATTGTACTTAAGAGTGACTTAAGAGTAAACACAATGTGTTTTTCTGACTGATCAAGGCTGGGTTCCTGTGGAGAAAAACAATAAGCAGTATTGCTGGCACTCCTCCGTGATTGAATATGAGACTGGAGAAGCACTTCTTCTCAGACCACTCAGAGAAGATGGAGAAATGCTGGAAATCACATGTGTTCCACTGTCAGAACTGCAAGAACAAACTCTGGAACTCATTGGGACAAATGTCAATGGAAATCCTTACGGTAGTATTGAATTTCAACACCTTTCAATTTAAATACCTGACTATGTTTATTATATGTAATATGTGCTATATGGGCCTATTTGTGCCTTGGGTTTTCTAAAGGCAAAGTGGGCTAAGGAAAAAAAAGGCTAAGACTGGGGCTACTGTACACCGGGGTCGCAACTGAAGAGCTCTGTTCCTGGAGCGTAAAAATAGTTTCATTTTGGTCATTCTGGTTTCATTTTTTTGAATGTACGCACCACTCCCACGCCTGGTGTAGCCAGTTTAATTGATTAAAGTGGAAACTAAATGTTGCAGCAGATGCTACAGGTGTAGCCTCCCTGTGAGAAGAAAAGATTTCATAAAGTGCCACTGTCAGTTAACTGTAACCTATTGAAACCCATTGAAATCCTCTGTTGGCCCATTTCAGGTAAGCCTTTTCTGGGCCCTCAACATGTTCGGTCTGTGTGAACCACTGTAAGATTGCTGTAGGCATGTATACAAATGCTGTCTCACAGAAATCCTACACTGCTAAGTCCTTTATTCTCAACATCTGTTGTGCAAATAGATCCTTCAAGTCCTGTAAGTTGTGAGGCAGGGCCTCCATGGATCAGACTTGTTTGTCCAGCGCGTCCAGCACATCCCACAGAGGCTCGATTGGATTGAGATCTGGGGAATTTGGAGGCCAAGTCAACACCTTGAACTCGTTATTGTGTTCCTCAAGCCATTCTTGAATCAATTTTCATGCATTCTCTTCTGAAAGAGGCCACTGTCATCAGGGAATAAAGCATTAACTTCTTCAACAATCTGAGCTACAGTAGCCTTCGCTCCCCCATGTGCATCATTCGTGGTGGACTGGCCATCTGGCATACCGGGCATTCTCCCGGTGGGCTGACACACCGTTTGGGCCGATATAATTTAATTAGTTTGGCCAACAATCAGCCCGAAGCAAGGACAGTCAGCAGCTCATTGGTTCATTTTCCATACTGACACTGGACTGGTCCAATAACAGCTCTTGTCAGGCCCGAGATAATCGTAGTATAATCTACAAGTTGAAATTGTGGCAGGCGGATGCCGGTAATGCCAGTTGTGCACCAATGTAGAAGCTTCAACAGTATACAATATAGCAAGTAGGCTAGTCTATGTCAGCAACAGGTTGAAGTTGAATTTGAGTGAGAAGATGTACAGTAAGCAAGCATACAGAGCAGAGGGACAGTCAGCGGCTGGTGGAGAGTGTAGCCTAGTTGAGGCTACATGATAAGAAAAACTCAGGTATGTGTGACGTGCTATGCTGACGATGATGATTATGATGACTATTTCATCGGGATAAGATAATGGTATGTTAATGATGACAAGTAAGACCATCACCCACTGCTGTGATCACAATAACAAATAATGCAACATAAGTTTGCTAAATGAGCGATTTGCAAACCCTGACCGCAAAGGAGTGTCAAATTAACGTTAATTGTTGGTTTCAAAATATAACAGTTTACAGATTCTTTGGTCAGGAGAAGGCATATGTTGCTGTAAATTTTACCTCACCTCTTTGAAACTAACATGTTACAATTGTACCTTTGTGTTACAACTGTCCCAAAATACACACTGCATAAAAATTACAGAAACAGTAATAAAGTAAGTATATAAGAAATATGTATATTGCATGTTTTGAGCAACCAGAAAAAAAGTACAAAAACACTGTTTCCAGTGTCCCCAACATATTTGCTTTTATCTTTTGAACATGTATGCAGGTATATCAGTAGTGCACTCTTTCATCTGTTGGATGTGTAGGGTTAGGGTATTTCAGTTGTGCACTCTTTTTTACATTTTGACGTCTTCCTTTTCTTTTATTATCTGAAGGATTGGGAAGCAAGAAATGCCCAATTCATTTTCTGGTGCCTCATGGAATCCTAAATATTAGAGATCCCCCTCCAGTGAGTTACAAGGAGCTGTATACCTGGCTTTCAGAGTGTGACCAAGGTAAAGTGGAAGGGATTGTCTGGCATTGCAATGATGGGGCACTTTTCAAGGTAATTATACATTCTGTCCATATCTCTTTTTTCTGAACATATCATAAAGCTGCAGTTGGCAAGATTTTTTTGATCATATTCACTCAAACCGACACTATCCTCCGACAGAACAACATAAATCAGCCGGTTTTAGAAAAAAAAACGCACTTCTACCTCCACCAAGAGCCTGTTATTTGTTTTGCAAAAATCCACAGCTCCCGGTTCTTCTGGTCCAATCAGAGCAGGGCTGTGTGAGATCTGACTGTCAATCACAGTCTGGTGCGCACTGACGAGCACAAACTCAATGAGAGGGTGCTCTGTGGTAGTGAGGGAGGGGCATGAGAGTTGTAAACATTCAACATTTTGGCCCCTCAATCTGTCAGATTTGCCAACTGGAGCTTTAATGATCAATTATGCAAACATCCAAACAATATGTAATTTTATCCCCTCCTCCAGCCCAGTCCCTCTCGGATCATGGACATAGCACAGCACTGTAATGGTGATGTATCATACAAATAATAATAATTGTAATAATGATAACAAAAATTTAGAAATAAGTAAACACAGACAACCAAACCTCTACAATTCTATCTTGTTCTAGGAAGGAACCTTCCAAAATAAAGTCAATATCCTTAGAATCCAGGAATTGTGTCCAAATAGGATAACATATCAATTTTATCTCTAAACTAGGGGTGGCACAGTTCATAAAACCCATGGTTCAGTTTGTATCATGGTTTTAGGGTCACGGTTTTTGGTTCTGTATGGTTCTTGTTGTTATTTGCTTTAGGACGACCATACTTCAGCATTAGATTAGATTAAATTCAGCTTTGTCATTGTGCGGAGTACAAGTACAAAGACAACAAAAGCAGAAAAGTGCAATGTGATATACAAAGTATAGACAGTACAAGATGTATAGTGCAGTGTAGACCGTAGTATACAGTGGGTTTCCAGTAATATAAATCAAATATAAATATGCGTGGTGTATTAGTACCTTAACCTTATAAGAGCAGAATCAATATGGCTATGTAGTATGTATAACAGTGTATGAACAACAAGTACAGATATGTGGAGTGTAGTAGCAGTAACATTATAAGAGTACTAAGAAAAATATAGATATATGCAGTGTATTAACAGAATATAAGGAAATTATAATTAGTTGGTTGGTTGTCACCGGGGGAGGGGAGTGGGGTGATTATATATATATATATATATATATATATATATATATATATATATATATATCTCAGCATATGATATATAGCTCAATTATCCACCACTTAGGCTACAGTACTAGTATAGTTATATCATGTAATCATGATATCCTTAGCAATCCTTGCTACAGCGGCCAGGGACGGACTGGGACTAAAAAAAAGGCCCTGGACTTTTTCCAAATAGCCCCACTACCATACGCAACACACACCCTTGCTGTCTCACATACATTGCCAGTCAAGGTATCACATTATAAAATAGGTGGTCACATTTTACAACAATGCTAATTATTTATTGGGTGCTGCTTGAGAATTTGGGGCCCATGACATAAAATACTTTTGGGCCTCCCAAATGCTAGGGGGGTTTGGGGGCATCCATCACAAACACAAAACAAACTAGAAATGTAATTCCAGAGGAATTACAATAGTGGATGGAAAGCTTCTGGGTTAATGTTGGTGGGGAGATTCCTGAAAAAAAAAAAAAAAACATTGCATCGCTTAATCTTTAAGTTCAGTCAAACCCTCTTTCCAAAAAACCTTGTGTGTCTGGCGTTGAGATATCACACTCAAGGTGGGTTTGACCTTGACATTTGACTTCATCATTGAGTCCATACAAATGTTCACACCAAATTTGAAGCATGTAGCCTACGTCAAGCTGTTCTGAAGCTGTGGCACAAGCACGAAAGCTGGCCTTTGGAAAATGTAGTTCAGAGAAAGCCTAATTGTATGCAATGCAATAGGCTACCTGCAAAACGGGGCTTTCAGTTGTTGTTGATGACTGCTCATTCTGCACCCAGATAACAATTATATAGTCATTGAATCTATGTTAAATCAACATTAGGCTACTTTGTCAACGTTAAAATCATTGAATCGGCCCCAGCTGTGGCACAACTGGCTAGGGGGCCTGCATGCACGTATGCCGGTTCGATTCTCGCCCCGTGGTCCTTTCCGGATCCCACTCCTGCTCTCTCTCCCATTCACTTCCTGTCACTCTCCACTGTCCTATCATTAAAGGCATAAAAAGCCCAAAAAATATATATATATAAAAAAAATCATTGAATCAACATCACACTGCAACATTGATTATCATTTTTGCACCCTTCATTAATATTGAGGCAACGTTGAAATTCTAACTACAGATCAACAGGATTTCAATGGTATTTCCACTAAAATGAATATTGAAACAATGTTGAAAGTACAACCAAACTAAAGATCATGTGATTTCAATGGTATTTCAATTGATATTAAACCTTAGTAAACCACTATTAGCCTAATCTGGCAAAATATTGGGAAATTCATATCCTGCTTTATCTACAGCCAGGATAAATTTAGCTAGGCCTAGGTATGTCTGGTTTAGGCTACACAAGCTTGCATAAATAACCATTAAGCAAGTTAAGTAACTACATTTATTCACTCTTCATCTAGAAATTCACGTGTGCCGTGCTTTCCTGCGTTCTCAGTAAGGCGCGCCAAAACCACGGCCGTACACACTGTGCGTATCAGCCAGGCTACTCAACAACGAGAGAGAATTTCCCCTGTGTGCGTATATTCACACCAAATTGGCCTAGGCTACCATAACTTCTCAACTCTGCACAGTAGCCTATTCCATTAACTGCACGACAGTAGGCTATTTACAATTTTCTGTAAAGTAAAGTTTGTAACGTTATCAAAATCAACTTAATGCAGAACTATGCACGCGCGCACCTTTTGTTTGAGCATGAGATATACACAGGCATGCTACAGAAATTGTAGGCTAGCTTGTTGTTTTCTAATACTATCTATGCTGGTTATCAGCACACAATGGTATAAGCTAATTCATTAACTTGAGACTCATCATGGATATAACACGTTTTTTTAAACAACGAAAACAGAAAGGATGGAGACAGCAAAGTGAGAGGAGTTATTTCAAATGGGCAAGCCGCAAGCACAAGGTAGGCAAGATTATTGCTTGTCAAAACGTTAGGCTAGCATTACCACTGTTTAAAGCCATATGTGAACGTAGCCTTCGCTAGAACAAAACTAGGTAACTTTAGCCTTTATACTGTAGGGCTATACAAAGTTGTCCAAATAAATAGGTCGTTGTTAGGCGTTGTTGTTATGATATTTCATGTGGATGTTACTAGCCTGTGGCTACTTTTTTATGTAGGCTACTTTTTAACTGACCAATGCAGGAACCTAACCGGGACAAATATTATGAAAGCGTTGAAAGTTAGGTGGGTGTGTGCGTACCATCGCATTCATTCCTGCAGGCGCCCTGTCCACCTTTTTCAAAACGAGGATCAAAATCTTTCAAAAAAAAATTAACGCCAGTCTATGGCGAAAAAAAAAATATTTTCTGGTCCCGGTTGACTTGTGTCTTGAATTACCCATATGATGTTTGTCAATTTTAAAGAAAATGTTTCATGTAAAGACATTTGCAGTTTGTTTCGTAACTATTGAATTACAACATTGTGAAAGATCGTAATTCCAACGACTACAAACCCATCAGTCGCGCTAGTGACGTTAGCTCATTCACAGCCACACTAGATTGTACAAGCATACCAGCAACAGATCTTAATTGGGCTTTCCTTGCCGATGAAATACCATGAGTCAGAGGATTAAACACATCAGGTAAGTTGTATTCGTCCATAGACTGTACATTAGATACTGTTAAGTGACATAGCAGGCAGCAAGATAGAGCTGTTAACTAGCATAACAGCTAATCTTATCGTTTCATTACGTTGGTGACGTACATCGTTCGAGAGAGATGTAGTCCACTGAGCGGATTCGCACAAAACCAACATAACTTTTGAAGTCTATCGAACAACAGTACTTTCTTTTGACGTGAAAAATTATCTTTTAAATTCACACACATCATATGTGAAATTCGTGGCACAATTCAAACTGGACCAAAAAATTATTGTTATCTCTCCATTAACTCCCGTTCATATTTTTTTGAAAGATAGGTCCCTTGTAGCGGAAGTAAAACGGAAGTCACTGGGACACTCTATAGGGATAAGTCCACGTCTAGGCATACTACCCCTGTCCCTCACAACGTTACCGTTATCGGCTACGACACCCCCCTTGTTTGTATTGATGTGGTTGGGCTGTGTGTGTGCGCTAGACTGTGTGTTTCAATGTATTTGACGTCGTGGCTGGCTAGGGCTGCGTGTTACAGTGTATTACGGACAGCGCGTTACAATGCATCATGATGTGGCTGTGTGCGTGCGCGCCAAACTCTAGGCTACAATGTTTCATGAGTTCAGAGTTCGGGAGTTGCACATTTTAGTCTGACCTGGGTACCACTAGCAGTTTTCAAGCCTTAGTTGAAGTAATTGATGGTAATAATGTAATATTTCATGGTTGATTTTTTTGTGTGCATTGCCCCATGTTTGTAGGCTACTTGTTTTTGTATGTTGGTACAATTGTATGTTGGTTATACGGTTCCACAATATAAATGCAAATTTCATTTTTACATTATGTCTGTCATAATGTAATTGTCGCTCTCTCTCTCTCTGTCTTATTAATAATAATAATAATAATAATAATAATAGTAATATATATTGGAAAAAAAAAAAATGGGGGGGCCCAGATGACCTTAACCTGGCCCTGCTGCACACAACCGCGACAATAGTAATATATATTGAATATATATTATATATTGTGCAGCCGCACACAACCGCGACATTCCCGAGGTCCAGCTAACGTAATATAACCTACCTACTGAATCCTCGGTTATCGCTTAAAGGGACACCAGGCAACATTTTTGTGTTAATTAATCATCTTCGTAAGTCGGTATATGGTTAAATGACTCATTACGGGGCAAATGAAGGCTCTCTCGCCCGCCCCTACTGCCTGTAGGAAGAATATCCGACTTGCAAGTTCGGTGTATCCTACCCGCCGACCGAAGCAGGATCAGTTTACAGCACAGAGGCAGGCTAACGAAACGCTAGAGATTGTTGCAAATGTGTGTATAATGGCAGAGCCGGCGAAGAAGCAGCGAAAACCTTTGACAGAAGACGCAAAGGTGTCCCTTTAATGAAGTTATGAACTTACTCGACGTAATACCAATATTAACAAACTAACTAAGTTAAACGGAACATCCTCTCTAGACGTAGCAGCTACGAGTGTGTTGCTAATTGATGCCAGCTAACGCCAGCTTGCATGCTTACTTGTCTAGCTGAGTCGTTAAAAACAAACTTCACATAGATACTCCATTTGAATAGAAAATACAAATTAATTGTAACTTACATTGGGTGTGGTAGGAAAACGTCCGTTTCGTCGTAGTTTGTTGGACAAAGCAGACACCAAGAACGTAAACTGTCTTGAAGAGAATTGAGCAGTGTGGTTCAAAAGCAATTAATTACAGGATGTGTAGGACTAGTTTAGGGAGCACCTGATTGTATGCAGGTGGACCCGCACCTGATTACTTTAAGGGCCCGTTTACACGTATCTAGATATTTGTATAAACGCTTACTTTTGTATGCGTTTGGCCCTTTCGTTTACATGTAAACGGAGATTTATCTCCCTCAAACGCATACTTTTACAAACGCACTCCAAAGTGAAGATTTCTTAAAACGATGACTCTTTCGATTGTGTCGTGAGTCAATTCGATTTCATATGTGCAGCAAAGATTCTAGAGCGGAGCTTTTTATGTGCAGTGCAGTGCAGTGCCTGCCTGCCTGAACATTTCACACAGACTGTAGCCTACACACCACACTTGATATGCGATTATTTTTAATATTTCGCATACTATTTTGTGCTCACATCACACAGCTTCACACAGCAACTGTCTGTTGACTTCTGAGATAATTATAGAGTTGTTTAGTTGTTTACTTCATGTAGCTAAGTAAGTCTTGTCTTGTGACGCTAACATAGCCTAGGCTAGGCTTACTCAATGGATTATAACATGTTGGATTAAGTCATCTTCATTTCCAAACCTAAAGGATGTACACGTATGTAGAAGATAAGGTAGGCTATGCTTGTTATTCTGGCCCGCTGTGGCATGATTAATTGCCGTATCTGAGAAGTTATGCTATGGTGAGTTTTGGCAATGTGTTTGCTATTCTGGTCAGTTTTGGCATGACGTGCGAGTTTTAGCGTTAGCGCATTGAAACGTGTGATGTTGGCTCTGCATGTGTGCTATGTGCAGACTACTAGCTGGGTCATTGTCCATGAGCACTAGCCTGCAACTCATGGATACTCAATAGCCTACCACACTCACATACCGGCAGTGTTATTACATGTCTTTATTAAAATGCAGATATATTCTCATGAATTAGCCTAGGCCTATTATTGGATGTAAGATCGCAGGGTGTGTGGGCGTCTGTGGGCATAGGCTACACGGCATTCTAAATCGCCTGTTTACGTTGTGGATAGCTAAATAAATGTAGCCTAATGTTTTTACACCTGTAGGCGTTTTGTCATTAGGCATTTTGACCCTAATCGCATGTTATAGTTCTTAAGTTTTTTAACCAGTCATGGGTGTCTTTTGGGTGTAAAACCAATGAGAGTGACATCTAGGCGGGTCAATATGTGAAAAAAAAACACCTAACCTCAAAAAAATTGATACAAAAGGTTTTTCAACTGATTATGATACCTTTAGATGTTCTTAATAACATATTAAAAATCTACTAAAATCTGACCCCAGTTAAGGGGTCATTTTCAAGATGGCGTCCAAGATGGCCACCAGAAGCTAATTTGGGATATCTGAAGCATTAATCAGCCTAGGAAAGTGTTTTTTGTGTTTAATCAGATTTAGAGGTCACTGATTCATATGTCACACTAAAGTATCAGTTCATAATTTTCAAAGACTTGTCATTTTCAAGATGGCATCCAAGATGGCCACCAGAAGCTAATTTTGGCTATGAAGCATTATTCAGCCTAGGAAAGTGTTTTTCATGTTTAATCAGATTTAGCGGTCACTGAGTCATATATGGCACACTAAAGTATCAGATCATCATTTTCAGACTTAGAATTTTCAAGATGGCGTCCAAGATGGCCACCGGAAGCTAATTTTGTCTATATCTGACGCATTATTCAGCCCAGGAAAGTGTTTGTTGTGTTTAATCAGATTTAAAGGTCACTGATTCATATATGTCAGACTCAAGTATCAGTTCATCATTTTCAAAGACTTGTCATTTTTAAGATGGCGTCCAAGATGGCCACCAGAGGCTAATTTTGGCTATATCTGAAGCATTATTCAGCCTAGGAAAGTGTTTGTCATGTTTTATCAGATTAAGAGGTCACTGATGACTCTTCATCTCCACCTTTTTTAGTGTTCTTATAGTAGGACCTGAGGATGCATGATGTTTTCTCTCTGTGTCACCATGCCTTCAAAACCTTTCCCTTCTGTGAAACATATGTCATTCCAGTACCGCTCCCTCAGTTTAGCTTTCAGATACTGATTACCGAATGGAATGGAATCAACCTCAATCAAATACTCTTTCATGTTAGATCCAAGTACAGAGACAGTCAACTATTCTTAATTGTGTGCATTTCTGCAAGACACTCCGCTGTTCGTGTAGAAGATATGGATTACCTTGCACTGCTGCCTGTGGAACGTGTCAAAATGAACAATGTATCAATCCACACAAGTTCCTTTCAGAGGAGTCAGAGAATGATGAATAATGATATAATAATTATTTCTGATCTACTTATGCATATAGTTTAAGATTCAGTTTAATTAGCTCCCCCCTAATGATAGATGCCAACAATTATTGATCTACACAAATAATATACAATGCATGCCTATACAGTACATGGGTCATGGTTCATTAAAGTCATAAAACAGCCACTTACTCGCAAACTCTACTCTACATATTGTAAAAGTATATACCCTTTACATGAAATATAACATTTCCATCTTCCTCCACACCAAGCATAATACATACTCTATTCTGTATAGGCAAATATAGTGTAAAGCCGATACATTTTGCATACAGTCCAGGGAAAACAAATGAAACACCCTAAAATATATATTTTCTGAAAGCATATAATCTATAGATAAGATATAGCACCATTTAAAACATGTCCCATCTTCCTCCATGCCATAAACAATGTATTGCCCTCTATTCTGTATAGGCGAATCTAGTGTAAAGGGGATATATGTTGGCATGTACAGTCCAGGAAAAACAAATTAAACACTCTTAAAATATATATTTTCTGAAAGCATATAATCTGTAGTTAAAATATAGCACAATTTAAAACATGTCCCATCTTCCTCCGTGAATGCACAATACAAAGCCCTCTATAATGTATAGGCGAATCTAGTGTAAAGGGGATATATGTTGGCATGTACAGTCCAGGAAAAAGAAATTAAACACACTAAAATATATATTTTCTGAAAGCATGTAATCTGTAGATAAGATATAGCACCATTTAAAACATGTCCCATCTTCCTCCATAAATGCACAATACATTGCCCTCTATTCTGTATAGGCGAATCTAGTGTAAAGCGGATACATGTTGGCCTCTTTTGTCCAGGGAAAACAGATTAAACATCCTAAACTATATATTTTCTGAAAGCATTTAACCTGCAGATGAGATATAACACCAGTTAAGACATGTCCCATCTTCCTCCATGCCATGAACAATACATTGCCCTCTATTCTGTATTGGTGAATCTAGTGTAAAGCAGATACATTTTGGCATGTACAGTCCAGGGAAAACAAATCAAACACCCTAAACTACATATTTTCTGAAAGCATATAACCTGCAGATGAGATATAACACCAGTTAAGACATTACCCCTTCCTCCATGCCATGAACAATGCATTGCCCTCTATTCTGTATAGGTGAATCTAGTGTAAAGGGGATACATTTTAGTCTATATTGTCCAGGCAAAACAGATTAAACACCCCAAACCATATATTTTCTAAAAGCATATAACCTGTAGATGAGCTATAACACCAGTTAAGACATGTCTTATCTTCCTCCATGCCATGGAGATGGTTAATAATCCTGTATTGCATTTGCTCTGTATTAAAACACATTGATTTTAATTTATGGCTGAAAAAGGTAGAGCATTGAAACATTTTAAATTTTAACATTTAAAATCCTATTCTTGTTTAATCTGACCATCATTTGATATCAATTTCACCCCTGTAGGCCGAATAGTAATTGAGATATAGCCATTCTAACCTGTTGACAGCCATTTTGGCGGCCATTTTGAAAATGACCCCTTTCCCAAGGTCAGATTTTACTAGAGTTTTAGCATGTTATTTAGCATGTCCAACAGTACCAGAATCCATAAGAAAAACTTTTGTATCAATTTTTTTGACGTTGAATCCTATATTGACCCGCCTAATCAGTCATTCCAGCAAGCAGTGCAACATCTAACAGCGCATCAGTGTTTTCATTATGGTTTAAGTGCCAATTGCTGGTGTTGATATAAAGCAGGCGTCGCCAACCTTTTGACACTTTGACAAAATGAACATGGGCGAGAGCTAATGTTTAGCTATTAGTAGCATGTAATCCGTGCCCTCCTGAACTTTCCTCACTTTATACTGTAGCCTACTAAGAGAAAGAAGTCCTACCTCGTCGTCGGTCCACATGTATGAGTTGCTTTATGAGTTGCTTTTTGCCATATTTCCCTTCGGTTTAATCAGCCCAAAACGCGTAGCCTTCTGTACATTTTAAATGTACCTAAATTTATTCTCGGATATGCAATTGAACTTTGACTGGGATAGCGCAATCTGTTGGCCTGGGGTGTTACAGACGCCGACTTGTGTAAAGTGAACCGTGAGATGTTGGTAGGCTTTTGCACATTTTAATCGATGCTTGCCACGACATAACATAACTGACAACTCATCTCCATCTCATATTGTATATTGTTGGCCTATCATAGCCTACTGTGTTGTGCATGGTATTTCAGCCAAACTGGGGTGGTTGTGGTGGGCGAGGCGGGATGAGGGAGAGCTTTAGAGGGTGTGAATGTACATGTGAATGTACATGTGCTGTATTGTCTTTGTCTTATGTCCCGAGGACCCCCTCAAAAACGAGATGTTTCATCTCAAGGGGTTATCCTCCTAACAACAATAAATTAAACTGTTAAACTAAACTTTCTCCTTGCCATTAGGCTAATTGAGGGGAGGGAGGGCGAGCAATGCAGACAAGTAGACGACCTAGACAACACTTTATTCTCGGTTCTACATAAACATTCGCCTTTGGAATCATTTTGCGTTCCAGTGTGTATGGATATATTTTTTAATCGAATGTCATGTAAACGTGATTAAAAAAACAAACGAATACAAAAATATCCGTTTTAAAAAAAAATCTAGATACGTGTAAACAAGCCCTTAGACCATTCTAAATGAGCCCCCATTGTGATGTCATACAGAGAAAAATATTTTTTAACATTTTCAATCCCCTATTTCTCAAAGTATACATTTAAAAAAAATCTCTCTTGTCCAACTCCAGACCTACACAACGGTTATTTCAACATGTCTGTACATTAAGTGGTTAGAGTCGCATTCATTCTTGAAAAGGTAAAAAGAAAAGATTATAAGAAGAAGAAGGGTCATTCCACGTCAATTCAACCAGGGCCCACGCACTTAGGTCTCAAAAAATTCTGAAAAAATTACCAGGTGTACCTATGTTACCCAGGAGACACACTGTAAAATTGCTCATGTAACTTTCCAAGATACAGCCAGTTTCACAGGGGGAGGGGGGTGTCGATTTTGTTCGGCCTCTTTTTTTTGTCAAAGTTCACAAGCCCACAGCGCAAGAACTAAAACATGTAGGAGGCTCAAATTTTGCATGCTGGTACATAAATAGGAATAGTATGTAGCAAAATTGTCACATTTGGTCTGGATAATCCTGCATGGTCATAGCTGTCCCTCAGAGTTGATACAAATTTTATTTGAGTTTTTGGCTGGGCTCTGTTTAAGCCTTCAGAAGACATATTTGTACTCAACATAGGCTCTTGATTTATTTTCCTTACTGAGATAAGTAGAAACACTCTCACAAAAAACAATGAACAGAAAATAAATTCCTTCAGGGTCTGAACAGCAGACCTTACAAGTCTAAAAAAACATTTTGGTTCTCATTTTCAGAGCACCCAAACACCTTGTGGGAATATACAAAGATTTTTTAAATACATGATCGTTTCTTTTTAAAAACACCAATTTGACTTGTCTTATGCAAATCTTTCTTTTTCACTTTCCACCCTGAACATGGGCAAAATGCACCATTGACATCAATATGTTTTGTATAGAGCTACCACAGGTTACTCTATACAACCACAGGTGGCAGTGTGGTGACTATATAAAACATATTGATGTCAATGGGGCATTTTGCCCATGTTCAGGGTGGAAAATAAATTAATCTAAATGGTGTAAAACAGTGATTTATTTGCATGGCTAGGCCGATGCCCGAGGCACCCCCAACGAAAAACTGTTGGTAGCATTGGCTAACTAGCGCCAGATTTCTGAGTGCAGGGGACAAGCGAGATGAGCTATGAAACATACGTTCACACTCGGTATCATTTTTCAACACACTTTAGGTCAAAATCACACCGGAATTCTCCTTTAAATTAGGGCTGGTCTGCAGGCTAACAATTAATCATAATAAAATCATGATCTCGATTCACATCTAGGCTATACGTGATCTAATTGTAGGATGACCATGATTCTGCCACATTTTATATAAGGACATTTACTGCTTACCTAACCTACAACTGTCCCCAAAGCATTACATTTGTCCCAAAAGACACATTGATTAAATGAACATTACAAAAATAGTAAGGCATCTGCTTGAAGTAAATATAGAGACAAAAGATGTATGTTTACAATATCACTTAAAAACAGGCCTTTTTTGTCTTTTTCCCCCAAAATTGCACTGTGCCTACTTCAGAGGGCATTTTTCCCACCTCTTCTGGGGCCTACCATCAAATGCTTGACCTCTTTAGAAAGCTGAGACTCTGTAGTTTCTTAGGGAGTTAGTTTCTTGTTTTTTCTTTCTGCCGGATAACAAGCATCTCTGAAATGACCACATTTCAGCCCTCTAGGTCACTTAATAAGTACTTTAGACCATTATTTGCCAAGGCATGCTGATGCGTTTTGTAAAATGCCCTATGGAAACTTCCCATAGGACTTTTGGTTACCCAAAATGCATACTGACAATAATAGTCTTGCTGTGTGGCAACCTATTGGTGTAGAAGCATAAACCTGGTCTCAAAGGAAAGGTAACACTCTGAGGTTTCTTGTAGACTATTTTGATTGTATGTCAGAGGTTCTGATATAGAATTACTACACAGAATATGGAATAATTACACAAAAGTCTATTTTTGCATTTGTTGGTTCAATGGATGTGTATAAGATCAACTAATATTGGATAAAACAATATGAATATTCAATTTCTATGGATTCCTGTGAATATTTCAATACCCAATATGCTGCATTTACTTATTACTAAGGATACACACTGCAGCTAGAAGGTAGGGAAGCACTTAAGGTGGAGGAGGGCATTTTTGATACAATTTAATTGAGACAGTAAGATTAATCTGACAATGTAAAGCACTATACAGATTGTACATGAAAAAGGTTGTCATGTATGGATTCCCAAGAGTCCAAGCTTTCAAATGGTGTATACCATTACTATGCTACATAGCAATATGGTGCATACAATTGATTTAGAATGTTGGGGGGAGGGGGGAGGTGTTCCAATGTTGGTTCTTTAAAAGGAAATTTATCTGATTATATTCATATGTTGCATCAATTCTGCACTAGCTAAATCTTTTTATGCACATTCAGTGTGCTATGAAGGGCTGAAATACTTGAACAATGGTTTTGGCTAGTCGTGCATCCCTGATATAAATTTGTAAGAGAATCGTGATCTGAATTGTAAGTTGTAATTGAATTTTATATAGAATTGTCTATCCCTTGAAGCAACTTATAATGAAGGTCCTTTGTCCTATTATATATGGATATGGTATTGGCGCATAGGATCTGCATAGGGCCTCATAGCGGTGTCCAACTATAAAGTTATTGCTACAAGTTTTATAAAGTACTTGTCCAGTTGACAAAGTTCTTTCAAAACAAAACCTCTAACTCCATGTCTGTTTTAGACCATATTTATTAGAACAATTACATTGTACATGAGGATTGGAAGTGAGTATTTACACAAGAGGCCATGGTATATAGCTATTTCATAGTCATTATGTTGCACTGGTGCAACTTTGTTCTGTTTCTGTCCATTTACCGTGCTACAACTTCAGGTATAGTGGACTGGTACCTGGTATCACTCCTAGTACCCTTCTTTTAATTCATTCATCAATTGTAATTGGTTTCACATAAATGTTAAACTAAGCAATTGTTGGATGTCCAATTCTAAAGCATTCTTTAGAATGTTGATTGTGTAATTGAATGTGTGCAAAATACCAACCATTATCTCTGACTGTATGTCACCTTCTTTGTACCATGCAGCTTCATCGCCATCACGTGAACCTAACATGGCCTAATGGAAAAACCTTTCTAAATGCCAGACCTGTTGTAATCCATGTTGATTGGCACAAAGATCACCTGGAGGATTCCCACCAGAGTATATTCAGTGCTTTTTCAAAATTAAACGGACAACATTTCAGAAGTGTTGAAGATATAATGTTTGAAATGTAAATAATTCAACTGAATAGAATAAGATGTCTTGTTTACTTCAGGTTTTGAGCACGTTTTATAACTTGTGATTGTATAGGACCCAACCTATTAAACTTGCTTAAGGTAAGGTTTCCTATTACATCTGTTTTCTATTACAGTTGGTAGTCTAAGAATGTGTAATTTAAATTAAGATCTTGTAAATTCCAGTACAGTTACAGTAAAAACATATGAACACATGACATCTTTTGGTTTGTTGCCAAAGTAGTGTGCCAATATATCTTTTGTTTATATGAGGATTTATGGTTGGCAGGAGCAGCACAGAGATGTTATTCCACAAGTGAGGTGTCAGAAAATTACCAATTATGTTCAGAAATAAAGGTTTAAATACTATGACTTCTTATCCTTATTGATGGTGATGGTGGATCATGGTGATGTAAAATGTATTAAAGGGTAAAATCATGGTCACAACACAACTGGTAACAGCCCACATATGAAAAGTTTCTATGGTGTTTCTAAATTTAATTCACACTTTGTAATGATAATACGTTTGTCATAGCCATTGCAGAAAAATTCAATAGAAACAGGCAATTCAGCATTGTACCTTTTACTTCAAGTTTGAACCTCATATATTTATCAAATTGAATATTTTAAACACATTGCATCCTATTGGATTAGTATGAGGACATCCATGCCAGAAGTTTTGCAGAGAAATTAAAATGTGCAAGTTTTGGAATAAATTTCGGAATCTAACAATGCACGTGGTGCATGCATGAAATGCACATATTTGATGTGTGTGCTATTTGGTTTTGCAAGTTTTATACATTGGAAACACTTAAGTTTTACATTGACACTAGGTGGCGCTTCACCACAGATATGTAGGGTAAAATATTGTGCTTCCAATAGCCTATGCCATCTGATGTTAACTAGCCTATATGCGTCAGTTCGAATAGCTTAACTAATTAGGCCTATGTTTTTTCCAGCAAAGCTTTCTGGAAAGAGATGGTATGCATCCATGTCCATTGTCCTCTGCTCCCTCTCATTCCTTTTGCTTGCAGTAATGTGAATAATCAACATTTAGTAGCCTATGTTTAGGCCTACTTTGTAGAAAGAAAAAAATTGGGTAGGCCTACCTTATGAAGGAAAGACCTAGGCCTACAGCATAATCCTGTACGTTATGGTACAGTAGGCTACTGTACGTTTCCAATATGACCCAGGGTAATATGCTGATTTAGTCTACAAAACAGAGGACTAAATTAAGCGTGATACGTCATGTAGGCTTAACGTTTCTTTTAGGGTAGGCTATGTTTTTGCTGAAAAAGTAGCCTAGTTCGCCGGTCATTATTCATTCATTCTGCATATCTTCGCTATCGTTTTCTTTCAATAATGTCCAATGGCTTAAACTTTGTCCTTTATTATTTGCTTTAGGCCTACCTTTATATTTTAGCCTACATTATTCAACTCACGTACTGTCATCTGATCTTGGACACTGCCAGTCAAAAAAAGCAGGTGCGCGCTCTGCACCTCTTTACGCAACTTCGACGCAACACTAAATATGAAGATGCCTTGCTTTCAGAAGATAACTTCCGTCCCTTGGTTGTGTAGGCTATATATGATATAGAATATCAATAGCCTACATTGTATAGCTTACATTCAAATATTACCTTTCTGTTACGAAGCTGGGAATAGGCATATGAGCGCAAATTAGGATGTAGTGGAGGCTAAACGCAAGTAAACGTAGTTTATCCACCTCAGAAATTTCAGAAATAGAGTTTAGGCCTACCCACCTCTTATTAGAGTTTATCCACCTCTCAAAAGAGCTTATTCACTTTTAACATTCAAAACTGTATTGTCCAATACTATCCTATATTCCCAATACTGTACAATAACCTCCACCATTATCAAACATGTTCTGAATGCCTTTTTAAAAAAATCGATACCGCATGGCGCAGTCCACCTCACCGAGATTGCAGAATTCATAGTTCACCCACCTCTTATTTTACCACTACATCCCTGGCACAAATGTACTTTTCCTCTCCTAAACGAGGGCAATTGGACATTTTATGGTCAATATTAGATTGGTGAGAACACTAAATATACTAGATCCCCTGTAAGAATGTTTCAATCATTCTATCGTAAGTCTTTAAATATTATGAAATAAGTAAGCTATACGTTTTTTCACTTTCTTAAGTGGGCTATAGTTCTCATTAGCAGTTTTATGCTAAACCATGAAACATTAATATTAATATTATTAGCTCTATTCTTCTGTTGTTGCTGTATAGAATGTGTATGAATGTGTGATGTTTTATTGATCTGTGTACAGTATTGTCTTCTGTGGGCCTTGAGCCTGTAATAAAGTTTATATATTAAGCTGCGTCCAAAAACGTCTTTTTCTGATATTGATCATGCATATGGAAAAGAAAGACATGAGATTGTTGGTCTTGGAATTTTGATCGCACTCAGACCTCAGATTACTTGCAGTACCCCGGCATTACCACAAGGAAATGGTCGTACGTCAAGTTTGAACCTGACGTGGAGATAAGCACTTTTCCACGTCAAAGACGTTTTTTATAAATCTGAGCGTTGGCAGGATTTGAGCGTACGCACGGTCTAAGATCAAATCTGTGCGTAAGATCGCTTTATAAATGAGGCCCCAGGGGCCACAGAAGGGCGCTATGGTCCTGACTGCAGGCTGCCTAAAGGTATACTATGCAGTATAAGGTATTTTTGGCGACTGTAGAGCTCCCACTAGAGCAGGGGTGGGCAAACTGCGGCCCGCCAAGCACTTTCATCCGACCCGCCGAGCATTTCATTTGGTTATCAGGCTGCTCGCTATTTTTTTCCTGTGATATCGAGACGACGTTGGTTAGCTTTACTGCAAACTGCTTTTCACTCTCCTTAGAGAACGTTTACAATGTCAATGTCAAAACATCATGTTAAGTAGAGATAACATCATGTTAAACTAAGTTAACTCTTAGTTATCTCCTTTGCAGCAGATCTAACGTGAACGTCTGCACTCACGAGAGGGAGAGAGAGCTGCAGGTTCCAGCTGGCTTGTCATTGTTGATAATTGATATCTCCTTCTTAAAAGAAACTTTTAAAAGGAAATCATGAAGGCAACAGTAGTTCCCACTACTGACCATTTAAAAACTGTGAGGGCCCAGCCGTAGGTACAGCACTAGCCATAGCGGAGCAGGCAGAAGATCATTGAGAAATAAACGTGAATTAAAGCGACTGAAAATGTGGTAACACTTCACTTGACGGCTGAGTTCATAACACATTCATAGCAGCTGTCATAAACGGCACATAAAGCATTCATGACTGTTTCATGAGACATGACAACATTCATACCAAGCCTTTCATGAATGTGGAAGACAGAACGACGACAACTTGTCAAAATAAAAGTCCAACAATCGCAAAGCAGCCTTGCCGTTTTTGTTCCAAACCTCTTACCTGATCACGTCACATCTGAGTCAATGGGCTACTCCAGTGCCAAAAAGACAACATGGTCAAGAAAATATTTTTTGTTTCATAAAAATGTATTTGTTTTATGACGTAACCTTTGCAGATGATTTCTCATCTTTTGCTACTGGGAATGTCCAACCACTCCAGGTTACACAAATACGGGTCAGCTGAATGTAGGCTAGTTTACCTCCCAGTGTTAAACTCAGTGATTACGAATACTTCACAACTTGTATAGTAAAGTGACAATCGATGTAGACTTCATAAGATATTCATGAAATATTTACAAAGACTGGAGAGAAAAACAGCAATGCTGCTTTGCGATTGTTGGACTTTTATTTTGACAAGATGTCGTTGTTATGTCTTCCACATTCATGAAAGGTTTGATATGAATGTTGAGTCATGTCTCATGAAACAGTCATGAATGCTTTATGTGCAGTTTATGACAGCTGCTATGAATGTGTTATGAACTCACCCATTAAGTAAAGTGTTACCGAAAAGGTAGTTCAGAGAAAGCCTAATTGTATGCAATCCAATAGGCTACCTGCAAAACGGGGGTTTCAGTTGGTGTTGATGTCTGCTCATTCTGCACCCAGATAACAATTAGTCATTGAATCTATGTTCAAATCAACATTACTTTGTCAATGTTAAATCATTGAATCACCGTCGCACTGCAACATTGATTCTACATCACTTTTGCACCCTTCATTAATATTGAAGCAACATTGAAATTCAGGATTTGAGTGGATATTAAACCTCAGTAAACCACTATTAATCTGGCAAGATATTGGGAAATTCATATCCTGCTTTATCTACAGCCAGGATAAATTTGACTAGGCCTAGATATGTCTGGTTCAGGCTACACAAGCTTTCATAAATAACCATTGACAACTTGTTATCAGTTTGAAAAGCAAGTAGATTTTACTTTACCTACATTTATTCACTCTTCTTCATTTAGAAATTCATGTGTGCTGTGCTTTCCTGCCATCCATTCATTCAGTATAGCATAGATAGACCACCCTGATCCTCCACCATCCAGTAGCAGAGTGAAGTGGCACCTAACAGAAATAGAAGGGGGGAAGAGACAGCTGTTAGATAAACATGTTCAACTGAACAACAAACTAACCGCTAAGCCTACAATCAAGTCATTTTACGCCACAACCTATATGTAGTGGCGGGCCACTCTTAGCTGGGATGTATTGCTTTGCTTCTTTGACAAGCTATCCAAAAAGAGAAACTTAAATTGTACCTTTTTCAACCATCATTTTTCAACCACTTACCAATCGTTTGTTGGATTACTGGAGTCCATGCTTTGTCTGCTACTACCAACCTGTTTGCCTGCCTGCTTGCCTGCCTATCTGCCTGCTACTAACAACCTCCTTACCTGCCTGCTGCCTGCCTTGCCCTGCTTACCTGCCCTGTTTACCTACTGTACCTGCTTGAATCCCATCTCATCCACCTGTATTAAGGTACAATTTAAGTTTCTCTTTTTGGATAGCTTGTCAAAGAAGCAAAGCAATACATCCCAGCTAAGAGTGGCCCGCCACTACAAATGGTAAAGAACTTTGCAATCGCTTACGCTGCTTCACAATTGAATTGTTTGGAACCTGTGGAATCCTTTGTTTGACTGAAACGTAAAAGTTTTTTTTTTTTTTTTGATACTTTGGAGTTGACAAAGTTTTGGATCTTTTGAGCGTTTACCTTTTCAAATTCACTATTGGAGTGCATTATTGTTACTGGATTTGCTACTGGAGCGGACCATGATTTTGTTCATGCATATGTAAATGAAGCCATGAGAATGAACTGAGTTGAAGACAACTGTGCTGTGTTTAATTTTTTGAAAAGGAAAAAGAAAATAATATTTTTGTTGTTGTTTATTAAGCTTAAATATGGCTGATGACAAACTTAAAGAGCTTTGCGCAACACGCAGAGGAAAACTTGGTGTGTGTACACGTAGAATGAATGAATTAAAGGAATTACTAAAAGGTGGAAAATATTGAAGCCGTTGACACAGGCCTTGAACAGCTTGGACGAATTTAAAGATGTGCACCAATCTGTGCAAGTGCTGTATGAGGAAGAGGAAAAGAAAAGTGACAATGATGATTGGTACCAACCAAAGATGCAAACCTTTGAAAAAAATTTGAATGAGGTAGAAATGTGGAAGAGTGCTCAAAGCCATGAACCCCAAACTGTGGTGTCTCCTCTGGACAGTGTATCCAATGTGGCAGCACGTGCCAGTAAAGAAGGTCCCTCACTATCTGGTGCCAGTGCTGCCTCTAAATCTTCATCAGTGTCTTCCGCACGTTTAAAAGCTGAAGCAGAAAAGGCAGCTCTACTGCAATGTACTGAAGGACTGAAGAAAAAACATGCCTTGGAAATGGAAAGAATTGAAGTGCAAAATGCAATGGAAAGAGAAACTTGAAACAGAGTTGGCTGCAGCTAATGCAAAGGTGCGAGTGTTGCAGAGCATTGATGCTGAATCTATGAACTCTAAACTCATGTCGATAGAACTTTCAGAATCACCAGGAGATGGCATGAATGCGTATCTGAAGAGCAATTATGACAGAATTGAGGAACCTCTTCATCCAGAACCCTCACTAGTGGAATATGCCAGAATCTCTACTGTTCCCAAAACACCATTGCAAAAGGTTTTAACACAGGATACTAGGCCGCGGAGGCCACAAAGGCCTGTTCAGACCTTACAATTGAATCGAACCAGTCAAGCAACTACAGGAACTTCCTTTCCACATGCGCCTGTAAGCTCAGATACTAGCAACCTGGGTGTTGTTGCTGATCTTATTGCACAGCAACAGAAAATGACTTTACTTCCAACTAGGCACCTAACCATGTTTAACGGTGAACCTCTGAACTTCAGACCATTTATGCAGGCATTCGAACACTGTATTGAGAACAACACCAGCAGTAGCCAAGACAGACTGTATTATCTTGAACAATACACCTCTGGTCAACCTAAGGAGCTGGTCAGAAATTGCCTTCATATGGATGCAGACAGAGGGTATGCAGAGGCAAAACGGCTATTGGAACTTCATTTTGGGGATGAATTTAAAATCACTAATGCTTATATGGATAAAGCCTTAAATTGGAACAATATCCCATCAGACAATGGCGAAGCTCTGCACAGTTACGCTCTTTTCCTCCGTGGATGCTGTAATGTAATGCGTACCTTAAGGTACATGGATGAACTGAACCTTCCATTAAACCTGAGGTTTCTAATCTCCAAGGTGCCTTACAAAGTAAAAAAGAAAATGGAGATCGTGATGCTTTTTGACATCAGGGAACGAACAGGAGCAAGAGCCACATTTGCCGACCTTGTCCTCTTCCTGGAAAGGCAGGCCAGGATTCTACAAGACCCGGTCTTTGGTAACCTTCAAGACAGCTCCTCAAACAGAAGATCACCAAAAGCAGCCGCTAACAGTAGCAAGCCAATGAGTTCCATGCAGAAGAGCAGAGGGAGCAGTTTCATCACAACAGTGGCAGTTGTGCCAAAGGGCAGCACAGAGAGCACAATGCAAGTGTCCAATGTGCCCAAAAACAGTTCATCAAAACTCTGTCCAGTCTGTAATGGTGAGCATGAGATTGCGTCATGTCAAGAGCTGATGAAGAAGTCTCACAATGGACGAGTTGAGCTGCTAAAGACGAAAGGTGTTTGCTTTGGTTGTCTTGCTAAAGGACACATGAGTCGGACTTACAAAAACAGACAAACCTGCTCAGTTTGTTCAAAGTTGCATCCCACTATCTTGCACATACCTCAAAATGTAATGAAAGAGCTGAGTAATGCAGGTCCTTCAGACAAAAGGGCAGTGAGCAGCGGGTTGGTTTCACTGAAAACAGAGGGACTTGACTGTAGTGACAAACATTGTACACTTGCAATAATACCAGTTCAAGTGAAATTAAATAATTCAAATCATGTAGTCCAGACATACGCTTTCCTTGACCCAGGGAGTTCCGCAACATTTTGCACAGAACAACTTAGGAGGAACCTGAATGCAAATGGAAAGCATCAGCAAATACTTCTGCGCACTATGGGGCAAAAGAAACCTGTTAACAGCCTGGTAGTCAAGGGCCTGGAAGTGTGTAGCCTGGAAGGAAAGGAATTTATAGTTTACACTCAGCAGGAAATTCCAGTCAACAAGGAACACATTCCTAGACGAGAAGATATTCGAAAATGGCCTTACCTTCAAGATGTTGATATACCCAACATTAACGCTGGGATTGACCTTCTCATTGGGATAAATGCACCCAAATTGATGGAACCTTGGAGAATTATCAATAGCCAGGGTAATGGACCCTTTGCTGTTAAAACACTGCTAGGTTGGGTGGTGAATGGACTTCTCCACACTGAGGATGCATGCATCAACAAGCAAGGTCAGAAATATGTTCATGCACATCGGATTTCTGTTGATAACCTGAGTGAACTTTTGATTCAGCAATACGACCATGATTTCCCAGAAAAGAGTTTTGAGGAAAAGAAACAAATGTCAGTGGAGGACCACAAATTCATGCAGATAATGGACAGCT
Source organism: Alosa alosa (assembly GCF_017589495.1). NCBI lineage: Eukaryota > Metazoa > Chordata > Actinopteri > Clupeiformes > Clupeidae > Alosa > Alosa alosa. Next base: position 1,435,633 of record NC_063199.1, read on the forward strand.
CTGTTGAAATAGTGGCTGGACATTATCAATTGCCTTTGCCATTCAAGAAGGATGATCCAATGATGCCAAACAACCATCACATAGCAGAGCAACGGGCATTGGCTTTAAAAAGAAAGCTTCAAAGGAATGATGACTTTCACAAGGAGTACAGGGCATTTATGGAAATGGTCCTATCAAGTGGACATGCTGAACTTGTACCCCAAGACCAGTTGATACAGGAAAATGGTAAGGTGTGGTACATTCCACACCATGGTGTGTTTCATCCAAAGAAGGGGAGCTTGCGTGTGGTATTTGACTGCTCTGCAGCTTATCAGGGGGCCTCACTGAACACTGAACTCATTCAAGGTCCCAATCTTACGAACACCTTAACCGGGATCTTAGTCCGTTTTCGTCTTGGCAACGTTGCCATCATGGCTGATGTGGAAAAAATGTACCATCAAGTAAAGGTCCCATCTCATCATGTGAACTTCTTGCGTTTCCTTTGGTGGCCAGATGGGGCGTCAGTCAGCCACTGAAAGAATACAGGATACAGGATGGTCATCAGCTAGCTGTGCAAGTTATGCTTTAAAGAGGACAGCTGAGGATAACAAAGGGTACTTCTCAGCTGATGCAACTAGCACAGTCAAGAACAACTTCTATGTGGACGATTTGTTGAAGGCTGTGGACACAGAGGGCCATGCTATTAGACTTTGTAAGGAGCTAAAGTTACTCTGTGCAACTGGAGGCTTTAAGTTGAACAAATGGATTAGTAACAACAGAGCTGTTTTGGTCTCTGGCCCTCTCAGGCTCTGGAATAAAGACATAAAGAATCTTGACCTTGACATAGAAGACTTGCCAGTTGAAAGAGCTCTGGGTGTGCAATGGTGTGTTGAGGAAGACACTTTCACATTCCAGGTGACCATAAAGGAGCGTCCATGCACCAGACGTGGGATTCTGTCCATGGTCAGTTCTATATATGATCCACTTGGATTCCTTGCACCTCTCACCTTTCCGGCAAAACACATCTTGCAAGAGTTATGCAAGCAGAACATTGGATGGGATGAAGAATTGCCAGAGGTCCATGCTCAAGCCTGGAAGCAATGGTGGCAAGATCTTCCAAGAGTGAGGGAGTTCAAGGTCAACCAATGTCTTGTACCAGACAACTTTGGAGATGTCAAAACAGCACAGATGCACCACTTCTGTGATGCGAATGACCTAGGGTATGGAACAGTTACCTACCTTAGACTAACCAGCAGCAACAAGGTCCACGTCACCTTTATAATGGGAAAGGCCTGAGTTGCTCCCTTAACCCTTAAAGGAGTACCGTCACACCGGTGTGACGGGAATGTTGAGAAATGAACATTCTAAAGAATATCTGGGTTCATTGAATTCAACATAGAATTTTAGAACCTTCAATTGTTGCGGAACTTAGAATGTTCAAAAACCTACACCTTTAAGGGTTAAAACTGATGACCACACCACGGATGGAGCTCACTGCTGCAGTTCTGGCCGTACGCATGGATAAGATGCTATCTGAGGAGTTGCATATGGAATTGAAAAGGTCTCTGTTTTGGACAGATAGCATGACTGTTTTGAGGTACATTCAGAATGAAAGCAGAAGATTCCTAACCTTTGTGGCAAACCGTGTTAATGTCATCAGAAGTGCATCAGATGTCTCCCAATGGAAGTACATAGGCACTAAACTCAATCCTGCTGATTACGCCTCCCGGGGGCTTCATGTCAACACCTTTTTGAAAAGAACAACATGGATCAGTGGCCCAGACTTTCTAAAGGAACCATCTCATTGCTGGCCAGAGCTTCCTTCTGAACCCATCCTCTCTCAAGATGACCCTGAATTAAGAAAAGGAGTCATAATTGTCAATGTTGCTGTGAAGGAAAACTGTGACACTACTGCTTACCTCATGAATTATTTCTCAACATAGATGAGGCTCAAGAAAGCTGTGGCATGGTTCCTGAGGTTCAAGTCTGTTCTGCTGGAATTATCTAAGAATGGCAAGAAAGATCTAAACAGACATATCATGAGCACAAGGAAAGGAAAACATGAAAGACAGGTCCATATGTCCTATCAATCAGTGATATAGAGAATGCTGAAGTCACAATCTTACAGTTTTGCCAAAGGCAGGGATTCCCACAAGAAATAGTCTGTTTGCAGAAAGGCATACAAAATGTAAGCAGAAACAGCTCCATCTATAGGTTAGATCCTCTTCTGGCCAATGGCATCTTGAGGGTTGGTGGGCGTCTGAGTAAAATGGCAATGCCCACTGAGCAGAAACACCCTGCTATCCTACCTAAAGACCATCACGTTTCCAAGATCTTACTTCAGCACATCCATCAAGAAGTTGGACACAGTGGAAGAAACTTCATGCTCTCCAAACTCAGAGAAAGATATTGGACTCTCTGGCCAGATAGGTAGTTTATGAATGCACCATGTGCAGAAGAGTCAAGTTGAATGCAAGTGAACAGAAAATAGTGGACTTGCCAGTTGACCGGTTGACCCCTGACCTTCCGCCCTTCATGCATGTAGGGGTTGATTATTTTGGGCCATTAGAGGTAAAACGAGACCGCAGCATTGTAAAACGTTACGGCGTGATTTTCACATGTCTTACCAGCCGTGTATAAACTTGGAGGTTGCACATTCACTTGATACTGACTCTTGCATTCATGCATTCAGACGTTTCATTGCCAGAAGAGTTGCAGTGTCTGAGTGGCGGTCAGATAATGGAACAAACTTTGTTGCAACTGAAAAGGAAAGTCTCCTCCAGAAGGGGGTGAAATGTACATTTAACCCTCCCCATGGTGCCCATTATGGAGGGATATGGGAGAGGCTGATTCGCATGATCAAAACAATGTTACAGTCAGTCACCAGCCAGCAGTATCTGGATGATGAAGGCCTTCAGACAGTAATGTGTGAGGTTGAGGCCATTCTCAATAGCCGTCCACTCACAACTGTTTCTGACAACCCAAATGACTTGGAGCCGTTAACGCCTAATCATATACTGCAGCTTAAGGTGCAGCCTGTTCTACCTCCAGGTTTGTTCGTGAAAGAAGATCTTTATGCCAGACGTCGCTGGAGGCAGATCCAGTACATTGCCGATTTATTTTGGAAACGCTGGGTCCGAGAGTACCTCCCTCTTCTGCAAACACGGCAAAAATGGTCTCGTGTCAGACGCAACTTCTGTCCAGGAGACATCGTACTAGTAGCCGATAGCACGGCGCCAAGAGGATCATGGATGCTGGCTAGAGTCACTGAAGCCTTCCCTGACTCCAAAGGCTTGGTCCGCAGTGTACGGCTTCAAACCAAAACAAACCAGCTTGAAAGACCAAAGCAAGATCTGCTTGCTAGTAGGCCAGCAACCTAAAGCTGAGTGAGACCTGAATGAACTTGCGCATGTGCACACACTGTCATACAGATGCATACACTGAATCTTTGCACTCAGTTATTCTTGTGAATAATGTATACTGAGTTTAAGGGGATAATATATGGCTCCTTGGAAAATTACATTTAGTTAGTTATAGCTTACTTCCTGCAGTAGCTATAAGGGGCCAGCTATGTAGGAGCCATTTTGAGTTTATGTTCATTTAAATTAGTGTGCTATTGGAGCACTGGTATATTTGTTAGATTTGGGGTCCTTTATTTTGTAGGTACTTTTAGTTTGACAGGCGGTGAGAAGGTTTTGAAGTTAAAGATGGCCGCCTCTGACCTTTGACCTCAAAAAACCTAGAACAAAGAACAAGCTGTTGGAATGTATTGAGCATACAGTTCTTTACAATCGCTATTGGATTGCTATTGAATACCTTTTGGACATTATTTTTGATCTTAAGTTGTGCCTTTTTCAACCATCATTTTTCAACCACTTACCAATAGTTTGTTGGATTACTGGAGTCCATGCTTTGTCTGCTACTACCAACCTGCTTGCCTGCCTGCTTGCCTGCCTATCTGCCTGCTACTAACAACCTCCTTAACTGCCTGCTGCCCTGCTTACCTGCCCTGTTTACCTACCTGCTTGAATCCCATCTCATCCACCTGTATTAAGGTACAATTTAAGTTTCTCTTTTTGGATAGCTTGTCAAAGAAGCAAAGCAATACATCCCAGCTAAGAGTGGCCCGCCACTACAAATGTATTGAGCATACAGTTCTTTAACATAAACTCAAAATGGCTCCTACACTATATCTAACCACTCATACAAACGTAGTTCAAAACGAAGGCTGAGTTTCAGCCAGTTTGCCATAGAAGGCCATCAGGCCAGCGATCGCTAGGAAAGGCGGCTGACAATTTGAGTGTGAAGTTTATTTAAGTAAAATTTACTTAGCTGCTAACACTACCGCCACCACAGCACAAAACCGTGAACCTAGAAACATTCCCGAGGTCTAGCTAACGTAATATGTGATTTAGGTGCAATTAGACTTAACACACTAACACGTGGAGGGGGGTACCCCTGCTGACTAACCCCACCACCATACAGCGTAGAGTCCACAAATGAATTGTTAGGCCTACTGGTTACAGTCGGTAGAACCCCTCCCCTATAGGCCTTTATCACGGCAGCCCACGGGCAGCTGAAGTAGGGCTGTTCACTTTCTTGTTGGCAGGCAAACCACAGGTGTTCCTAAAAACATTAACGAAGCCTGGTTGAAGTAACTGTGGCCGAATCTGACACTTAATTAGAAACACCTGTGCTCGCACAGGAACAGGGCTGTTCACTTCCTACTTCGGCTGCCGTGATAAAGGCCTATCAAGCTATCTATACCAGTTGACCCAACATAGGCAATAGAAGGGAGAAATAAGGACGCACAACCAAGAATGGTCACACACTGAGTCACAGACACACCCCCGCCCCTCACAGGCCTACGATCACAGCAGCACAGACAAAGGGGAGCGAGACAGGACCCACGATAAGCCACAAACACACAAGCAAACGAAAGAACAAATGAAAATACGTTAATCAAATTAAACTAGAGGCAAAACAGCAGTGACACTCACACCTACAGAGCAAAGAGAAACCTGTTAGTAGCCCACACGTAGCTCTTTCGATCTGATGGTACACACAGTGCCGGCGCTCCGCACACGCACTGCGCGTAGGGCACCAAGTGCCTGGGGGGGCACCAAAAAAGCTGGGTCGTGAAAAATCACCACAATAGGCTACTAGTATTAATAGCAAATAAAATAGCCAGGTAATAATACTACTACCGTCAATACACTTTGTAACGTAAGCTCCTACTAGCCATGTTCATGTTCAAGTGTTAGGCCTACATTGTAAATGATTTGATGCTGGCTTGCATTTCAGGACGCTTTTTTGGCGTTTGTTATTATGATCAAACGATCTAATTGTGTAGTGAAAAAGTAACGCTACAAGTGACACTTTCACAACGTAATGAAATGATGATTGGGAACAACTCTTGGTAAGGTGAACTTTGGAAAAACCCTGCAACTGAACATGATATGATTTTGCCAAATTAGACAGCTTTAGATAAATTTACTAGTTGTTGTTCTATGCGGTCATTTACAAGAGGTTCATAGGGCGACATCTGTTGGTGAAACTGCAATTAGAAAAAAAAACTAAGAAATTCTGAATGGTTTTTATTCCTTTGGTGGTGGTGGTGGTTGGTTGGGGTGTGTGTGTGTTGTGGGGGCACCACCAAGCATTTGTGCTTAGGGTACCCAAATGGCTAGCGCCGGCCCTGGGTACACACTAAACAGATACTTTACCCAGGCAATCCACGGTGTTCAATATGGCTATTGGCTACTCCGTGTCGTTAAGTCAACTCGCCGGACGCAAGAACTAGTGCCTTTAAGAAGAGACACAGATTAGTTAGAGTAAGCTACCAGTATGGAAATTGTCAGGACTAATTACCTACCCAAGGCAGTGGAAACAAACACCCAGGGACTCGCAAGAGAACCAGGGGAGCAGGAAGGCATGGCCGAAGGTAGACGGGGATACAGGAAACAAGACAAAAGGCAGGGAAGCGATCAAGATGCACAAGGAAAGTGCACGAAGCATTTAAAGTGTAGCGTGCTACGAGATTGGCCAACAACTCAACGGACATCACCTAATTACTTCGGCAACCAAGTGAAATCACCTTGTCACAGGACAGGATGTGTAGGACTAGTTTAGGGAGCGCCAGATTGTATGCAGGTGGACCCGCACCTGATTACTTTACAACCCTTCTAAATGAGCCCCCTTTGTGATGTCGTAGAGAAAAGTACGTTTTTTTAACATTTTTAATCCCCTATTTCTCAAAAAGTATAAACTTTTACAAACACAAAAACAAATCTGAAATGATAACTCTCTTGTCCAACTCCAGACCTACACAACGGTTATTTCAACATGTCTGTACGTTAAGCGGTTAGAGCGGCATTAATTTTTGAAAAGGTAAAAAGAAAAGGTTATAATAATAGTAATAAGAAGAAGAAGCAGCCAGGAGATTTCAAGATAGTGGATTCCATCCACTATAAATACTATTTTGTAATTTGTATTTTATTGAAATGATAAAAATGCCTTCGTATTTTGTATCAAAATACTTCAGTGTTGTGTATTTTTTGTATTTTCACTGTAAAATACTTTCTGTGAAACACTGTGATGACATCTATCTAACAATCTATAAAGCACAAAATCTCGGTCTCTGTCTGTGGCACCCTCGCTTGGTCAAGCCCCTCTGCTCCAGTAGAGCGTTTATTTCCTTTACTGGACTGATTAACAGGCGTTGTCTGAATGCAACACTGTTTTGAGAAGATAGTTGTGCTTAAAGGTATCAACTGAGGAGACATGACTAGCTAAGATTACACACTTTTAAATAATAAATAATTGATAATGTCATAATTATTGGCTTCTAATTTGCATAACTGGATGGTATTAATGTGACAACCTGATTTTTTTTATTTTACTTTATTTATGTATTTACATTGATAGAGGTTGTGCACACACCACTTTCAGGTGTATACAAAATTATTAATCTGTGATGAAACTCACCATAAGTGTGGTTGTGACAAGCGGCAACATTCTAATTTGAACAATGAAGCCTACCCGGAAATGCGAAAAATTGCAATACATCGAAAATCCGCTAGGGGCAGGTCCCAAAAGGGAGCAAATGTCCATTGACCCCCATGTTAAAATGTCCGTTTTCACAGCATAAATTCATGCTTTTACAGGTTGGTCCCATGGACTTTTATTGTATTTGTTGGTAGTTCCTGAGTGCCTGACAACTGTGAGGGGATCAATCAACTTGATTGACGGCTGGTGTCGAGGCAGCAGACGACGTCACTAGCTGAGTGGAGGAAACTCCGAAATAAAGTGGCGAAGTCACGCCCTTCTACTTCCGGTCCATGGGACCTATCTTTCAAAAAAATATGAACGGGAGTTAATGGAGAGATAACAATTATTTTTTGGTCCAGTTTGAATTGTGCCACGAATTTCACATATGATGTGTGAATTTAAAAGATAATTTTTCACGTCAAGAAAGTACTGTTGTTCGATAGACTTCAAAAGTTATGTTGGTTTTGTGCGAATCCGCTCAGTGGACTACATCTCTCGTCTCGAACGATAAGAGCTGTTATGCTAGTTAACGGTTGCATCTTGCTGCCTGCTATGTCACTTAACAGTCTCTAATGTACAGTCTATGGACGAATACAACTTACCTGATGTGTTTAATCCTCTGACTCATGGTATTTTTATCGGCAAGGAAAGCCCAATTAAGACCTGTTGCTGTTATGCTTGTACAATCTAGTGTGGCTGTGAATGAGCTAACGTCACTAGTGCGACTGATGGGTTTGTAGTCGCTGGAATTACGATCTTTCACAATGTTGTAATTCAATAGTTACGAAACAAACTGCAAATGTCTTTACATGAAAAATTGTGTTTAAAATTGACAAACATCATATGGGTAATTCAAGGCACAAGTCAACCGGGACCAGAAAATAATTTATTTTTCGCCATAGACTGGTGTTCAAAATTTTTTGAAAGATAGGTCCCATAGACCTCTCCAGAATAAGTCCCGCCTCCGTAACTTCCGTATCCATCCAACTTCCGGGCGTCGATTGTCTATGGGAAATAACATTTTATTAACAATAACAGCGTTTTGAAATATCATACCGGTAAAACATCTGTAGGTAGCGAAGTAGAAAAAGCTGGTGGGCAGATTGGCCTACACACTTCTGCCATCTAGTTTCCACTGGATTTTTTGATTGTCGGTGCCGTTTAAGTAGTATACTATAGACTATACTACTTAAGCCAACCTAAAAATAAAAATCCAGTGGAAAGATGGGGTGAAAATAGACCAAAGTTCAGCAGCTTTAACTTTTTTTGTCACCTACAGAGTTTGACAGGTAATACGATCTTTCAAAGCGCCATGTTATTCCATAGACATTTGACGGCGGAAGGTTGGATGAATGGGAAGTTGGGGAGGCGGGACTTATTCCGGAGAGGTCTATTGAAGGCCGGAAGGCGGGACTTCGCCACTCTGTCTTGGCTGTGATCCTACACACCACATCCTTTCTGAAAATGTTTATTCAAATATCTGACATAAAATGGGTTGCTATTAACTGAAGCCTACTAACCGACACTTTAAGAAGACTTCGCTCCAGTTTTTCAGGTACAGTGGGCAGTGCTTCGACTTGGCCAGCTTCACTCGCGGTCGGACAAGCGTGGGATCCACGCGGTATCGCGACTTTAATTTGTATTTTTTTTTTCCAGTGAGGCGCTGCAACAACCCAAACAACCGGTAGATGGCTCAAGTGAGCAGGGTGTCTCGTAAAAAGAAATGGAGCCTGGAAAACCCTACACAGACTTCACTACAGACTTTGGCAGACTGGTTTAGAAATAATTTAATAGCCAGAAATATGCCTGCCCTGCTCTAATAAAGAAATATTTGGTTAACTTCGAGTGAATCCCGTTTGCAGCCCGTAGAAGAAAATTAGAGGAGAAATTAAACATTCTGGTTTTCTCGAGTGCAACGATGATAGACAGACATCATTTGGACAAAATATAGAGCATATTAACCTCCGTTGCTCAGCCAAATGCCTTCCTGTTCGTCCTGTTATCGCGGAGTTACAGGCTATAAGCGATTTTTTGATGGTCACAATTACTTCATTAGCGGGTTTATTTTTTTTATATTATTAAAGAGTGTTTTTCATTTAAAGGTTTGAGTTAAGTGCTTATTCAGTAGAGCATTTAGTGCTCTCCCCAATCCCAGACGTTCACATTGCATGTTTGTTTGTAATGGATGCAACCCTTGAGATATAGGCTATGCGTTTGGCGGCAATGAGTTGTTAACAGACATGAACCAAGACATATAGCCTAGCAGCAATCTGATCGTTATTTATTGAAGGGGCCACGGAGGAATTTTGAGTGCTTCAGTTGCAAGTTGCATGACCCTCTCTTGCCTGCTAGAAATTGTTCAATGACCCTCCGACAGAATTGTTAAAAGACATGACCCTCCCTGCCAATTGTTGCTGTCTTCGCCCAGCGCCACAGCCACACACTGTGATAGCGTTCTTAAATCAATCTTTCCCGTGAGCTTGCATGCTACCAGTCCTTCCTTTTCAAATGTGTTGCGCCTGTTTGCACAATTTCACAAATAATCATATGTGATTAATAATATGTTAATCCCTGTGCACGGGGACGAAACAATGCATGCCAACTTTTTTTTCCGTGTTTATCACGTATTTTAACTTTCCCCGCTGTCTTGCCGTTTTAATGTTTTCCGTAGAATATCCCATATTTTAATACTCTCATAACAGCCCTGCCATGGGGCCTGTCTCTGTGTTGCCCTGTTGCTACCCCTTGCCCTTCCACTGAAACAGATGTCTTCAAATCATCGTTTTCCTTTGTTTGAAGGCGTTAATTTAGAGTGATGTTAACCTATTTAAGTTTAACGTATGCGTGATTGTCCGGAGAGCCACGATTCATTGGCGCTTGCATATTTCGCCTTATGTCTCGATGCGCACCTGAGGCTACTCAGCTACAAGAGAAAGAATTTCCCTGTTTGTATGTTCACTGCAAGTTGGCCTACCATAACTTACCAACTCTGCACTGTAGACCCTAACTGGCTATTTATATTTTTCTGTGAAATAAGCAAATGTATTTGTTCAACTTTATGAAGCAGAATTACGCATAGGACTACTTGGAACATAATACATTTGACAAAGGACAGATTATGTTGCTAGTGACAAAATATTAACTTTCAGTGTTTTACGATGTCTTTGTCATGGGGAAGTGTTTTTCCCCATGCATTTATTCTAGGTTACTGTCAGTGACTGCCGTGAGAAAGCGGGTTCTGTGTTGTGTTGCGTTGCGTTAATTTATTTTCATTGGGCATACCGTGCGTGTACCGTCCACAGCTCTTCAGTTCTGACAAAGCCAAAATTACTCCTTTTGAAACAATGAGTGCAGGAAGCGTTTGTATGGTTTATATTGCTTGGGGGGGATCCCAAGCAGCTTTCAGCCATAAGGCTACTTTGAGAACATTTCAATTCACCCGACACTAATATTCAAAATGTTGAAAACTATTTGGCATAGCCTATAAAGCAGTTTAATTAAATGGAATGTTAGTTGTAAACAAACAAGCTACTTGGTGAGGCTTGGCCTCACAGATGCTTTTGTGCCTTAGATGGCAGGAAAAATCTTCGATAGGCCTATTAACTAACCACCCGATTCCGTTGGCTGGGTGGAAGGGGGGTGCCATCAGACATTTGTGCCCAGTTTATCCGGCCCTGCCCCAAAAATCACACCTTCCCACCTTTGACAGCTTAAAAGAAGTCAAGAGGACTCCTTACTCCCAGACCTATTCACAAAACCTGCATTTTGTTTTGAAATCCTATGCAGCTACAGGAGCTTCCAATGCGTGAGGGAAGCAATTTTGCATTGTAGGCATAACTAACATGCAATAACGCCGCCAACAACAACCAAAACTAGGCTAATCATTGTCAACATGTAAATTAAATGTAACATTATTGTGAATCAAATTAAAATGTTCTCTTTTGCAAGCGTAGGCATAGTAACAGAATAATTTAATAATGTTACAAAAAGATACTACATCAATCCATTATGTTTCATTGGGCTACTAGGCTATTTGTTTTGCCTTGATTCATTTAGACTAGTTTTTTTTTATTCAGGGGCCGTATTCACAAAGAATTTTAAGGCTAAAGTAGCTCCTAACTGGCGAAATTTAGGAGCAACTCCTAAAAATAATGGAATGTGTCACCTAACTTTTAGGGACTCCTAATTTTTCACAAAAAAGTAATTCACGAAGCATTTTAGACCTAAAAGTAGCATCTAAGTCTGGGACAGCTTAATTCGAGAGGACTCTAACTCACTACCTATTCATAAACAGCTTTTTTGTGGCATTTTACATTGCAATGTTTTGAAATGCGTAGCCTATGCGCAACAGGAGCTTCCAATCGCGAGGGAACAATTTTGTATTCATAAAAGGGATGCAATAACGCCACCAACAACAACCAAAACTACTCATTGTTAACATATAAATGAAATGTAACGTTTCATTGTGAATCAAATTAAAATGTTCTCCTCTTTGTAAAGCGTAGCCTAGGCATATGGTGACAGATTAATTTAATAATGTTGCAAAGGTAGGCTACTGCATCAATCCATAGGCCTATGTTTCATTAGGCTACTAGGCTATTTGTTTTACCTTACTCTTTATTCATTTAGGCTAGGCCTTTTTATTCAGTTATTCATCATCTTCCGTCCTTCGCACTACTTGTGTAGCGCACGCATTCTCCGACCTGTCACCTCATCGCCGGAAGAGGTGTTTGGAATTCCAGCGTTACAATCGTCAGCCAATCAAGGTGGTCACTTCAGTCAAGCTCGTGCATGAGTAATGACGTCATCCATAGCCACGAGGACTCACTCCTAGTTTAGGAGTTGTCTGAAAGGCTTTGTGAATAACCTTTAAGAGAGAACTCCAAGCTAAAACCTTTAGCGATTTAGCGAAAAGTGCGATTTAGGAGTAGCCTACTCCTAGTAGTAAGATAAAAGCCTTTGTGAATAGCCTCACGGCCCCAGTTATTCATCATCTTCCGTCCTTGTGTAAGCGCCGCATTCTGAGACCTGTCACTCATCATCTTAAGGGGAGGTGTTTGGAATCATGCCAGCCAGTTACATCATCAGCCAATCAGCCAATCAAGGTGGTCACGCTTGCCCATTTACCCAAATTAATGGTGAATATTACTGATGATCATTGTTATTTAAGAACATGCAGTGTCGGAGGGTACCAAAAGCATTTTGCTTTCAAAAAAAGCATCATCACGCACATTCTGGCGGGTCTGTTATTTACTGTAGGCTGCGCAAACCACAGGCCTTTATTTTGGGCATTCATTCATTCATTCATTCATTCAACCTTTATTTATTCTCGAGGGTCATTGAGGGAAGCCCTCATTTTCAATGAAGCCGACATTACAGAAGCGAAACAAAGCGCCCACAAACAAGACAACATTCGAGGCCTTCTGTTGAAGAATTTTATATAAAGCCTGCGCTGACAGTAATCCTCCTGCCCCTGATAGGCCTACCACAGCTGTGGATAGTGTGGAATGTTCAAGTAATAACACAATCAATGTGTGTCTCAATTGTCCCCGCTGACCACCTCACACATTTCTCTAGATTTTGCAACGAACTTATGATGACACAAATGCCATAAAATATGCCAGTTTTAGGACACAGAATAATGTTTTGTAATGATACCAGATAGGCCAGGTATTGTACCTTACAAGTGTGCATGGTGAAGTGAAATTCTTACTTTGGAAAACAAACATTTGCCGATATCATCGCCCGATCATCAGAATATTGCAACAGATTCTGTGTTCTGGACTGTAGGTAACTTGTTAAGCCAGTGGTTCTCAAACTTTTATTTCATTCCCCACTTTGATCAAGGGGCATGACTGATGATAGTGGAGATAAAGTGTTATCGAGGCTTTTGCAAGTCAGCATCTCGACGGTAGTCTATTAAAATATAAGTTTTCGATGTCCCAAACGAGCCATACTTTATTGTTTTAACGACGAAAATGCTAGGCATGGGGACATGAAAAATGTAGGTTATCCAACTGTCGTGTGTTAAATTATTGTGATTACGAGCCAGTGGTTTTCAAACATTATCGTGACTCGGACATCTAACTAAAGGCAACAGGCTCATATCGTCCCAAGATTTAGCAAAATGAGGACCAGTGTTTTGTCAAATTGCAAATAGCTATTCATTTTAACTTTTTTTTATGATATGAAGCCTATACAAAAAGCACTTCATGCTATCTTAATCTTGGAATATGGGGGGAGGGAAGTGGCGCGTCTGCAGTCAATAAAAATATGAATGTAATTCTGCGGCATAAAGCAGATGTAATTGTTTATTGTACAGAAAAATAAAAATGACATGTCAAGCAGTCAATTGACTACATTGCAGTCAAGAAGTAGGGCAAATTAATTCTGAAACCAAAGCGTGGGTCATAGTTGTCTAAGCCTCTATTGCGTAGCCTGTTAAAGCGCCGCCAGATAGTATTAAATCGGCAACAACATTGTTTTCTGCAGAAGCCTACCCAAGGCTACAGATTAATTCTGAACAGTTATTTCTCTACTGGCTCAATTATCACACCACTGTTTTGATTTAGCGTGGTGCGTTAACCCCAACACTGACAATAATGTAGACAGCAAATTTCGATTCGATTTTCGTGTAGTCAAGCCTTAAGCACCCAAGTAGCCTAATCGAGGTAATGTTTAATTATGCATGATTTATTTTGTTATTGAATTCGTAGGCTGGGATTACCGGCAACAATTATGTAAGGGGACGGCAGGCAAGCGTGTACAGTGGCAGAAGCCGGCGCGACAGTGGCTGAAAGTGGTACTAAAGCTTCCGCAGCTTCCGCGCTGCGTAATCTTGTGAATGAAGTGGTCATTTGAAAGCGATGCCCACTGTATAAACATAAGACTAGCTTGTGCTTGTTTTCTGCTAGCAATAACGTCAATGCTTTAGCTCCTAACCTTTCTCTCTGCCTTCCATCGATGTGTAAAACAGCAAGCAAGCAACCACGCAAATCCGTCGACTGTCAAAAATCCTGTAGTTTTCAGTAACAGTTTTCCTCGAACTTGATCGCTTGTAGGGTCATGCCATTAGACAAGGGGCCGCTCATTTATTCCCCTACATTTCTGTAAATAGACTTGACCTGCAATCGGTTCATTGGATAAACCAGAAACTCATTCCCCATTCCCAGGAGGCTTTGCTCCATTCTAGCCTAGGCCTGCGTTAATTTAAGAACAAACAAACAAATGAAATTGTATTTTTTTTTTATTTGTGACCATGAAAGTTCTGTAACGCCTGAATAAGACAAAAATGAATTAAGATAAAAAATTAAGGCTAGCCTTCACAAAAATCAGCATGGGAGAGATGAGTGTGCAGGGTAACCATGAATGACATGTGATCGAGTGGTATAAATATTGGTTGGACTTCTCCCAACTGTAAAGTGTAAATTCGGGAGATTTTCATGGAAAAGTTCATTTGAAAGTGTCATGTACGACGCAGGGCCGCGATGAAAGTTCTGAGGGCCGGCCCGCATTGCCACTCCGCCCCTGGTGTGTGTGTGTGTGTGTGTGTGTGTGGTTGAAGGAGAGGAGGAGATGAAGGCAGAAGTCATTTCTCAGAAGAGTGGAAGATGTTGAAGATACCAGGTAGGTTCTGGTGACGCATGCAAACTTACATACAAGAAGAAGATGGTGAGATGTGTCTTCCTTACCAGTAATATGATATCAAGATAAGAGGCTGTAGGTTTTTGAAACACTCACACAGACACACACTTACACTCACACACACACTCTCTCACATACACATATAAAGCCCATACACACATACAGCAGACACACACACACACACACAGCAGACACACACATACAGCAGACACACACACACTCACTCACACATTTTGAGGCAGCCATGGCCTACTGGTTAGGGCTTGTAACCGAAGGGTTGCCAGTTCGATTCCTGGCAAAATCTGGCAACCTAACAGGTCAACAGACAAGCTCAACCTGACAGGCATTCTCTCTTTCTCTCTCTCTCTCTCTCACACACACACGCGCACGCACACAGACACATAGTCAAAGCATCACTGATTATACACTCAAATACACAGACACATACACACTTTAACCATCACATATAATATACACACCAGGTCAGTATATCACATGAAAGAATCTGAGAGAAGAGAGAATAAAACACATGTGAGGAACTTGGGTGTTAACTGCTAGTTTGATCTCAACTCTCTACATCTGATAGAGAGAGTGAAGGCTCTGGAACTAACACACTCACACACACACACACACACACAGACCAGTTCCGGTTGATAGAAGGGCAGAATGAGCCTGTCAGAGCTCTTACAGCCTGTCTGGTAGAAGCAGAGCGACACAAGCAGACTAAACTTCAACACAAACACAGAACTCAGAATGGAGACTGCAGTGTGTGTGAGTGGATTTGTCCTGCTGATTTTCATCACTGGCGTCCACCTCAGTCCAGATCCTAAACCCGTATTTAGACTTGAAGCAGGGCATGCTGTATTTAACACCAGGCTCTCCAGGGTGGATGACTACGTGCTGTACAGGGTTTCTGGAGATGGAGATCTGCTGCTGATCAACTGCTCACAGCCAGAGAGACCACAGCCAGACGGATACGAGGTGAAGTGTCTCAACTTCTCTGATTTCTACTTTATAATGTACAACCTCAACATGTCCCAGAGTGGGGACTACAGGGCTGAAGGAGAGGAGGAAACATGACAGAACACAGAACCTTTCATCTCACTGTCTGTGCAGAAGGTGGTGAAGAAGAGTCTTATGTAGCATATGATGGCAGTGCTGTACTGTGTAGTCTGAATTCCACTCTAGATCACGGGAGCAGCATACAGCTGTACAGA
The DNA here is from genome assembly GCF_017589495.1 of Alosa alosa. Classification (NCBI taxonomy): domain Eukaryota; kingdom Metazoa; phylum Chordata; class Actinopteri; order Clupeiformes; family Clupeidae; genus Alosa; species Alosa alosa. The sequence continues at coordinate 1,451,523 of NC_063199.1, forward strand.
AGTAGCGCACAATATAATCTGATCCAAAATCATTATAAAATTACATGGTCTGACTGGACTCTGGTCCTGGACACCGACTCCTCACTGGAGCCACTCGTGGAGGATCTGAGGGGCAGACTGCAGGTGGATCTCAACACCTCTCAGGTCACACTGGCTGGGGTTAGAGAATCTCGCTCTATCTTCTGTTGTGCAGTATGGAGAGGAGCTCAATGCCAAAGCTATAGCTACAGAGGTGTTAGTACACTTCCTAAATATGTCTTTGCTTATGAAGAGGAGAATGTGACTCTTCCCTGCATTCTGAAAGGAGAGCTCCCCAGAAAAGTGCACTGGGTCTTTCACAATGGGTCTGTCCAGTCCAGCATTAATCAGACTCAACCACAGGAAGTGATGTACATGCTAAACGACAGCCAGACTAGGAACTACTCCCTCGTCATTACCTCTGTGTCACCACAACACTCTGGGTTGTATACATGTGTGGAGCATGATGCTGCTACAGAAGTGGTTGTCCTCTTTGTTTGTATGAAATTCTCTCTTTTGGATGTGGTGTTTTCTCATGGTGAAAGTGTCCTTCTGGATATTACTGAACACTTGAATGAGTCTTTGCTTTGGTATGGGAGCCAGTGGTACAGTCAGAAAGTGTTCCAGCCACAGGTTCTGATTGTAGACTTCCATAATAGATATAAACCAAACTCTGTGCCTCTACCTGAAGATCTGAGGGGACGAGTGACTGTGTCCAATTTACGTTCTAATTCCACTCTGACCATCTCCAACCTCACAGCAGAGGACAGTGGGCTGTACACATGGAGTGTGTATGGAATTGCGAAATTAGGAAATGATATCTATGTTTGTTCTGAGGGCACCTTCCGCCTTGTGTACAGGGATCCGTTTGGGGTGCACTCTCCTTTCTACAGAGCGTACGCTCCACTGATAGGCTGTGTGCTGCTGGGGCTGGTCACTGCTGTGATCTGGTTCAGGCTGAGGAGCAGAAGAGGAGAGCAGACCTCTGGATGTCAGAGCAGAGAGGGTTAGCAGAGTGTAGATGAAGACCTCTATGATGAAGTGGAGATGGCTGAACTCAACACGCTTCTCTCTCCTGTGTCTGCTGTAGCTGCTGAACACATCTGAACTCAACACGCTTCTCTCTCCTGTGTCTGCTGTAGCTGCTGAACTCAACATCTGAACTCAACAGAACTCAACTATCTGGGCATCTCTCCCCAGCAGAGCTGCTCCTATCTGGGCCTCTCTCCCCAGCAGAGGTGCTCCTATCTGGGCCTCTCTCCCCAGCAGGAACTGAATGGAAACACACACACACAAAGGCATAAGACATGTATGCACGCAAACGTTTGTGTGAGTGTGTGTGTGTGTTTTTGGGTTTGTGTGCATGTGCATGTGTGTTTGCGTATATCTAGTCTGACTGTGTGCGTGTGTGTGTGTGTGTGTTATGAGTAGGGACGTGATGCTCGAAACTCATGTGCTTCGAAACATCGTTCAAAATGCCCAGGTCATGTGACCAAAGCTAAGTGAACCGTCTGTGTATGTGAGTGTGAATGGGTTTGTGTATGAGTGTGTGTGTCTGTGTGTGTTTGTGTCTGTGTGTAGGGGGGAGTTATTTGTATGTGTGTGTGTGTGTGTGTCTGTGTGTGTGTTTGTCTGGAAATAAGTTATCAAGATAAGAGGCTGTAGGTCTGTGTGGTGTAAGTGCTGCAAAAAAGTGTTTTTATTTATAGCATGTGAATAGCATCTCTTTTTAAAGCTCTTCTGATAGATAATATTCCTTCATGAATAAACAATGATAACTGATAACACAGATTATTGTTTAGGTTCTGTGTTTTATGAATGAAAATGATGTGATACCATTTAAAACCACATCACAAGAACTGAAAAATATCATCATAGCATAGCATATCATAGCATAGCATATCATATCATAGCATAGCATAGCATATCATAGCATAGCATATCATAGCATAGCATAGCATATCATAGCATAGCATATCATATCATAGCATAGCATAGCATAGTGGAACGATTGATGCGACACACGCAGTTGTCCAATCAAAGGTTTAATCGCGGAAGCGGGAATCACACTCATACCAAGACCAAGACACCATTACGCCGGAAACACAAGGGAAGTCAATAAAACAAGCAAAATACACGAACAGGGTAGTCACATACAATACACCGGGTAAAACACACAAGGTACAACCTAAAGAAAGACTACACAAGCTAACACATAGCCTACATGACACGGTAAACGCAATTACACTCACTAAAACCGACATTACACAATCCAGCATTCACACACATTGGATTCTGGGAGGCTAGCACTCAGTCCGGAAGACACTGACGTTACAATAGCATGAACTGAGGCCTGTTTAACACTGCAGTGTCCATGTACATCCACATATGAACTGAGGCCTGTTTAACACTGTAGTGTATATCCACAAATGTGACCCTGCAAGGCAAAACCAGTCGTTTTGCGCACAGTGCTATTTAGAGAAAATCCACAATAAACAAACGTACAGGCTAAAATGTTGAATTTCACGTTTCTCATAATTCAACAGTATACAGTCTACACTTTCATATTGTGAACAAATTTCACGGATAAACATACGTTTTGACTGTTAAACCCTGACTTTATTTAGGTTAAGATTAGTGCTGTCAAACGATTAAAAAATTGAATCACGATTAATCGCTGAATTCCTATAGTTAATCACGATTAATCACATATTTTATCGCATGATTAAAATTCTATTATTTTGCATTTCTGAACTTTCCAGGAGTCCATATTAACAATATAAAGCAATTATTGTGTATCTTGATTAGGATTCAAATGAAAGCAAAGCAAGTTACTTCATTAACTTAACTTTAAGACATAGGTCTATTTGATTATTTCAAATCAAATTTCAAAAGATGTGCAGCAGACCTGAGGCAACACAATATATTCTTCAGAAATATAGCTAATAAAGGGCATAACAAACATAAAATACTATATTCATTATCTTTGAGTTCAGTTGAAAATTTTCGGAACTTTTCGACATGAGTGCACTGCCATTTTATAGGCCTACAGTCTATGGTGCACTGTCACTTGCGGCGTAAGTTTCAGCGGCGTAGACCAAATATAACTGAATCGTGATTTACACGGCGGCAAAGTGCGATGCTGGTGTGCAGAGTTTTATTGAAAAGAATGGACTCTAATGTACAGTAAATGAATGTCGAAAGCATCGCACTCATGTCGGCATCGGTGTCCACAGCAATTTAAAACACCATTCAGCTGACTGGGAGTTCAGAACTGGCGTTGGTGTTTATTTATGCAATTTACACTTTGGCCGCTCGTAAAGCCCAAACAAGTGTGTGTGCAGCATGCCTTCTGAAGCCTACTAAAGGCATCATCATAAAGATAGGCTACATTTAATCTGCATCCGCCCCATTTTAGCGGAAAACAAGTTAACATACATATATCATTGATTCTAATGGGAAAGACAGATAGCCTAATCACACCTTGACGTTACATCTAGTTATTATGACCGCCCGGCAAGCATGCCCAGATTTTTTGTTTTCTTTTTTTTTCTTTTCTTTTTCGCATGCCCAAATTTCCGTCAATGAGTCGGGACACTGAAAGACCGGGGTATCGAAACTTGGTGGGCATGTAACCCCACATGAATAGCATGGAACCATCGTTTTCGTTTTGATCTGTAGCCCCCAGCTGGACTGGACCCCGAAAGGAGGGTAGGGCGAACACAGTTTTCTGTGAATATCCTGAAAACCGTAGGGTTTAGGAGGACCATTTTTTTTTATATGTTGAACTCAAGGGGCCATGTCAGCCCATTCCATAACCACTCATTTCATGTTTAAGCCACCTAGTTAAACACAAAAAGTAAAATGAGGTGTTGTAATTGAAGGTATCTGTGACCTAACATAGTCAAAACTGCACGAAATTGGAAGTGTAGGATCATTATGACACCCTCTGTATGCACGCCAAGTTTGGTGGAATTCCGTTCATGGGGGCCACACAATAAATTAATTTATGTTACTATACACCAACTGGCCTGTAGGTGGCCGGAGACAGTTTTCTGTGAATATCTCGAGAACCATAGGGCCTAGGAGGTCCACCTTTTTATGTATGTTGGTCTTAAGGGGGCATGTCAACCCATCCCATTACCACTTATTTCATGTATAAGCCACCTAGTTAAAAATTAAAAAGCAAAAATTAGGTGTTTTCATCACAATATCTCTGGCTGACAAGGTCAAAACTGCACGAAATTAAAAGTGTAGGATCATTATGACACCCTCGAATGCATGCCCAAGTTTGTGTACTTTCGTTCATGGGGGGGCCTTACAATAAAATAATTTATGTGTACATTTAGTGGCGTACACCAACAAGGATTCGGGGACACTGAAGACCGGGGGTACACAAAACTTGGTGGGCATGTACCCCATGGATGGCATGGAACCGTCATTCTTCGTTTTGATCTGTAGCCCTCCCCGCTGGACTGGACCCCGAAGGGAAGGTAGGGCAGACACAGTTCTCTGTGAATATCTTAAGAACTGTAGGGCCTAGGATGACCAATTTTTTCCATTATGTTTGCCTCAGGGGGTCATGTTAACCCATTCCATGTGCACACATATTGCATAAACAGATACACACGCACACACATACATTTACAGTAATCATACGTTATGACACATACTCACACAGTAGACATAATATGCGCGTACATGCACGTACTCAAACACACATC